>NC_084805.1:29067214-29376381 GCF_963583255.1 Pyrus communis
CAACACCCCTAAAGACGTTGATGGATCCTCTCCGACAGCTCCGGTCACAGCTTCGGTTCAAATCGAGTCTCTCGATGCATTCTCTTCGACGGCCCCAGTCACAGCCTCGCTGACAAACCCCGATTTCCTAGGGATAGCCGCGGCGGAGAACACGTGATGTCGCAGGTGAAGATTTAGAGGTAGATCCAGGAGTTGCAGAGGATGCAAATCGTTGCTGGTCACGAGCCGAGAGACACATAAATACTGGGGGTATTGGGTGACGACTAGGGTGGGAGGGTTTGCTGAGATGGGGTGAGTGGGATTCGGGGGAAGACGAAGGTGGTTTTTTTTTTTTTTTTTTTTTTTTTTTAATATTTAATTTCCACGTGGACCTTTAATGACACGTGGCGCCTAGTCATTATCCACATAGGCGTCACATCATCAGTTAACGGAAGACTTAACAGCCAGACTAATGAATGTATGAGACTATCCCAAAATTACCACTTTAGGTATGATACTGGGACGAAAAAAATTTCATGTACCAAATGCCAAAAACCACGAACTTAAGGGTAGTAAACTGATATTTACCCATAATATAATTACATAAAGGAAAGTGTTATTGGCACTCCAAAAAATTCATTCTACACTCCTTACAAGTGTATTTTTCTTTCCTAATATAGAAAGTTTGGAGTGTAGAATGAGATTTTTGGAGTGTTAATAACAATTCTCTTACATAAAATATGTCGATTTGTTGCTGATGAGACTTGTTCTGTTGATCTTGGATAAATATAATTTATCTTTCTTCCCTTACTAAAGATTTGAAATAAAGAAACTTGACAGCGTATATGTTAAACTGTTTTAATTAGCTTGAGAAAATTCTCAAAGGGTGAGCTTAAGTTTTTTTCGTTATTAACTAAATGCGTGTTAAAATTCAAAAAAGTCAAACTTGAAACAGGTATGTACAAGAAGCTGAAAAAGGTACAAGAAAAAAAGATGTTTGTAAATTGTACTATTTAATTTATTTAATTAAACTGAGAGAATTAAAATTAATGTCTAAATATACGATGTACTACAATTGCAAAATAATGAAAATTACATGTAAATTTTTTTTTTTTCACTGAAAGCTCTAATTCCAGCGAGAAACTTGCATTTAACCAGAATATTATGTGAGGAGTGCTGTGAAAACGTGTGAATATATATTTATGTAAAATAAGTGCTTTACAGTAATTTGAGATTGGGTTTACCCATTCCATATACAGTTAGTGGATTCCAATGATATATCTCTTGCTCAACGGGCCACAACACTAGAAATCGTCAAGCCATTGACCGAGCAATTGTGAGCACTTACTGCTACTTGATCATGATGATCAATACACCTCCCTGTAAAGAAGGTTTAGAAAGACAAATGGTTTCACTTTTCAACATAAGAACAACTGATGACATGATCGGCCTGTTTGCATCTTCTTGAACACACAATAATCCGACATGAACGTATCTCAGGAATTCATTTGGACTGCATGAGCCTTTCAACAACGGATCCATCAACCCCAACACTTTCCCTGCATTCCGTAATTTCCAAGCCTGCAATTACAATTTCATGCTAATTAAGAATGTAGTGATATGTTGATTATAATTTTCTATATACCTACATTAATTTGTTTGAGATATTTTTGTATAAGCTAACTCAAGTAAAGACTTTACGTACATAGCCTATAAGAGTCGGTGCACCATTTGTCGGATGAAAACCCAAAAAGTTCTTTCTCCCCATTGTGATCTCAAGCAAAAGTACTCCGAAGCTGTATACATCAAATTTTATTGAATACAATCCCTCCATTGCATACTCTGGAGCCATGTAACCACTGAATTGTAAAAAAAGATAGGAATTGGAATATGTAAGATAAATTAACTTGTCATGCCCCGATCCCGACATACGTCCACGATTGACACGTGACGTCACCACACCCCTGTTTATCTATCATGTCTCACCTTCGAGACAAGACCAAAACACAATCAATGATTCAACCATGCAGTAACTTTCTTTTATTTCATGGTTGCATCTAACCTTTGAGTTAGACTGCATACGTTCCCTAAGTGCACGATGTTAACATTTAACTACGTTACTCAATCAACAAAATCACAAATTATTTCACGAAATTTAATAAATGAACTCTATATAATTTTGCTACCTGGATTCCAAGTAATAACATGGTAAACTAATTTATAAACACAATGTCTACTGTGAGCAATTCTCATTCACTCTATTCTAGCGTTTTGGACTAACTTTATGGAAATGAGCAAGAGCAGGGATTTCGGACCACTGAATGGAATTCAACTAAAATATGGTCGCCTATCGGAATGTACCAGGTACATCTAATCCTTATAACCCTAGATAGGTAGTGATCACCCATCACAGATATACAGACACGCCCCGTTCCCGATGTTCCCCGAACACCAGGGAAGGTACGTGCTGGCCGACACCCGGGGGTGACGAAAGTCATTTATTGAAAACATGAGATCTAAAATGTGAATAAGATAAAAGAAATTTAAATATAATTAATATGCAAATGAGGAATGTGTACAGAGCATACAACTAACTACAACACTAAAAGAAATAATATAAAATTGAATGAATAAAAGAATGGATCCTACACCTAGAGGACTCGAAGATGCCGATGCAGAAATACCTTGACGCCGAGCTTGTACGCCTTAAATTCTAAGTCCTGAGGGGGTGCAAAACAAATATGAGTGGACTAAGTTAATATATATATATATATATATATATATATAATACTAAAATAGTTATCAAATTACTAACTCCCAAAGTTTTATGAAAACTAATAGCATAATAAGTGGTAGGTTTTCCGAAAATCCTAGCATGCCATAAAACATCTCAGAAAGCATATCTCGTATATAGTGTGCTAAATAGTGGTATCAAATAATAATATCTCCTAGCCTATTACCAGGTCCATGTCTCTAGACCAAAAGCCAGAGATTATTTCTCCAAGCCCCTGGCCAGCTCTATGTCCTTCGACCCGAAGCTAAGGATTATTTCTCCCAGCCCACATGCTAGCACCAGATCATCGCCCCTGGCGGAATAGTGACCACTAGATACGCACAAAAACATTGAACATAATCTTTCCAAACATAGGTACATATATCTCAAAAACATCTTCATAGTATAAAGTCATTCATCATCTATACTATAAAGAAGTGTGTGAAAACATGTTCTAAATAGTATATCGTCATCCATCAGATACCTTACAAGAACATGGGTTCAATAGAAAACATGGTATTCCAAAATATTCTAAGTAAGCATAATATCTCATAAAACGTAATCATTAAATCATGCTTTTCATATATGCATTTCTACTATGAAAACATGCATTTTAAAAGGGGTCCACTCACAGATACTCCGTCATCGTAGAGCCGTACGAAATTGGAATGATGAAATTGCCGCTATTAATTGCACCTAAGTACATAATGGGTACAATTAATAAAACTCTATTCAAACGGTTGTTTGGAAAACGAACGTCATAAACGAGTCCAAGACATCGAAATTAGCCTAGGAGGGGTTCTGGACGAAAACCCGAAAAAATCAACGTTGACCGATCAAAGTCAAAGTCAACGGTCAGCGTTGACTGGGTCAGTTAAGCCAATTCGGTCAACTGGGCTAGGTCAAAGGGTATTGGGTCAAAAGGGCCTAAGGGTTTGGGCTTCACAATCGAGCCGGGTTCTAAGGCCCAGAGGCCTTGGTTCCAAGCAATTGGGCCTTAAGGTTCATTGGGCTAAAGGCCCGTTTCACACGGCTCAAAGGCCTATTTTGGCTTTGGGGTTCTAATGGACCTTGGGCTTGTAAGCCCGGTCCAAAATAAGGGTTTTAGGAAATAAATAAAATAAAAACCAATTAAATAAATGGGTTAGGTTTAGGGTTAACGAGCCAAAGGCCCTAGCTGGTAAGGCCCAAAAGAGCATGGTTCGAAGGGTTGGGCTTAGGAGCCCGTTACTTGCCGGAGCCTTCCAAGCTTCGGTCGACACCAACACGTTACCCTAGTTGCCGATCTAGGTACCAAAACGAATGCTAGGAAGAGAAGAAGAGATTAATACCTGTGATTCACCATGGAATGGCCAAGGATGGCGGGATCTTTGTTCGACAACCACTAAGCTCGCCGGATTCTAGTTCGAGACCTTGTCGAGTTCCATAGGGGCTAAGGAGAGTGAGAGAGAGTCCACGAGGGTAGTGGTGGCGCTGCTCCGTCGTCAGTGTGCCCTTATGTGTGTGTAGATGGGTGCATAGGTTCGATTAGGGAGGGAAAGTACGAGAGAGAGATGAGTGAGATCTAAGAGAAGGAAGAGAGTAGGTGCTGACAGAGAAAGATGATGCTGAGTTTAGGGGCTACCATGTGGCAGCTAAAGAGAAGAGAATCTAACAAAACAGTTCTGGATTGGGTAGAGGTTTAGGGGACTAAAATAAAAAGTTACATAAACCTTTTTGGGGAAATGTAAAATTACACAACAATTTGGGGGTGGGGTTTCACATATACCAAGCATGATCACCCCTAAAATACATATGGTCCCCATTGCAGACATACCAGGCAAAACCATAAGCATAGTCTAATTGTGCATGTAGTGATCACCTATTGCGGATATACCAAGCATATTCACCCCTGAAGTACATATAGTCCTCCCATAGCGGATATACCAAGCATGATCACCCCTATAATGCGTATAGTCTCCCATTACGGATAAACCAAGCAGAATCATAGGTATAGTCTAATAACGTAGGCAGTGATCACCCATCATGAATATACCAAGCATGATCATCCTTGAAAAACGTATGGTCCCCTTTCGCAGATATACCAAGTAGAAGTGTACGCAATTACTAAATGCATCATTGTCGACCTCTAGTCTTAATTAGATTACTTGGGACTACTAATTCACACCATCAGATCAAGTATTATTTTGATTAACTTGAAATAGTATGATCAAAATAAATGAAACCTTTGAATGAAAACACTTTAGACAATAAGTGAAGATGCTGTTTACAAATATAGATGTACCTGAATATACAAGCTTTGGCGGTTGGTACGTACATATTTCTAGAGATACAAGTAAGTTCATTGGGATATACATACATAGATAAATGTACATGGTTACTATATAAGTAAACAATTCCATCCCTTTCAGATTTTATATGCATATATAAGTATTCGTTCAACTTCAGACATTTGCAAAAGTTCTAATAATGTTAAACCAATGAGACCTTAAATAGATATTCAATACGTATAACAATTACCATATCTACTTACAACATTTGTATCCATAAGCAACAAGGCCACTACCAACAAAAATGTCTAAATCCAACAGAACCAATCTAAAAAAAAAATAAAAAAACATACATGCATACATAAACCTTGCATACATGTCACACCATCACAGAACATGCACACCAGATCAAAGAAGGCAACAGAATCTTAGCACAATTATTACAACTAGCACATGGTATGATTTTGTAAAAATACAACCATAATGTTATGAGAGTACCAGTTATACGAAAGTCATGCATCCCTTAATAAAATAGCCTCCCATGTAAATGTTGAGTGCAATCGAATATATTTCTGTCTTTATTTCTCCCATTACATGCCCACTTACACAGTATAGTCTCTTTAGCGGAAACATTCGCAAAATCAATAATATTAAAGGCTATATTATCAGGTACAACAAAAAGAACACACAAAAATGAGAGAAAATGGATACCATTACATATCAGAATGCTATTGGTATGATGGCTCCTTGATATTTTTCTCAAACCCTCTATAACATCAGAAAACATAGTCTTTTGGAAGGTGCTTTTAGCTTATCAAATAACCTATTAGAGTCATAATTCAGCTCCACTTTTCATCATAATTACCAAATTTATGATTAAGAAAAGTAGATTAAAAGCATAATCATATATTTAATATGTTTAATAAAAACTTGAACCCGGGTATAAATGGCAAGGTTAGGCCACCCAATGGCCCCATTCCAGCAGCTTGAGGTTGAAGAATCACCATTATGCAACCCCATACAGCTCCCTGGATTCCCATTGCTTTGATCATGCTCTGATATTTTCGATTCCCTTCCCTCCTTGTGAGAGTTCCAGAGAGTTCCTGCGAAAGAGAGAGAAGCCCCCTTCCCCCGAGCTGAGAAAGAACCTGGAACAAAAGAGGGGCGTGGACCCCAGTGAACCCAAATAACCGATAGATTTATCTAGAAATGGAGGGATTTTACCAAAAAATGCCCTTGACTTTAAAGTCCTGTAAAAACTTCGTTCTACATCCAAATCTCGTTTCGTTTGCGCCCATGAGTTCCTAGCAATGAGTACTATAATATTATACTTAGTATGACTTCGTTAGGTCTATGAATTTTTTAACGATCGATGACCAAAATTCAAACTTCCTAAATAGTTTTAAGTAAGATCTAAATTCATAAAATTAAAAAATATTCCCGAAAATAATATAAAGTCCTGCTAATACATAATACGTAAATTACAATAGTGAAATCCAGGAACATGATTTCACTTTAAAATAGAGGAAAGTATATATATGTATAAGTTGAAACTTACTAGGTGCCGACAATTCTTTTAGTGTTTACTTCAGGTTGATCATCGATTCCAAACATTCTTGCCATACCAAAATCTAATATTTTTAGATTCATATTGTCATCTAACAGGATATTACTCACTTTTAGATCACGATGTATAACTCTATGCCTTAAATCTTCATGAAGATATAAATTCCTCAAGTGATTCCTCCTATTATCATGCAACGGCTTGACCAATCCAGTTGTTCACGTATTCTGAATTCAATATACTCACTTCACTTCATTAAATATATAACAATAATATTGTATCGAAGTTTGAAATTACTAATTTTTTTTCAGAATGATGTACTCTTACCAAAAAGAAAATAATCAAGACTTTTGTTTGGCACATATTCATAAACAAGTAGGGTTTCCTCTCCTTCCAAACAAAATCCCAGAAGCCTAACAAGATTTCTATGTTGAAGTTTGGCTACCAATGCAACCTCGTTCTTAAATTCTTGGACGCCTTGTCTAGAGCTTTTTGCCAACCTCTTCACTGCAATTTATTGTTCATTAGCAAGTGTTCCCTGACACATGAGGCATTTTATCCAATCAATTTCGTTGGCATGCATCTTATATATGTTTAGAATAGTACAAGTTGAACCCGAGATTCTAAGAATCGAGCACTGTATATTAAGAATCAATAATTTCAAAGACAAAATAAGGGTAGATATATGTTCGCATTTTCAATTTTCATAGCTTGAAAACTACACCAAATCTGCCTTCACCTAACTTGTTATTATCAGAAAATTTGTTTGTGGCGGTTTCAATAGTTCCCAAGTCGAATTGCAAGGAATCAACAGTCTTTGTATCATCCTTAGCTAAGACAATAAGTTTCAAAATATTACATGAAGGGACCAGAAAAACGTAGCGAGCAAATGATAACCATGCACACTCATTGAATTGAATAAATCAAACGAAAACTATTTAATGATAAACTAATCTTACTGTTTTTCAGGAAATTAAATTGGCAAAAGTTCTAACATGAGATGAGATAGTGTGACAATAAGCGTTGCAGTTACCTTCAATTTCAAGTTGTACCCTTCTTGACTCTCGAAGAAACGCATATGCCGCTGAGAATTCTAACAAAAGCAACCAAAACCACGACCACCACGGTGATGATAATTACTTTTGTGTTACTCTTCTTTGCTGCTGGAACCGGAGGTGGAATATTTGCTGGCGGCACTAAAAGTTCACGACACCATAATTTGGAATTGTTATTGAATTACAATTAATATCTTTTTGGGGGCTAGTGTATACCTTTAGGACCTTCTCTGATGGAGGCTGGCGGCGGTGGGGCGGAGGAGTAGAAGGGGTCAACTTCAAACCTAAGATTGCAACTGGGTTTTAGAATTCGTCCCCCAGCATTTCTTCTAGGAATTTGTTTTGCAGCTTCCAGAAGACACCAATTGCAATCTCCAGATAACGGGTCCTGCTTGCACTGCCCAAATCCGTACAGCGTAATGAAACCTGAAACACTCGTTTCTTTCGTCGCAAACTTGTGACTGTTATTGAAAGACTGAGCGGCCACCTCGGTGACCGTAGCTGCCAGTACCTCGTTGAACCGGTATTGGTCCGTTATACTACTTGCATTCTGCGTGTTCCACATGTACACGTAAGGCTTGTCGTCCGCCCTGGAAAAGAAGGACTCGTAGGAGTAGCGTAGCATGCAGTCGTCGTACCAGATCACCACCTCTTTTTCTACGGGGTAGCGTTGTGGGGCCTCGGCGGTTGCGGTGGCGACACAGGTTTCACAAGCGTTGGTGCCCACGACGTCGCCGCGGCAGAGGAAGAGGCCGTAGACGGTGTTGTTTGGGGTTTGGACTGTGGCGTTGTAGAAGCCGGTGGAGCGGTTGGCATTGGAGGAGAGGGTGGAGAGGAGGCGGTTGACGTTGGACTTGAAGGTGGAGTTTAGGGTGAAGGTGGTGGTGTTTGGACAGACGTGGTAGAGATAATCTGCTTCCGTATTGGTCAGAAAGCTGGGCAGAGTAAAAATGGAGAAAATCAAAAGAAGGGTAGTCCCATGCTTTTCATTTTTTGGTGATTCATCGTAACATCATTGGTTTCTGTACTGAGTATTAACAAGAGCAATGCAGGGGTGGTAGCATGACTTTTCAGTTTTGGGTATTGACCAGAAGAGTTCCACTCATACAACCGGGTTTTAGCATCAGTGCCATCAACCTCTAATAAGTGAGACATTTTTCAATGTGATCGGCGCACAATGTGGTACATCATGTGTAACTATACAAATTGTAAGATTTGTGTGTTAAAAGGTTAATAACCTAAAAAATAAAATTTCCCACCACTTACATAAAAACACGTGATGTATCACTCATATTCCCGTCACAATAAAAAATTTCTCCTAATAAGTGCTTGCAACTTGTTCAAAAGTTGCACTATTCTGTCCACTGACCAATTGTTTAGTGGTGAATTGGTAAAAAAAAAAAACAAAGGTTATTTTAGGGACACCGAATTTTTAAGCTAATTTTTTAAAACTAAATAACATAATTGTTGATAATTAAATTATGTTAATTAACGTACTTATGTTTTATTGATGACACGTTTTTTAATTTAAAATTTTAGTTTCCCTAATTTATCTTTTGATTAAGCCCACCTTGTATGTTCCTTGTGTCCATAAGAAAGGTTTAGGTTAGCTGATAAACC
This sequence comes from Pyrus communis, assembly GCF_963583255.1. Classification (NCBI taxonomy): domain Eukaryota; kingdom Viridiplantae; phylum Streptophyta; class Magnoliopsida; order Rosales; family Rosaceae; genus Pyrus; species Pyrus communis. The sequence goes on from NC_084805.1 coordinate 29,076,476, forward strand.
TTTAACCCGTGTTTGATGGTTTCTTCGTTGTCGCCTTCTTCTTCTTCTTTTGGTTTTTCAAAGTGATATGTCCATGATTGAAATGTAGCCATGAATTGACAAGAATGTCTAAACCGCCAAACAAGTTTTGTCCTAAGAGTTGAGTCGATTGGAAATTTTAGCCAAACAGTTCTAGCCTTTTTTTCCTCCTCAAATATTCAACAATTACATCTTTGATTTTTTTTTTTTTTTTTTATTTCTTTCTTTTTACAAGGCTACTACTCTTAAACTTGAACTTGGGTCTAAGGGGGCTGAAATTATCTTGACCAACCGCTATAATCAACTTCTGCTATTGAACGCATTCAATTAATGCTTTTGACACTTCTTTAGTCTTCAAAATCTTGGAAAATATTCCTCCTTTGTGGGTTTGGATTGAATCTTTTATGTTTACCTAATCTGAGTTGAATCTTCTCTGATTACCTACCCCTTTAAATTTTTGTGTCACATAATAAATTTACAGTGTACTAAAATAATTATGAATTTGCATAAAAGAACACAATCTTCGTTTTTTGCTCTATGTACGTCTATATGTTGTAAATAATACATGAAAAAAGTAGTACGTGCAATATGAGGAAGATGCTTGAAAATGATTGTTACAATAGTGAGTACCAAAATGTTTAATTCGGTTATTATAGACTAAAGGACTCGCTAAACCGTGTCAATCACGTTATGTGGAAAATCAAGACATGGAAGAAATTCAAAATACAGATTACATTTACATCTTTGATGTTTTCTATCCTAACAATGGTTGATCATCATAGGAAACGAAATTCAAGTTTCATGTTTTCTAACAAATAAATATAAACGTATATGAAGAGTCCGAGCACTTGCAAAATTTTATGCGATTTATTATCATATCAACAAATAGAAATTTCGCCTAAAACTCGTATGTGGACTCTTGCAGAACGTTCACCTTTTTAAGAATGGCTGATACTATGTCGGTAAATTTTGTTATTGTCTAGAGATGATTGTATATATAAGAAGATTTTACAATATGTAACAGTAACAACTTATCTATTCACACTATCTAGGGTATACTTCAGTGATAGATCCTTCATAAACGGACGGAGATGACTTGCTGATAGATTGAGCGGAGTCCAGCGTTGCCTCTAACATATTTCCCATTGCTCTACTTTGGAGGAAAAAGGCCGGTTGTTGAGGTAATGGCAAAGTAACAGAGTAGCTATTGAGCATGAGTACTACCGATTGCATTGTCGGCCTGTCAGCTGGATCTTCCTGAACACAAAGTAAGCCGATGTGGATGCATCTGATTACTTCAGTCCTCGAATAAGAGTCCCTCAGACACGAATCCAACAATTCCAAAGGTGCCCCATCTCTCCATAACTTCCAAGCCTGCATAAAATTCAAAAGTTTAATTCATGATGATATGTCAATGCAGGAGAACAGAACACTACACCTTTCATTTGAAGCTTACATGGCTCATGAGGTCCTCAGCTGCATTAGTCTGAAAGAAGTAACTGTTCTTCTTGCCACTGATGATTTCTAGAACTAAAACACCGAAACTATACAAATCGGACTTGATAGAAAAATGTCCATGCATTGCATACTCGGGAGACATATAACCACTACAAGGAGCATAACCATCAGTATAGAAATAATAACAAAGATGTAATGAGAAAACATTTCAGATTCAATTCGATAATTGCAAAACAAAAGTGGAAAACATTTCAGATTCAATTCGATAATTGCAAAACAAAAGTGGTCGTGAAAAAAGAATGAAATAGGTAACTTACTATGTTCCGACAATTCTATTTGTGCTTGCTTGAGTTTGATCAACCCCAAATATCCTGGCCATGCCAAAATCAGATATTTTTGGATGCATCTCCCCATCTAACAATATATTGCTGGCTTTGAGATCACGATGTATAATTCTAAGTCGGGAATCTTCATGTAGGTACATGATTCCTCGAGCAATTCCTGAAATAATCTTGTAACGTCTTGACCAATCCAATTGCCCCTGTTTCTCAGGGTCTGCAAATCATCAAAATCAAGTTATCATCGACGAACTGCTATTGCAATAGGGAAAGACTATTAGATGTTTGAGTGTACAAACCAAATAGGTAACAGTCGAGGCTTTTGTTGAGCACATATTCATAAACAAGAATCTTTTCTTCGCCTTCCAAGCAAAATCCCAATAGCCTAACCAAATTTCGATGTTGAAGCTTGGCTACCAATACCATCTCGTTCTTGAACTCTTCTGTGCCTTGGCCAGAGTTCCTTGATAGCCTCTTCACAGCTACTTCTTGACCGTTTGAAAGTGTACCCTGCGAGAAAACTTTGATCAAACAATGGAATGTCCACTCATGGCATTCTCGGACGACTTACGAGGCTCCAAAATTATTCAGATTTTGCACGCATAATAGTTGGAACTTTGTAGACCTAAAGGAGCACCCATGTCATATACTGATTAACATACCTTGTAAACTTGACCGAAACCACCTTCGCCTAACTTGTGATCATCGGAGAAATTCCTCGTAGCTGCTTGGATGGTAGCAAAATGAAATTGCAAAGACTCGACAGTAGTAATGTCATTTTCACCTGCACAACCAACCAAACCATAGAAGCACAATGTTTATAGACGAGGAATAAATGGAAGGAGAATCAACAAGAATAAACAAGAGGAGAATTGCAGAAGGATATATTTGTTTACCGCTTGGTGGGTCTGCTGCTGCTTGATTGTACTTCTTTCTTGCTCTCCTAGCTATGCAGCAGTAACCCACAACGAAAAGTAGCACAGATACAGATATTGGGACAGCAATGGCAACAATTTTACTAGTTGGGGTTTTGCTTTTTACTGCAAAATAAAAAAAACATATTGAGAAATTGGTAAAATCAGCAGCCACCGCACAAGACCATATTCCCCTGTTCTAATAAACTACCCAGTAAACTAATCTGATAATAGCAGAAATTAGGGCTTCTAAAAAGTTTAAAATGTTTGTTCACTTTACCTTTAGGCGGAGGTGGAGGAGGAGGAGGAGGAGGAGCCCCTGGTGCAGGCTCAGGTGCTGTGGCGTTCTCGGCGTAGAAGGGGTAGATTTCATACCTAACGTTACAACTCGGAAACAGAACTCGTCCCCCTTGCTTTCCGCTACAACAAATCGGCAATCGCGCTATGGCATCCCTAAAGCACCGGTCACAAGCAGCCGCGGACAGGTCCTGCGTGCACTGCCCGAGGGTATACAGCGTAATCAGATCAGCGAAGTTCGCTTGTTTTGTCGCGAACTTGTCTGTGTCGTTGGCAGCCTCGGTAGCCACCTCGTTCATACTCGCCGCCACCACCTGGTTGAACCGAGTCTGTTCCGTTGTTATGTTCTGCGTGTTGTGCAGAGACACGCGAGGCGATTCGGCCGAGGTGGAAAAGAATGACTCGTTGGAGTAGCGTAGCATGCAGTCGTCGTACCAGATCACCACCTGTTTTTCTATGGGGCAGCGTTGTGGGGCCTCGGCGGTTGCGGTGGCGACACAGTTTTCGCAAGCGTCGGTTCCCACGACATCACCGCGGCAGAGGAAGAGACCGTAGACGGCGTTGTTTGGGGTTTGGACGGAGGCGTTGTAGAAGCCGGTAGAGCGGTTGGCGTTGGAGGAGAGGGTGGAGAAGAGGCGGTTGAGGTTGGACTGGAAGGTGGAGTTTGGGGTGAAGGTGGTGGTGTTTGGGCAGACGTGGTAGATATATTCTGCTTCCGTTCTGGTCAGAAAGATGGGCAGAGTAAAAATGGAGAAAATCAAAAGAAGGGTAGTCATGCTTTTCATTTTTTGGTGATTCATCGTAACATCATAGGTTTTTGTACCGAGTATTAACAAGAGCACCTGCAGGGGTGTGTTGACCAGAGGAGTTCCTTTCATACAACCGGGTTTTAGTCTCAGTGCCATTAACGTCTCTAATAAGTGCTTGCAACTTGTTCAAAAGTTGCACTATTCTGTCAACTAACCAATTGTTTTGTTGTTTATTGGTAAAAAAAACGAGGGTGATGTTACGGAGATGAAATTTTTAAACGAAATGATGTGGTTATTGATGATTGAATTAGATTGATTAACGTGCTTATTTTATATTAGTGACACATCATTTTGTATGCAAATTTGGTTTAAAATTTGATCTTTCTAACATTTTTCAAAAAATAATCACTGCTTCCAGTTCACAAGTTTAAATTACTATTTTTATACGTGATAATCTAAATTAATTTAATTTGAATTTTAAATGGGAGATCCATTTAGCTGTGTCATAGTAAATGTGAGTTGGGTTGAAGCAATGAAGCTGTCTCAGTGGGTCGTTGTCTTTATCATCAAATTCATAGTAAAAAAAAGACATAGAAGAGATAGAAAAATAAAAAATAGTAGTAGTTTGAAGGAAAGAAAAATGCAATGGGGACGGGAGTGGTAGAGTGTGACGCTAGTTATGTATGGGAAATTCCAGCTTGGTGGGGATTTTTCTGAGGATTTTTTAGTTCTAGCATCAAGGCTCCTGAAAAAAATTACTGATGTATTACCCACGAGGATGTTAGAAGTTTCTTAAACTTCAAGAGTACGACATATTTGGATTTACTATAGTAATATCTCATTTATCGTCATGTAAAAAAGTTAAAAACTTGAAATATAAGACAATGCATTATTGAGTTGAAAAATCGCTACAATGACAACATTTATAGTTATTTTCTCTTATCATCATGACCCATTGAGTGTTACATTTGACCAATTGAGAGATGTAGCCCCACTTAATGAGACCACTACACCACCGTGTGGAAAAGTATCTCACTAGATATGTCACTGTCTCAGTCAAATTCATTGAAGAAAAGTTAACGAAGGGGACGAATATCAAATTTCGAAAGAATTAAGTATAAATTTATCATAGCATACAGATACGATGGAGACGTAAGTGCCAAAAGGGTACCATATAATATACTATTAAACATGAATTTTCAACAATAATATAATTACATAAAATCTGTTGATTTGTTTGTTGCTGATGAGACTTTTTCTGTTGATCTTGGATAAATATGATTTCTGTTTCTTCTCTACTAAAGATTTGAATCTTTGAACCAAAGGAACCTTCCAATGTATGTTAAACAATATTAATTAGCTTAAGAAATTTTTTATAGGGGTGAGCCAAATTTTTTTGTTATTAAATAAATGCGTGTTAAAATTAAAAAAAAGGTTAAATTTGAAACATATATATACAAGAAGCGATGAGGAAAAAAAAAGTGTAAGGAAAAAAGATGTTTGTGAAATATATTGTATAATTTATTTAATTAAACTGAGAGAATTAAAACTAGTTACTAAATATACGATGAACTACATTTGTAAAATAATGAAAATTACATGTAAAAATTTATTTATTTTCCCTAAAATTCAGATTCCAACGAGAAACTTGCATTTAACCGGAATATTATGTGACGATTGCTGTACTAAAAACGTATGAATATATACTTAATGGATTCCAATGATATATGTCCTCATCTCTTGCTCAACGGGCCACAACATTAGAAATCGTCAAGCCATTGACCGAGCAATTGTGAGCACTCACTGCTACTTGATCATGGTGATCAATACATCTCCCTGTAAAGAAGGCTGGTCGCTCAGGTTTAGAAAGACTAATGGTTTCACTTTTCAATATAAGAACAACCGATGACATGGTCGGCCTGTTGTTTGCATCTTCTTGAACACACAATAATCCGATATGAACGTATCTCCGGAATTCATTTGGACTGCATAAGCCTTTCAACAACGGATCCATCAACTCCAACACCTTCCCTTCATTCCATAATTTCCAAGCCTGCAATTATAATTTCATGCTAATTAAGAATGTAGTGATATATTGATTATAAATTTCTATATACCTACATTAATTTGTTTGAGATATTTTTGTATAAGCTAACTCAAGTAAAGACTTTACGTACGTAGCCTATAAAAGACGGTGCACCATTTGTCGGATGAAAGTCCAAAAAGTTCTTTATCCCCATTGTGATCTCAAGCAAAAGTACTCCGAAGCTATATACATCAAATTTTATTGAATGCGATCCTTCCATGGCATACTCTGAAGTCATGTAACCATTAAATTGCAAAAACATATGAGAATTGGAATATGTAAGATAATTAACTAAATAGAGAAAAGTATATATTTGAGTTGAAACTTACTAGGTGCCGACAATTCTTTTGGTGTTTCCTTGAGTTTGATCATCGACTCCAAACATTCTTGCCATACCAAAATCTGATATTTTTGGATTCATATTGTCATCTAACAGGATGTTACTCGCTTTTAGATCACGATGTACAACTCTATGCCTTGAATCTTCATGAAGATATAAAATTTCTCCGGCGATTCCTCCCATTATCATGCAACGGCTTGACCAATCCCGCTGTTCACGTTTTCTGGATTCTATATGCTCACTTCAATTCATTAAATATATACAATAATATTGTATCTAGGTTCGAAATTACTAAAAAATATTTCAGAATGATGTACGTACTCTTACCAAAAAGAAAATAATCAAGACTTTTGTCTGGCACATATTCATAAACAAGTAGGGTTTCCACTCCTTCCAAACAAAATCCCAGAAGCCTAACAAGCACTACTACAAAATAGGGCTTTCATGACACTTAGAAATTTTTTTAATGACATTCTTTTATTAAAAGCGTCACTAAAATAAAATTATGACGCAACTTAAAAAATATAAATAAATTAAAATAAACAGATAAGAAAACCAAGAGACAATTATCAAAAAGAGATCAGTTTCACACCCACTACAATTGCACGTTTGAACAGTTAACCTGTTCAGCCTAAATCTCATCCTTTTTCTTTAATATGCTCGTAAAGAAAAATATAACATAAACGGTTGAGTGGGACTTCGTTCCCCATTAGGACTTTGTTCTGCCATTGGAGAGGACGATATTCAACAAAAAGGCTTCAAGCCAGCAAAAGTCCCTCCCGTGCCACCGCCATCCAACCTTCTGAACACCATGCGTCGTCGCCCCTCACGGCTCCACGCCTTCGTCAGCCATCACAGGCCATTGTCAATGTTTAGGTAAATCCCTTATTTTCATTTACGTAAGTTAATTGATGATTTGAGATCTATGTGATATGGATTTTGTATGATTTAGTGTGAGTTTATCTGGGTTTGGTGCTATTTGTGGTTTTCATGTTCAATCTACTATCTAGTTTGAATTGGCTATTTTGTTGTTTGAGTAGGTTTGGATGGATTTGGAGCCAATTCGGTAGTAATGTCGATTCACATTTGATTTTGCTGTGAACTTATATTGGTTTTGTTTTTCTAATTGTTAATTTACTGAGGTTGGCATTGGTGGGCAGTTTAATTATGTAAATTGTAGGTTTCAACAACTGCTGGTGCAAAACGTGTGAAGAAAGGCTCATTAGTCCCAGAGATTTCCGCATTAAGTAGTCAGACAAATAAAGAGTCTGAGGCCTCATCCAAATCAAGTGCCTTTGCCCCTGCTACCAGTCAATCCTCCATTCATGCAAATCCTATGCAAGTGAGATTCTTTCTCTTCTTGCCTTTAATTTTTTGTGCTATTTTTTTATGAAACAGTATGATTACTGGATGCTTTTGTTACTTGTATGTACAGTTGTCCTATTTTCTAGATTATCACATATTAATGGATGCCTTTTTTTATTTTTATTGCACGGTTTCTTTAAATCAACCTTTGATTTTATACTAGAATGGTTGGAGAGAATTTATTGTTTTCGTTTATTTTCTTCCATGTGATCTCAAAACTACAGTGCACTTTTGTTGATCTTTTTGTTTGACCTGATTCATCCGTGCAGGATACGGAAATAATGATTTTAAGTTCAAATTTTTCAAGATTCTAGAGATAATCAGAATGACCCCTTGCAGTTTATTTTTTGGTTTTAGCATGTGAAAGTAAGAATTGTTATTCTTATTGATATTTTTAATTAATGTTGATAATTTTTGTGTAGAAAAGGTGGGAGTCTCTCCTGCGTCAAGGGAGGAGGATATTTGTTGTTGGTGATCTTATGCTCAACCAGATTTTGAGAAGAACCAGATTTTAAATTAAGTGAACTTACAGTTTTATTAGTAGGAAAGCTCTATACATTATATTGTCTTTTGTAATACTTCGGTGGTGGATAAATTTCAAATTTATGAAGCAATATTGTTTCATTTGAGGTCAATATCTTGCTTTCTGGATGAATTATGTAGGTCGTGCTTTCAAATTAAAAATACATTATATATGTCATCAAACATATTTCAAGACATGTATTGAACGGTTTATGACACGCTTTGTGTGTCATTGCTAATATTCAATGACATTGCAAATGGTTTCAGTGCTATAGGACATGATGCTATATAGAAATAGATGATATTTTTTTAAATCAATCATACTTGTTAGGTAATCATGACACTCATTCCTCTGTTTATGACACATTATCCGCATCTCAAATTGAAATAGATGACATACTTTTTTAAATCAATGACACTTGTTAGGTGTCTGTAGAAGCTACACATGACACTTTGCGTATGTCATGTTTAGTATACCATGATGCTCATTTCTCTGTATATGACACTTAATCCGCGTCTTAAATGGTTATAGATGACACAAGTTCTTAATTCAATGACGCTTGTTAGGCGTCCTTAGAAGTAATACGTAACACTTTTTCAACGTCATAAAAAGTATCTTTAATGACACCCACAAAGATGACACTAAATTTTTGCGTCATTAAACTTTTAACATGACCCATAAATTGCGTCATGTATGTTAAAATTTGTAGTAGTGAAGATTTCTATGTTGAAGTTTGGCTACCAATGCAACCTCGTTCTTAAATTCTAGGACGCCTTGTCTAGAGCTTTTTGACAACCTCTTCACTGCAATTTCTTGTTCATTAGCAAGTGTACATATGAGGCATTTTATCCAATCAATTTCGTTGGCATGCATCTTATATATGTTTAGAATAGTACAAGTTGAACTCGAGATTCTAAGAATCGAGTACTGTATATTAAAATTTCAAAGACAAAATAAGGATAGATATATGTTCTCATTTTTCAATTTTCATACCTTGAAAACTACACCAAATCCGCCTTCGCCTAACTTGTTATTATCAAAAAACTTGTTTGTGGCGGTTTCAATAGTTCCCATCCCAAGTCGAATTGCGAGGACTCAACAGTATTTGTATCATCCTTAATTAGCTAAGACAGTAAGTTTCAAAATATTACATGTAAGGGACCAGAAAAAGTTGCATTATTCTGTCCACTGAATAATTGTTTTGTTGTTTATTCGTACAAAAAGCTAGGGTGATCAGTTATCAAAAAAAAAAAAAAGCTAGGGTGATCCTATTGGTATATCCAATGATAATACTGTTGATGATTGAATTAAAATGAATAACATATTTATTTTCTATTAGTGACATGTTATTTTGTCTGAAATTTTAATCTAAAATTTTAATATCTTTAACATTATTCAATGATTGAATTAGACTGAATAACATATTTATTTTCTATTAGTGACACGTTATTTTGTTTGAAATTTTAATTTAAAATTTTAGTATCTTTAACATTATTCAAAAAGTAATCACCGCTTCCGAAGCTTAAATTATTATTTTTATAAGTGATAATATAAATTAATTTAATTTATATTATAAAAGGGAGATCCATTTAGGATGCAATGGGGACGGGAGTGGTAGAGTGTGACACCAGTTATGTACGGGAAATTTCTGCTTGGTGGGGATTTTTTTGAGGATTATCAAGTTCTAGCATCAAGGAACAAAAAGTCCTGAAAAAATGATTGATTATTACCCACGAGGATGTTAGAAGTTCCTTAAACTTCAAGAGTACGACATATTGGGATTTCCTATAGTAATATCTCATTTACCGCCAAGTAAAATAGTTAAAAATTTAAAAAATAGAACAAAGCATTATTGAGTTGAAAAATCACTGCAATGACATCCTTTATAGTTATTTTCTCTTACCAAAGAAAGTAAGTTTCAAAATATTACAGGTAAAGGACTAGAAAAACGTTGTGAACAAATGACAACTACACTGAAAAAATTACACAAATATAAGTGTGCGTATTGTCCCCCAGAGTTTCTTTTAGGAATTTGTGTAGCAGCTCCCAGAAGACAGGACAGGTCCTGCGTGCATTGCCCAGATCCGTACAGTGAAGTGAAACCTGTGTTTGAAAAGGAAGAGAGCAGAACACTTCAGACTTTGTTGGTGTCATTAACTAGCTAGTTAATGGTTGGCGTCTATATTTTAGTAGCCATAGGATCAAATTTGATTAATTGTTCAGATTGTGCAACTAAATTGAGAAAGATTTACATATATGAATATACCGTACTAAATAAAACATTAATATGTATAAACTGATTTTCATATAGCATTTAACAATTGGCACAAAACGGTACAATAACAATGTACTCATGTTGTAAAATTTGCACTCATACAATGACAAGAAAAGCTAAGCTCATTTGTTCATTCATTTAATTTATAAAATAAATAAAGTAGCAATAAAAAAAGCACAGCTGAGAGAAAAAGAAAGGAAAGTGCAAAGCACAACCCGAACGTGCAATGTTAGGTAACAACACACTGAGGAAGATTCAACAGACAACGAAAGAGAAAACCATTGATTTTTTTTTTTTTTTTGACAAAGAGAAAAGAACCTTTTTCCGATCATTGGCGTGGAAACTTGAACCTTGTAAATCATGTTATGTGGGAAAAAGCTTCATTGGTATTCTTCATATCATGTGGCGAGTCCACCAAGGGTTAAACTTAAAGGTAGTCAGTTGACCCCGTGAAGGCCAAAAAAAGGGTTGGGGATCAACTCCAGTGACCCCTTTGATTGTCTAGTTGATAGCTTTGGTGCCCACCATCTTTTGACGAAATGTCTGAATGAATTGCCTGAAGTTGATGTTTTTGCATACTGGAGCTTTCCTTTTAAAACAACATAGTTTTGAACCTGGTCCTTAGTTCTCAATTTTTTTTCACAAATGTTTTAAAAGAAAAAAAATATATCAATACCTCCTTATATCCACACCCATCCCCGACTATCCCAACCCCCCCCCCCCCCCCCCAAAAAAAAACACCAAAAAAAAAATGAAAGGTTTTAATAAAAATGATAAATAAATGTGTAATAAATAGGATCAGAAAAAGGTAAAAACATGATTTTTCGTTAAGAATAAACAGTACCGGAAGTGTTTCGTTAAACCTTCCAAAAAAAATTCCAAATCACTGTCATATCATCTCCTAAAGTGGACAGCAGCCACCCAAACCCGCCACCACATGCGGCCATTTTGCCACCGAGCCACTACTCTTTCCTCTCTCATATTTTCGTCCCTCAAATTTCAAGTAACTTTTAAATTATAATCCCAAATTTATGGTTTATGAAATTGAATATTAAGGTTAAAAAAAAAAAAAAACAAAAAATATTTACCAACCCATTGATTATGAATCCTGAATTCGATGCTGCTCACATATATATATATATATATATATATAATGGCAGACACATAGAGTAGCTTAAGAATAACAAGGGTGAAATGCCTACTTAGTCCCTGAACTATCACCTCTATAAAAATTAGATTTCTGAATTATTTTTTCGATAAAATAAGTCCCCAGTTAAATTCATTAAAAATTACTAATTTCATCCCTACTATTTTTTTTTTCTTTAGCAATTCACCCTAAAAATAATTATGGACTTGCATAAAAGAACACAATCTTTGTTTTCTGCTCTATGTACATCTATACTTGGTAAATAATACATGAAAAAAAAATAGAACGTACAATTTGAGGAAGATGTAGGAAAATGATCGTTACGATAGTGAGTATCAAAATGTTTAATTGGGTTATTACCGATTAAAGGACTCACTAAATCATGCCAATCACGTTATGTGAAAAATCAAGATATTGAAGAAACTCAGTATACATATTACATTTGCATCTTTGATGTTTTCAATCTTAACAGTGGTCGATCATCGTTGGAAACCAAATTCAAGTTTCATGTTTTCTAACAAATAAATATAAACAGATTTAGAGTCCGAGCACCGGCATAATTTTATCATATAAACAAATAGAAATTGCGCCTAAAACTTGTATGTGCAGAACGTTCATCTTTTTAAGGACGGATGATACCATGTCGGTAAATTTGGTTATTGTCTAGAGATGATTGTATATATAATCATATATTACAATACGTAGCAGTAACAAACTTATATATTCACATTATCTAGGGTATATTTCAGTGATAGATTCTTCATAAACGGATAGAGATGACTTGCTGATAGATTGAGCGGAGTCTAGTGTTGCCTCTGACATGTTTCCCATTGCTCTACTTTGGAGGAAAAATGCCGGTTGTTGAGGTGATGGCAATGTAACAGAGTAGCTACTAAGCATGAGAACTATCGATTGCATTGTCGGCCTGTCAGCTGGATCTTCCTGAACACAAAGTAAGCCGATGTGGATGCATCTGATTGCTTCAGTCCTCGAATAAGAGTCTCTTAGACACGGATCCAATAATTCCAAAGGTGCCACATCTCTCCATAACTTCCAAGCCTGCATAAAATTCAAAAGTTTAATTCATGATGCTATGTTAATGCAGGAGAACAGAACACTACACTTTTCATTTTAAGCTTACATGGCTCATGAGGTCCTCAGCTGCATTGCTCTGAAAGAAGTTACTGTTCTTCTTGCCACTAATGATTTCTAGCACTAAAACACCGAAACTATACAGATCGGACTTGACAGAAAAATGTCCGTGCATCGCATATTCGGGAGACATATAACCACTACAAGGAGCATAACCATCAGCATAGAAATTATGACAAAGATGTAATGAGAAAACATTTCAGATTCAATTTGAAAATTGCAAAACAGAAGTGGTCGTGAGAAAAGAATGAAATAGGTAACTTACAATGTACCGACAATTCTATTTGTGTTTGCTTGAGTTTGATCAACCCCAAATATTCTGGCCATGCCAAAATCAGATATTTTTGGATGCATCTCCCCATCTAACAATATATTGCTGGCTTTGAGATCACGATGTATAATTCTAAGTCGGGAATCTTCATGTAGGTACATGATTCCTCGAGCAATTCCTGAAATAATCTTGAAACGTCTTGACCAATCCAATTGCCCTTGTTTCTCAGGGTCTGCAAATCATCAAAATCAAGTTATCATCGACGAACTGCTATTGCAATAGGGAAAGACTATCAGATGTCTGAGTGTACAAACCAAATAGGAAACAGTCGAGGCTTTTGTTGGGTACAAATTCATAAATAAGAATCTTTTCTTGGCCTTCCAAGCAGAATCCCAACAGCCTAACCAGATTTCGGTGTTGAAGTTTGGCTACCAATACCATCTCGCTCTTAAACTCTTCCGTGCCTTGGCCAGAATTCCTTGATAGCCTCTTCACAGCTACTTCTTGACCGTTTGAAAGTATAGCCTGCGAGAAAACTTTGATCAAACCATGGAATGTCCACTCATGGCATTCATGGGCAAGCTTCTGAGGCTCCAAAATTATTCAGATTTTGCATGCATAAAAATTGGAACTTTTAGACCTGAAGGAGAACTCATATCATATATTGATTAACATACCTTGTAAACTTGACCGAAACCACCTTCGCCTAACTTGTGATCATCGGAGAAATTGCTCGTGGCTGCTTGGATGGCAGCAAAATCAAATTGCAAAGACTTGACGGAAGTATTGTCATTCTCACCTGCACAACCAACCAAACCATAGAAGCATAATGTTTACAGACGAGGAATAAATGAAAGGAGAATCAACGAGAATAAACAAGAGGAGAATTGCAGAAGAATATATTTGTCCACCGCTTGGTTCGTCTGCTGCTGCTTGATTGTACTTCTTTCTTGCTCCCCTAGTTATGCAGCAGTAAGCAACAACTAAAAGTAGCACAGATACAGATATTGGTAAAACAATGGCAACAACTGTAAGAGTTGGGATTTTGCTTTTTCCTGTAAAATAAACAAAAAATATTGAGAAATTGGTAAAATCAACAGCCACAGGACAACACCATATTCCCCTGTTCCAATAAACTACCCAATAAAATAATCTGATAATACCAGAAATGACTTGATTGGGGCTTCTAAAAAGTTTTAAAATGTTTGTTCACTTTACCTTTAGGCGGAGGAGGAGGAGTAGGAGGAGGAGGAGGAGCCCCTGGTGCAGGCTCTGGTGCTGTGCCGTCTTGGGGGAAGAAGGGGTAGATTTCATACCTAACGTTACAACTTGGAAACAGAACTCGTCCCCCTTGCTTTCTGCTACAACAAGACGGCAATTGCACTACGATAATCTTAAGGCACTTGTGGCAAGTAGCCGCGGACAGGTCCTGCGTGCACTGCCCGAGGGTGTACAGAGTAATCAGATCACTGAATTTCATTTTTTTTGTGGCGAACTTGTCGGCGTCGTTGGCAGCCTCGGTAGCCACCTCGTTCATACTCGCCGTCAGCACCTGGTTGAACCGAGTCGGTTCCGTTACGTCCTGCGAGCTCAACAGGAACACGGCAGGGTTCTCGGCTGAGGTGGAAAAGAATGACACGTACGAGTAGCGCAGCATACAGTCGTCGTACCAGATCACAACCTCCTTATCGATGGGGCATCGCCGGGGAATCTCGCCGGTTGCAGTGGCAACGCAGGTTTCGCAAGCGTCGGTGCCCAAGACATCACCGCGGCAGAGGAAGAGACCGTAGACGGCGTTGTTTGGGGTTTTGACGGTGGCGTTGTAGAAGCCGGTGGAGCGGTTGGCGTTGGAGGAGAGGGTGGAAAAGAGGCGGTTGAGGTTGGACTGGAAGGTCGAGTTTGGGGTGAAGGTGGTGGTGTTTGAGCAGGCGTGGGAGAGATATTCTGCTTCCGTACTGGTCAGAAAGCTGGGCAGAGTAAAAATGGAGAAAATCAAAAGAAGGGTAGTCATGCTTTTCAATTTTTGGTGATTCATCATAACATCATATGCTTTTGTACCGAGTACTAACAAGAGCAATGCAGGGGTGGTAACAAGACTTTTCAGCTTTGATTGTTGACCAGAAGAGTTCCTCTCATACAACCGGGTCTTAGACAGTGCCATCAACGTCTAATAAGTGATAAAGTTATGAATGAGTATTCACCTATTTGTGAAATTTCGGGAATTCTTAAATTGTGTCTGTTTATCGTATATCGTGTAATTATAAATTATTTTAAATATTTTTATTTAAAATAAATCATGAACCATACCTGACGAAAACTGACCGCACGATATACGATAAACATATACGATTTGAGGATCACTAGAATCCTCACAAAGAGGATATGGAGAGGATCCTCATTAATAAGTTATTTCTAGATGTTCGTATTATATATGTGTTTGCAAAGAGGAGTTAGAATTTTCAAATAATAGAATCTTAATTTCAACAAAAAAAAAAAAGGAAACTTTAATGGACCATTTTATCGAGCACCTAATAACCATTTGTCGATTCCTGCCAACATTTGCCAAAAGCTTACGTGAATGTATGTTGACAACTACTATGAGTCAATAGAGCTTGTCGAGGGTAGCTGTAGGAAGCTATCGAGTAATGTTGAAGATTGTCAAGGCTTGTCAGCTGAGACATTTCATCGAGCACTTGATTCGCACCATAGAGTCGCATACAAGAAGAGATCAATGATAAATGAAAACAAATCTAGAAGGAGAAAATCATAATTTAGTGTTTATAAGGATTAAATAAAAGTATACAGTCAAATATACATATATATTTTAAAGCTGTTAGAATCATAAACAGCCAATAACTCCATATTAGTATGTCATTGCATGTTTGTACTTTAAAATAAACATACATATTATTTGCCGAATTCATATCGGTGAAAAATAAAAATTGCAATGTAGCAAAAAATAATAGGAAGACTAATGAAAATAGCTTGAAAACTTTGAGTTTTAACGATAAGGACAAAATAAAAGATAAAGTAAATAACTTATATATCTATCTTTTTTTATATTAATTTTTAAGATATTTGATGTAGAAAATGAATTTTTTATGTATTTAGCGAATTCTTTTTTATACATATCGATGTACAAAAATCGGGCATTAGAAAACTTTAAGACCCCACTTCAAAAGCTCTTCTAAAACCCCCAAATTTTCGGGGCCTACACTTGATCGGTGATCAACATATCTTCCTGTAAAGAAGCCTGGTTTCTCAGGTTTAAGACCCCACTTCAAAAGCTCTTCTAAAACCCCCAAATTTTTGGGGCCTGCACTTGATCGGTGATCAACATATCTTTCTGTAAAGAAGCCTAGATTCTCAGTTCTGGAAAGACAAATAGTTTCACTTTTTAAACATATGAACAATCGATGACATGGTCGGCCTCTTGTTTGCATCTGCTTGAACACACAATAATCCAATTAATGTGGATATACCTTAAAAATTCATTTGGACTGCACGAATCTTATATCAACGAATCCATCAACTCCAACTCTTTTGTTTCATTCCGCAAGTGCCAAGCCTGGAATCGATCATGGATGTAAGTACTCCAGTTTTGATAGTACATTAATTTTTTGATAGCACACTAATTTTCTTTTGGTCAATATAGCTACATTAATTTGTTCGACAGAAAATTTTACAATGCAACCCTAGTAAAGACCTTACGTAGTATAAGAGTCGATGCATAATCTGTCGGATGAAAGCCTAAAAGGTTCTTCCTCCCCCTTACGATCTCAAGCAACAATACTTTGAAGTAAATACATCAGATTTACTTAATACAATATCTCCATAGCATACTCTGGAGTCATGTAACTACAAAACTGTAATCACAAAATTGTAACCACAAAATGATTGACATAAGAGTTTAAAAAGTGAAAATATATAACTAATACATAGATAAGAGGGACGCATATAATAAAGAAAACTTACTAGGTGCCAACAATTGCCATGGTGTTTCCTTGAATTTGATCATCAACCCCAAACATTCATGCCAAAATATGGTATTATAGGACTCATATTGCCATCTAACACGATATTGCTTGCTTTTAAATCGCTATGTATAACTCTAAGCCTTCACTCTTCATGAAGATAAAAAATTTCTTGAGCGATTCCTCCTATTATCATGCAATGGCTTAACCAATCAAGCTATTTACGATTTTTGGATTCTAAATACTCACGTCAATTCATTAGATATAGACAATAATATTGTATTTAAGTTCAAAATTGCTAAAAAAAAAATTCAGAATGATGTACCCTTACCAAAAATAAAAAATCAAGACTTTTGCTTGGCACGTATTCATAAACAAGTAGGGTTTCCTTTCCTTCCAAACAAAATCCCGGAAGCCTAACAAGATTTCTTGTTGACAACCCCTTCACTGCTATTTCTTGTTCATTAGCAACTGTTCCCTGACACACAAGGCATTTTATCCAATCAATTGGATTGTCATATATGCATCTTATATATGTTTAGAATTGTACAAATTGAACCAAGATTCAAAATAGTTCCCAAGTGGAATTGCAAGAACACAGCAGTCTTCGTATCATCCCTACCTAAGAAAGTAAGTGTCAAAATATTTGTAAAAGACTAGAAAAACGTAGTGAACCAATGATAACTACGCACACTCATATAATTGAATAAATTAAACAAAAATATGTGTACATGTAGGGGAGTAGTGTGCAGCTATCATTTTTCTTCTTATTTCATGATAAATTAATCTCACCGTTTGCTGAGATATAGAACTCGTCCCCCAGAATTTCTTTTAGGAATTTGTGTTGCAGCTCCCAGAAGACACCAATTGCAATCTCCAGAGGACAGGTCCTGCATGCACGGTGCACTGCCCAAATCCGTACAGCGAAGTGAAACCTGTGTTGGAAAAGAATAGTATTTAGTTTTATTCTGTTGTTTGAATTTTAGGTTAAGCCCATTGGAATTAGAGTGTTGATTTCTTGCCTATTAGAATTAGGTTTAGTTGACTATATATAGTGCTTATGTTATGCAATTGGCTGCAATGTGTGAAAAAACTCGAGATTCTATTTGACTATATATAGTGCTTATTTTATACAATTGGCTGCAACGTGTGAAGAAAGTTAAGGTTCCATTATAAAATTAATTGGCAATATGAAAAGTAGCTTAATCTCTTATAAATCCTTACAAGGTTTCTCCTTTCACCAATGTGGAACTCTTTTGATCTTTACATTCTCACACGCCCCCTCACGTTTGACAAATTTTCAAACCAAACACGTGGACAATACGAATTGGGTGACGTAGAGCACATGTGGTCGTTGAGCTTCACACGTGGGTCAACCTGCTCTAATATCATGTAGACCAAAGACCCACACACAACAACACCGATATTGTCTCCAACTTGATAATTATACAATCTATCAGTATGATTTTATCATATAAGATCTCGATATTAATTGAAGTTAGCTTAAAATATTTAAACTCTTCTGTGATACACCTCGACGTGACGCCCATTTTTGAAGAAAAAAATTCTATAAATATGTTGTCACGCTTGCCACTATAATACAGCCCCTAGGTCCTAGGAGGTTTCATATTCCAAGTCAATAATGACTCTCACATATGATGGGACATGGTATGCGTGAGTATTACAACATCCCTTTTCTTGTCTTTTTATTTTATTTTATTTAACAAAGAGTATAACAACAGTCTTAAATCAAAATATTTTTACTTTGGGTTGTATTCCCCCTTTTTTTACCAAAAAAAAAAATGTTACTTTTTCAAGTTTACCAACTTTGTCACCGAATTTATATGGAGACGTCAAACTAATGAATCAAAAGAGATTCTTTCAAGTACAAATGATAGCGTTTTATCACAATAACGAAAAGCAATTATGTTTATGCTTTAATAATGTAATTTCGATCTCTACCGATTCTTCTTTTTCCGAACAACTAATTATTAACTTAGTACCGCTGTTTTTAGTGAAAAAGAAAATAGATTCATTCAAGAAAAATAGAGAGTGATGCAAGATTTGGATTGCCGAGAGGGGCGAATCCATCGTGGGACTTCATGGAGTTGAGAGAGAAGGAGTGAGTAGAACAATTCAGACTTGGTTGGTGTCATTGACCAGCTAATTAATGGTTGGCGTCTATGTTTTAGTAGCCATAGGATCATATTTGATTGGTTGTTGATTTAGATTGTGTTAGTAGATTGAAAAATATTTACATACATGATATATCGTATCAAAAAAAACATTAATATGTATACACTATTTTTCATATATCATTAAACAATTGGCACTCATACAAATGGCAATGAATAGCTAAGCTCATTTGTTCATTCATTTGATTTATGAAATAAATCAAATAGCAAAAAAAAGCACCACTGAGAGAAAAAGGAAGGAAGGTGCAAAAGCACAATCCGAACGTTGGAACGTGCAATGTTAGGTAACAACACACTGAAGAAAATTCAATAGAGAGAGAGAAACCTTATGATTTTTTGGACAGAGAGAAAAAGACCTCTTTCCGATCATAGGCATGAAAACTTGAGCCTTGTCGATCACGTTATGTGGAAAAAAGCTTCATTGGTATTTTTTATGAGGAGGATTCTCTATCTTTCTATATCCTTTTATTTGAACAATTATAGTTTAATCACGTTAATATTTTATATTAATTTTTTTATAAAGATAATAAGGTAAAAAATAATATGTGAGAAGAGAAGATGAAAGGAAATGAAAATAGAAGGGTAATGAATCCTCTTCGGGTCATGTGGCGAGCCCACCAAGGGCCAAAGGTTTCAGTTGACCCCGTGAAGGCAAAAAACAAAGACTAGAATCAACTCGCGTGACCTCTTGATCGTCTGGTTGGTGACGCTTCGGAGCCCACCATTTTTTAACGAAATGATTGAATGAACTGCCTGAAGTCGATGTTTTTGCGTACTCGGCATGCTAGTTTTTTTTTTTTCTTTCAAAACGATATAGTTTTGAACCTGGTTTTTAGTTTTCCTTTTTCTTCAAATATTTTAAAAGAAAAAAAATAATAATAAACCTCCTTACATGCACACCCACACCCGATTACAGCCCCCCTTCAAAAATGAAAAACTAACAAAAAGTTAAAAAAAAATTTATAATAAAAAATAACAAATAAAGGTTTAGTGAATAATATAAGAAAAATATAAAAATTTGATTTATCGTTAAAAATGAACAGTACAATATGTGTTTTGTTAAAACTTCTAAGTCAACCACATGCTACCATTTTTGTCACCGAGCAACTACTCTCTCCTTTCTCATTTTTTCATTCCTCAAAATTCAATTAACTTTCAAATTATAATCCCAAATTTATGGTTTATGAATAATTGAATATTGAGGTTTTAAAAAAATAATTAAACGCTTTTACCAACTCATTGATTAGAAAACCTGAATGCATGGCTGCTCACATGTATTTATTGATTAGAAAACCTGAATGCATGGCTGCTCACATGTATTTATAAAATTCCAATCCATCGATTGCAAGCGGTAGGTTGATAAACATATATTACAATAGATCCTAACGCCTTATTTATGCACACTATCGAGGGTATAATTCAGTGATAGATTCTTCATTAACGGATTGAGATGACTTGGTGATAGATTGATCGGACTCCAGCTTTGGATTTGACATGCTCCCCACTGCTCCGCTTCTGAGGAAAAATGCCGGTTGTTTAGGTGATGGCAGACTGACAGAGTAGCTATTGAGCATGAGAACTAGTGATTGCATTGTAGGCCTGTCAGTTGGATCTTCCTGAACACAAAGTAAGCCGATGTGGACGCATCTGATTACTTCCGTCCTTGAATAAGAGTCTCTCAGACACGGATCCAACAATTCCAAAGATCTCCCGTCTCTCCATAACTTCCAAGCCTGCATAAAACTCAAAGGTTTAACTCATGATGCTATGTCAATGCAGGAGAACAGAACAATACACTTTTCACTTCAAGCTTACATGGCTTGCGAGGTCCTCAGCTATATCAGTCTGAAAGAAGTTACTGTTCTTCTTGCCACTGATGATTTCTAGCACTAAAACACCAAAACTATACAGATCGGACTTGATAGAAAATTGCCCATGCATTGCATACTCGGGAGACATATAACCACTACAAAATTCAGAGGGAAAAATTTGACAAATTCATTAGTACAGATAATGCAAAGAAGAGGTGGTCGTGTGAAAAGAAAAGAAGAAAACGGGGAAATTTACTATGTTCCGACAATTCTACTTGTGTTTGCTTGAGATTGATCAACCCCGAAGATCCTGGCCATGCCAAAATCAGATATTTTTGGATTCATCTCCCCATCTAACAATATATTGCTGGCTTTGAGATCACGATGTATAATTCTAAGTCGGGAATCTTCATGTAGATACATGATACCTCGAGCAATTCCTGAAATAATTTTGTAACGTCTTGACCAATCCAATTGTCCTTGTTTCTCAGGGTCTGCAAATCATCAAAAACAAGTTATCATCGACGAACTGCTATTGCAATAAAGACTATCAGATGCTTGAGTGTACAAACCAAATAGGAAACGGTCAAGGCTCTTGTTGGGCACATATTCATAAACAAGAATCTTTTCTTCGCCTTCCAAGCAAAATCCCAATAGCCTAACCAGATTTCGGTGTTGAAGCTTGGCTACCAATACCATCTCGTTCTTAAACTCTTCCGAGCCTTGACCAGAGTTCTTTGATAGCCTCTTCACAGCTACTTCTTGACCGTCTGAAAGTATACCCTGCAAGAAAACCTCAATCAAACAATGGAATGTCCACTCATGGCATTCATCGACAGCTTCTGAGGCTCCAAAATTATTCGGATTTTGCATGCAGAGAAATTGAACTATGTAGACGTAAAGGAGCACACGTATCATATACTGATTAACATACCTTGTAAACTTGACCGAAACCACCTTCGCCTAACTTGTGATCATCGGAGAAATTGCTCGTGGCTGCTTGGATGGTAGCAAAATCAAATTGCAACGACTCGACAGTAGTAATATCATTCTCACCTGCACAACCAACCAAACCATAGAAGCATTATGTTTACAGACGAAGAATTAATGAAAGGAGAATCAACGAAGAATAAACAAGAGGAGAAGTGCAGAAAGATAAACATTTTTACCACTCGGTTCGTTTGTTGCTGCGGCGTTGTACTTCTTTCTTACTCTCCTGGTTATGCAGCAGTAACCCACAACAAAAAGTAGCACAGATACAGATATTGGTACAACAATGGCAACAATTGTACCAGTTCTGATTTTGCTCTTTCCTGCAAAATAAACAAAAAAATATTGAGAATTTGGTAAAATAAACGGCCACAGGACAACACCATATTCCCCTGTTCCAAAGTCCACAATAGCTATCAACAACCCAATAAACTGATCTGATAATACAATATTCACTTGATTGGGTCTTCTAAAAAGTTTTAAATGTTTGTTCACTTTACCTTTAGGCGGAGAAGGAGAAGGAGGAGGAGGAGGAGCCCCTGGTGCAGGCTCAGGTGCTGTGGCGTTCTCATCATAGAAGGGGTAGATTTCGTACCTAACGTTACAACTCGGAAACAGAACTCGTCCCCCTTGCTTTCCGCTACAACAAGACGGCAATTGCGCTATGGCAATCCTAAAGCACCGGTCGCAAACAGCCGCGGACAGGTCCTGGGTACACTGCCCGAGGCTGTACAACGTAATCACATCAGTGAATTTCGTTTGCTTTGTCGCGAACTTGTCGGTGTCTTTGGCAGCCTCGGTAGCCACCTCGTTCATACTCGCCGCCAGCACCTGGTTGAACCGAGTGCTGTCCGTTACGTTCTGCTCGTTCATCATGAACACGCCAGGGTTCTCGGCCGAGGTGGAAAAGAATGACACGTACGAGTAGCGCAGCATGCAGTCGTCATACCAGATCACAGCCTCCTTTTCGATGGGGCATCGTTGGGGAGCCTCGCCGGTTGCAGTGGCAACGCAGGTTTCGCAAGCGTCGGTTCCCACGACATCACCGCGGCAGAGGAAGAGACCGTAGACGGCGTTGTTTGGGGTTTTGACGGTGGCGTTGTAGAAGCCGGTCGAGCGGTTGGCGTTGGAGGTGAGGGTGGAGAAGAGGCGGTTGAGGTTGGACTGGAAGATGGAGTTTGGGGTGAAGGTGGTGGTGTTTTTGCAGTCGTGGTAGAGATATTCTGCTTCCGTACTGGTCAGAAAGATTGGCAGAGTAAAAATGGAGAAAATCAAAAGAAGGGTAGTCATATTTTTCATTTTTTGATGATTGATCATAAAATCATAGCTCTTTGTATTGAGTATTAAAAGAGCAAAGCAGGGGTGGTAGCTTGACTTTCAGTCTTGCGTGTTGACCAGAAGAGTTCCTCTCATACAACCGGGTTTTACACTCAGTGCCATCGTCGTCTAGTAGGTGCTTGCAACTTGTTCAACAGTTGCACTATTCTGTCCACTGACCAATTGTTTAGTTGTTTATTTGTAAAAAAAAATTTCAATTAGAAACTGTGTTACTATTCTAAACTACATGAGGTGGATCCAATAAATAGTGAGTTGCAAAAAAAAAAATACTCTAATCTTGTAGTTGACACAAGTTTAAATTTTTTTTTTTTTTTAAAAAGTGATGCAATAACAACCAAGCCTTATAGCATTAAGCTGGATCAATTGTACAAATTTTAAAACATAATACGTTCTGTTTTGTGTTAAGTATTCTGTTAACTTCAAGTATTCTATATCTTTTTTAAAGTCTCTTCCCAAATTTCCTAAAAAAATCTAAAGTAAATTAACTTAAATTACAAAATAGACAACCATTTAGGATACAAAGAAGAAAGGATAAGGATTGTCTGTCCTCCCACTTCCTCCCGTGTCCTTTTGTTTGTGTGGTCACGGTTAAATCACGTTAACAATTTATATTACTATTTATTTTTATCTTATTATCTTTATAAAAAAAACGATATAAAATGTTAATATGGCTTAATTGTAATCACACAAAATAAAAAAGCACGGAAAGACATTGGAAGTAAGAGGACAGACAATCTTTATCTAAAAAGAAAACGTTAACCAATTTGACTAAGTCCACTAAATGGCCAACTTTTATGGTTTGTCGTGTCATATTAAGTGTGAGTGGTGTTGAAGGGATATCAGTGGGTCATTGTCTTTATCATCGAATTCATTGCAAAAAAATACAAAGAGAGCGGAGAGAGAAAAAATAAATAAATAGAAGAAGCGAAGCAGAGTAAAATGCAATGGGGACGGGAGTGGTGGAGGTCAGGCCAGTTTTGTATGGGGAAATTCGAGCTTGGTGGGGATTTTTCTGAGGATTATTTATTTTTAGAATCAAGGAACAAAAAATTCCTGAATAAAATATTTGATTATTACCCACAAGAATGTTACAAGTTCCTTAAACTTGAAGAGTAAGTCTTGTATTCAATACGAACACTAAAAATATTACTCATTTCGTGCGCATCAAGAACTCTCATGCAACGGGATTTTACTATTGCAATATCACATTCACCACCATGTGAAAAACTTAAGTACTTAAAATACACGACAATACATTATTGACTTTAAAAATCTCTACAATAACATTCGTTGTTGTTATCTTCTCTTGTCATCATGGCCTATTAAGTGTTACGTTAGGTCAATTGATAAATGTAGCCTACTTAATGGGACCACTGCACTACTAGGTTGTTCTCCTTCATACACCATCATGTGATAAGTTATTTACATATGTTCGTACTATATGCGTGTTTGTAGTGGCGAAGCCATGATTTTCACATAAAGGGGTCATAATTTCAATAAAAAAAAACTTTATTGGATCATTTTGTCGAACACCTGGTGGGCATTGATTATTCCTATTGATATTTGCCAAAAGCTTACGCGAACGTATGTCGACAACTACCATGGTCAGTAGAAGCTTGTCGAGGGCAGCAGTAGGGAACTATCGATTAATGTTGAAGACTGTCAAGGCTTGTTAACTGAGGCATTTCATCAAGCACTTAGTTCACACAATAGAGTTGCATATAAAAAAAGAGAAAATGAAGACATGGATGATAAAAGAAAACAGAACTAGAAAGAGGAATTTATGAATTAATTTGCCATAATTGTAGGCGTCAAATACAAATACACAATCAAATATAATATGCATAGAGATTTTAAAGCTGTTGGGATCATGGGCAATCAACAACCCCATGTTAATTCCGCCACTGCGTGTTTATACTATAGAATAACTACGAACATTCACCTAAAGAAACTGCATACATATTATTTGCCAAATTCGCATCTGTGAAAAATAAAAATTGCAATGTAGCCAAAAATAATTGAAACTTTGCAATCTGAAAAGTCACGTCAGATTGTAATGCATCCCATTGAATTTACAGGCGAAAGATTGATTATCTCTATGGGATTAACTCCCGAGTTATTACAAATTAAAGAAAAATTAAATAATGAGATTATGGAAGTATATATTCTCGCATTTATTGCTACTGCACTGTTTATTCTAGTTCCAACTGTTTTTTTACTTATAATATACGTAAAAACAGTCAACTAAGGTGATTAATTTGAATTAAACTTGATTTTTTTTTTCTTATCAATAATTGCAAAGAAGAAAAGGATAAAAATTTCGCGTCTTAAATGAAATGGGCACTAGAATCAGTCGTAGAATTTAAAGTCCATCAACTTGAAGTTTCCGTGTTGACTATCTCACTAGATATGTCACTATCTCAGTCAAATACGTACAAAAAACGAAAACGAAGGACGAACTGACCAAGAAATTGTATAAAACTTCGAAAGAATTAAGTATAAATTTTGTAGCGAGGGAAACATCGAAACGATGGAGACGTAAGTGTCAAAAGGGATACCATATAATATAATACATAAATTTTCAACAACAATATAATTAAATTAAAAAAATGTTAAAGAGAACAATTTAAAATCAAATTTACAAATCAAATGATGTGTTACCATTAGAAAATAAACACATTAATTGATACTTAATTAAAAATCCAATTATCAACAACCACATCATTTGGTTTACATAATTTAATTTTACAACTTGATCTTCCTAGCATTACCTATTACATAAAATATGTTGATAAAACTTGTTCCGTTGATCTTAGATTAATATAATTTCGTGTTTCTTCCCTTACTATTGTTGCTTGTTATGTTTTCTTTTGGGCTCCCCGACCCTTTCGGCCTTTTCAGTTCGTAAGGGTGGAGTTGAAATTTTTTCATCAAGTAGACTAGCTTAAAGATTTGAATCTTTATAACAAATAAAAAAAATAATTGATAATGTATGTTTCACAATATCAGCTAGCTTAGAAAAAATTTCACATGTATCTTTATTAAATAAATACGTATTAAAATTCAAACAAAGCCAAAAGTGAAATATATGTATAAGAACCAATGAGAAAAATGGTGTAAAAATAGAGATGGTTTGTAAACTGTGCTATATAATTTTATGTAATTATGGGAGAATTAGGATTAGTGGCTAAATATATGATGGCTACATTTGCAAAACAATGAAAATTACATGTAAAATTTTATTTTTCACCCAAAGCTACTGGGACTTTATGTTAGCCTTTAACGTGGCTCCGCCAATGTCTGTTTGGAGCTCTGGTTCCATCAAGAAACTTGAATTTAACTGAAATATTACGTTATGTGTGCGATAAAAGTGTGAAATTTGAGATGGGGTTTACACATTCCATATACGATTAATTGTAAGTGCAGTTAATGGATTCCGATGATATACGGATTCCAGTTAATATCGTGAGCAGTTGCTACTACTAGATCGTGGAGACCAATACTTATATGTGCAAAGAAGGCTGGTCGCTCAGGTTTAGAAAGACTAATGGTTTCATTTTTCAACATAAGAACAACTGATGACATGGTCGGCCTGTTGTTTGCATCTTTTTAAACACACAATAGTCTGATATGAATGTAACTCAGGAATTCATTTGTACTGCATGAGCCTTTCAACAACGGATCCATCAACTCCAACACTTTCCTAATTAAGAATGCAGTGATCATATATTGATTTATAAATTGCCATATACCTTATACCTACATCATTTGTTTGAGATTTTTTTTTATAGGCTAACTCAACTAAAAGGCCTTACATAGCCTATAAGAGTCGGTGCACCATTTGTCGGATGAAAACTAAAAAGTTTCTTTCTCCCCGTTGTGATCTCAAGCAAAAGTACTCTAAAGCTATATACATTAGATTTTATCGAATACAATCCCTCCATCGCATACTCTAGAGGCATGAAACCATTGAATTGCAAGTGCAAACAGATAAGAATTGGAATATGTAAGATAATGAACTAAATAGAGGAAAATATATATATGAGTTGAAACTTACTAGGTGCCGACAATTCTTTTGGTGTTTCTTTGAGTTTGATCATCGACTCCAAATATTCTTGCCATATCAAAATCTGATATTTTTTATTCACATTTTCATCTAACAGGATGTTACTCGCTTTTAGATCACGATGTATAACTCTAAGCTTTGAATCTTCATGTAGATATAAAATTCTTCGAGTGATTCCTCCTATCATCGTGCAACAGCTTGACCAATCTAACTGTTCATGTTTTCTGGATTCTATATACTCACCTCAATTCATTAAATATATACAAATTTGAAATTGCTAAATTTTTTCAGAATGATGTACTCTTACCAAAAAGAAAATAATCAAGACTTTTGTTTGGCACATATTCATAAACAAGTAGGGTTTCCTCTCCTTCCAAACAAAATCCCAGAAGCCTAACAAGATTTCTATGTTGAAGTTTGGCTACCAATGCAACCTCGTTCTTAAATTCTTGGACGCCTTGTCTAGAGCTTTTTGCCAACCTCTTCACTGCAATTTATTGTTCATTAGCAAGTGTTCCCTGACATATGAGGCATTTTATCCAATCAATTTCGTTGGTATGCATCATATATATGTTTAGAATACAACAAGTTGAACCCGAGATTCTAAGAATCGAGCACTGTATATTAAGAATCAATAATTTCAAAGACAAAATAAGGGTAGATATATGTTCGCATTTTCAATTTTCATACCTTGAAAACTACACCGAATCTGCCTTCACCTAACTTGTCATTATCAGAAAATTTGTTTGTGGCTTTTTCATTAGTTCCCAAGTCGAATTGCAAGGAATCAACAGTCTTTGTATCATCCTTAGCTAAGACAGTAAGTTTCAAAATATTACATGTAAGGGACCAGAAAAACGTAGTGAGCAAATGATAACTACATACACTCATGGAATTGAATAAACCAAATGAAAATCATTTCCTGATAAACTAATCTGACCGTTTTCAGGAAACTAAATTGGCGAAAGTTCCAACATGAGATGAGATAGTGTAACAATAAGCGTTGCACTTACCTCAATTTCAAGTTGTACCCCTCGTTTCTTGACTCTCGAAGAAACGCATATGCCGCTGAGAATTCTAACAAAAGCAACCAAAACCACGACCACCACGGTGATGATAATTACTTTTGTGTTACTCGTCTTTGCTGCTGGAACCGGAGGTGGAATATTTGCTGGCGGCACCAAAAGTTCACGACAGCATAAATTGGAATTGTTATTGAATTACAATTAACATCTTTTTGGGGGCTAGTGTCTACCTTTAGGCCCTTCTCTGATGGAGGCTGGCGGCGGTGGGGCGGAGGAGTAGAAGGGGTAAACTTCAAACCTAAGATTGCAACTGGGTTTTAGAATTCGTCCCCCAGCATTTCTTCTAGGAATTTGTGTTGCAGCTTCCGGAAGACACCAATTGCAATCTCCAGATAACAGGTCCTGCGTGCACTGCCCAAATCAGTACAGCGTAATGAAACCTGAAACACTCGTTTCTTTCTTCGCAAACTTGTGACTACTATTGGAAGTCTGAGCGGCCACCTCGGTGACCGTAGCTGCCTGAACCTCGTTGAAACGGTATTGGTCCGTTATACTACTTGCATTCTGCGTGTTCCACATGTACACGTAAGGCTTGTCGTCCGCCCTGGAAAAGAAAGACTCGTTGGAGTAGCGTAGCATGCAGTCGTCGTACCAGATCACCACCTCTTTTTCTACGGGGTAGCGTTGTGGGGCCTCGGCGGTTGCGGTGGCGACACAGGTTTCACAAGCGTCGGTGCCCACAACGTCGCCGCAGCAGAGGAAGAGGCCATAGACGGCGTTGTTTGGGGTTTGGACTGTGGCGTTGTAGAAGCCAGTGGAGCGGTTGGCGTTGGAGGAGAGGGTGGAGAGGAGGCGGTTGACGTTGGACTGGAAGGTGGAGTTTCGGGTGAAGGTGGTGGTGTTTGGACAGACGTGGTAGAGATAATCTACTTCCGTATTGGTCAGAAAGCTGGGCAGAGTAAAAATGGAGAAAATCAAAAGAAGGGTAGTCTCATGCTTTTCATTTTTTGGTGATTCATCGTAACATCATAAGTTTCTGTACTGATTATTAAGAGCAATGCAGGGGTGGCAGCAAGACTTTTCAGTTTTAAGTGTTGACCAGAAGAGTTCCTCTCATACAACGGGGTTTTAGCCTAAGTGCCATCAACCTCTAGTGAGCGCTTGCAAGTTGTTCAAAAGTTGCACTATTCTGTCCACTGACGAATTGTTTAGTGGTGAAATGGTAATAAAAACAAAGGTGATTTTGGGGACACCAAATTTTTAAGCTAATTTTTTAAAACTAAATAACATAATTGTTGATAATTAAATTATGTTAATTAACGTATTTATTTTTTATTGGTGACACGTGTTTTAGTTTAAAAATTTAGTCTCCCTAATTTATCTTTTGATTAAGGCCACCTTGTATGTACCTTGTGTCCATAAGAAAGGTTTAGGTTAGCTGATAAACCTTTAACCCGTGTTTGATGGTTTCTTCGTTGTCGCCTTCTTCTTCTTCTTTTGGTTTTTCAAAGTGTTCTGTTCATGATTGAAATGTAGCCATGAATTGACAAGAGGGTTTGAACAGGCAGACAAGTTTTGTCCTAAGAGTTGAGTCGATTGGAAATTTTAGCCAAACAGTTCTTGCCTTTTTTTTTTACACTCCTCAAATATTCAACAATTACACCTTTGAATTTTTTTTTTCTTCTTTCTTTTTACGAGGCTACTACTCTTGAACTTGGGTCTAAGGGGGCCGAAATTGTCTTGATCAATTGACGTAATCAACTTCTGCTATTGAACACCTTCAATTAATGCTTTCGACACTTCTTTAGTCTTCAAAATCTTGGAAAATATTCCTCATTTGTGGGTCTGGGTTGAATCTTCTCTGTTTACTTGGTCTAAGTTGAATCTTCCCTGATTACCTACCCCTTAAAATTTTTGTGTCACATAATAAATTTACAATGTACTAAAATAATTACGAATTTGCATAAAAGAACACAATCTTCGTTTTTTGTTCTATGTACGTCTATATGTTGTAAATAATACATGAAACAAGTAGTACGTACAATTTGAGGAAGATGCTTGAAAATGATCGTTACGATAGTGGGTACTGAAATGCTTTAACTCGGTTATTATAGACTAAAGGACTCACTAAACCATGCCAATCACATTATGTGGAAAATCAAGACATTGAAGAAATTCAAAATACAGATTACATTTACATCTTTGATGTTTTCTATCCTAACAATGGTTGATCATCATAGGAAACGAAATTCAAGTTTCATATTTTCTAATAAATAAATATAAACATATATGAAGAGTCCGAGCACCTGCAGAATTTTATGAGATTTATTATCATATAAACAAACAGTAATTTCTCCTAAAACTTGTATGTGCAGAACGTTCATCTTTTTAAGGACAACTCATACCATGTCGGTAAATTTTGTCATTGTCTAGAGATGATTGTATATATAAGAAGATATTACAATACGTAACAGTAACAACTTATCTATTCACACTATCTATTGGTTTTATTAAACCCAGAACTCCTCAAGAACCCTAGCAATGCTCTTAAGAATGAAACTCACGTAAAATATTGAATTGTTCTTCTCATTAATTTCAAAGGAAGGTTACAGTTTTTAAAGGGAAAGACTGAAAACAATTAACAACTTCACTTACACAATCATATGCTGATTTCGTGGAGATCTCATCCCTAAGCAACGGAAACAAACCTAACCGTGGTGAACATGCTCAACCACAACTCCTACAAACTAGGACTTGAGCTTGACTAGGTCTCTACATAGCCAGTCAGCATTATTTAATTAAAATTTTTAATTAAACTTAACTAAAAAACTCTCAACACTATCGAGGGTATACTTCAGTGATAGATCCTTCATAAACGGACAGAGATGACTTGCTGATAGATTGAGCGGAGTCCAGCGTTACCTCTGACATGTTTCCCATTGCTCTACTTTGGAGGAAAAATGCTGGTTGTTGAGGTAATGGCAGAGTAACAGAGTAGCTATTGAGCATGAGAACTACCGATTGCATTGTTGGCCTGTTAGCTGGATCTTCCTGAACACAAAGTAACCCGATGTGGATGCATCTGATTACTTCAGTCCTTGAATAAGAGTCTCTCAGACACGGATCCAACAATTCCAAAGGTGCCCCATCTCTCCATAACTTCCAAGCCTGCATAAAATTCAAAAGTTTAATTCATGATGCTATGTCAATGTAGGAGAACAGAACACTACACTTTTCATTTTAAGCTTACATGGCTCATGAGGTCCTCAGCTGCATCGGTCTGAAAGAAGTAATTGTTCTTCTTGCCACTAATGATTTCTAGCACTAAAACACCGAAACTATACAAATCGGACTTGACAGAAAAATGTCCGTGCATTGCATACTCAGGAGACATATAACCACTAAAAGGAGCATAACCATCAGTGTAGAAATTATAACAAAGATGTAATGAGAAAACATTTCAGATTCAATTAGATAATTGCAAAACAAAAGTGGTCGTGAGAAAAGAATGAAATAGATAACTTACTATGTTCCGACAATTCTATTTGTGCTTGCTTGAGTTTGATCAACCCCAAATATCCTGGCCATGCCAAAATCAGATATTTTTGGATGCATCTCCCCATCTAACAATATATTGCTGGCTTTGAGATCACGATGTATAATTCTAAGTCGGGAATCTTCATGTAGGTACATGATTCCTCGAGCAATTCCTGAAATAATCTTGTAACGTCTTGACCAATCCAATTGTCCCTGTTTCTCAGTGTCTGCAAATCATCAAAATCAAGTTATCATCAACGAACTGCTATTGCAATAGGGAAAGACTATCAGATGTTGGAGTGTACAAACCAAATAGGAAACAGTCGAGGCTTTTGTTGAGCACATATTCATACACAAGAATCTTTTCTTCGCCTTCCAAACAAAAAAATATTGAGAAATGGGTAAAATCAGCAGCCACAGCACAACACCATATTCCCCTGTTCCAAAGTCCACAATAGCTATCAATTACCAAACAAACTAATCTGAGAATACAATAATCACTTGATTAGGGCTTCTAAAAAGGTTAGAAACGTTTTGTGACAGTTCGCTTTTCAAAAACATTTGGGAGAAAAACTTAAACTACATAATAGAAGCACTTTTCGAAGAAGTACATGCCTAGAAGCACTTAAGTAAGCACTCATTAGAGTTTTAATGAAAGCATTTCAAGCAAAAATGCTTATAAGCAGACGCGTCAATCACGGTTATACACTTCACACTCAAATTTGAACCCCTTTTCTGTATAAGATTAGAATAATCTCGAATAAAATTTCAACGAATTGATATTTGCTTAAAGTTTAAGGTTCTCAACTTTAAAAATTAAATTTGAATTGAAAAATTGGTCACTTTACCTTTAGTCGGAGAAGGGAGAGGAGGAGGAAGCCCTGGTGCAGGCTCAGGTGCTGACGTGGCGTTCTGGGCGAAGAAGGGGTAGACTTCGTACCCAACATTACAACTCGGAGACAAAACTCATCCTCCTATTTTCCCACTACAGCAGCTCGGAAATTGGGCTATGGACCCCCGAAGACAGCGGTTGCAATCCGTCGCCGACAGGTCCTGCGTGCACTGCGCGAGGCTGTATACCGAAATCAACACACTAACATTTGCCTGATTCGTCCCGAACTTATCGGCGTCTCCGACAGCCTCACTGGCCGCCTGGTTCACACTCGTCGCCATGACCTGGTTGAACCGAGTCGGGTCGGTGGCGTTCTGCGTGTTCCACAAGTATACGCGGGGCGACTCGGTGACGGTGGAGAAGAATGACTCGTTGGAGTAGCGTAGCAAGCAGTCGTCGTACCAGATCACCACCTGTTTTTCTACGGGGCAGCGTTGTGGGGCCTCGGTGGTTGCGGTGGCTACACAGGTTTCGCAAGCGTCGGTGCCCACGACGTCGCCGCGGCAGAGGAAGAGGCCGTAGACGGCGTTGTTTGTGGTTTGGACGGTGACGTTGTAGAAGCCGGTGGAGCGGTTGGCGTTGGACGAGAGGTTGGAGAGGAGGCGGTTGAGGTTGGACTGGAAGGTGGAGTTTGGGGTGAAGGTGGTGGTGTTTGGGCAGATGTGGTAAAGGTATACTGCTTCCGTACTGGTCAGAAAGCTTGGCAGAGTAAAAATGGAGAAAATCAAAAGAAGGGTAGTCATGTTTTTCAATTTTTTATGATTGATAATAAAATCATAGGTTTTTGTATTGAGCATCAACAAAAGCAACGCAGGGGTGGTAGCTTTCAGTTTTGAGTGTTGACCAGAAGCGTTCCTCTCCTACGACCGGATGTGGTGAATGGTATAGAAATTAAATTTGTGGATTAAATTTTACAAATTAAATAATTTAGAAGTTGATAAATGAATTATGATTTAAGTATTGATAACGTACTCATTCATATTAGTGACACATTATTTAATTTTGTAAATTTTATCTACAAATTTAATTTCTCTAGCATTACCCACCATATTTTAGTCTCAATGCCATTTTCGTTTAATAAGTGCTTGCAACTTGTTCAAAAGGTGCATTATTTTATCCAAAGACCAATTATTTAGCGGTAAATTGGTAATAAAAAAAAAACAAAGGTTATGCTAGAGAGGTCAATTTTTTAAACTAATTATTTAACTAAATAATTAGTTGTTAATAATTAAATTATATTGATTAACGTGCTTATTTTTTATTTATGATATATCTTTTAATTTAAAATTTTGATTACCCTAATATTATCCTTTGATTAAGCCCACCTTAATTGCCAACTTTTAGAGTTTGTTGTGTCATATTAAATGTGAGTTGGTTTGAAGCTATCTCAATGGATCATTGTCTTTATCATCATATTCATAGTAAAAGAAAACAAAGGGAGAGATAGAAAAATAAAAGGGTTAAACTATGTTTATTACCCTGAAGTTTTATGATTTTCAATATTTAGTACATCAAGTTTTTTTCATCTCAGAGTCATATCTAAAGTGTAAATTTTGGGACAGTCTCATACATCTGTTAGTCAAACTGTTAGGTCTCCCGTTAACTGTGATGTGGCGTCCATATGGACAATAACTGGGCACCACCTGTCACCCACGTGGAAATTAAAAAATAAATTATTTTATTTTATAAACTGAAAAATTTATAAATAAAAAAGAAAAGGAAAAAGAAAAATAGAAGTTGTTTGAAGCAAGGTAAAATGCAATGGGGACGGGAGTGGTAGAGTGTGGCGCCAGGCTCGCCGGTTATGGGGAAATTCCTGCTTGGTGTGGATTTTTCTGAGGATTATTTAGTTCTAGCATCAAGGAACAAAAAAAGTCCTGAAAAAAATTATTGATTATTACCCACAAGGATGTTAGAAGTTCCTTAAACTTCAAGAGTACGACATATTGGGATTTACGATAGTAATATCTCATTCACCACCTGAAAAAGTTATACAAGACAATGCATTATTGATTTAAAAAATTGCTACTATGGCTTTCTTTGTAGTAATTTTATCTTGTCATCATAGCCCATTGAATGTTACGTTTGGCCAATTGAGAGATGTAGCCCCACTTAATGGAACTGCTACACTAATAGGTTGTTCTCCCTCATATCCATCATGTGATAAGTTATTTCAAGATGTTTGTATTATATACGTGTTTGCAGTGATGGAGTCAAAATTTTCAAATAATGGTGTCTTAATTTCAAAAAAAAAAAAAAAAAAAAAAAAAATCAATGGACCATTTCGTAGAGCACCTAGTGGGTACTTGCTGATTCCTGCCGACATTTGCCAATAACTTACGCGAATGTATGTCGACAACTGCTATGACTAGTAGAGGCTTGTCGAGGGCAGCAGTAGGAAACTATTGAGCAATGTTGAAGACTACCAATGTTTGGCAATTAAGGTATTTCGTCGAGCATTTGATTCGCATTTCATTGAGCATTTGGTTCACGTAGTAGAGTCACATACAAGAAGAGAGAAAAGAAAGTTATGGATGTTAAAAGAAAACAAATTTAAAAGGAGAAATTTATGATTTAGTTTGCCATAACTTGTTATAGAGATCAATACAAATACACAATCAAATATATATAGAGATTTTAAAGTCGTTAGGGGTCATAAGCAATCAATGACCCCGTATTAATTATACCATTGCAAGTTTGTACTTTAAAATAACCGCGAACATTCGCCTAAGAAAACAACATACATATTATTTGCCAAATTCATATCGGTGAAAAATAAAAATTGCAATGTTGGAAAAAATAATTGTAACTTTGAAATCTGAAAAGTCACGCTGGATGGTCTTTGTCCAAGAGTTTAAAGTCAAAGAACTTTAATTTTCCGTGTGGAAAAGTATCTCCCTAGATATGTCACCATCTCAGTCAAATTCGCTGAAGAAATGTCAGAAATTGTGTAAAATTTCAAAAGAACCTAGTATTTTTATATTATAATATACGGCACGATGGAGACGTAAGTGCCAAAAGGGTACCATATAATATACTTTTAAACATAATTTTCAACAATAATATAATTACAGATTTGAATTTTTGAAACAAAGAAACTTGACAATGAATATGTTAAACAATATCAATTAACTTAAGAAAATTTTCACGGAATGAATCAAGTTTTTATTTTTTTTTCGTTATTAAATAAATGCGTGTTAAAATTTAAAAAAAAAAAAAAAAAACCAAACTTGAAACATATATGTACGAGAAGCTATGGAAAAAAAGTATAAGAAAAATATATGTTTGTAAACTGCACTGTATAATTTATTTAATTAAATTGAGAGAATTAAGATTGGTGGCTAAATATACGATGGACTATAATTGCAAAATAATGAAAATTACAAGTAATTTTGTTTTCACTGAAAGCTCTGATTCTAGCGAGAAACTTGCATTTAACCGGAATATTAAATGACGACTGACGAGTGCTAAAAACGTGTGAATATATATTTCATTGGCATCAAAACTTGTAGTACGTAAAGTACTTTACAGTAATTTGAGATTGGGTTTACACGTTCCATATACAATTAATCGTCTCTAAGTTCAGTTAATGGATTCCAATGATAAATTTCCTCATCTCTTGCTCAACGGGCCACAACATTAGAAATCGTCAAGCCATTGACCGAGCAATTGTGAGCACTTACTGCTACTTGATCATGGTGATTAATACATCTCCCTGTAAAGAAGGCTGGTCGCTCAGGTTTAGAAAGACTAATGGTTTCATTTTTCAACATAAGAACAACCGATGACATGGTCGGCCTGTTGTTTGCATCTTCTTGAACACACAATAATCCGATATGAACGTATCTCAGGTATTCATTTGAACTGCATGAGCCTTTCAACAACGGATCCATCAACTCCAACACTTTCCCTTCATTCCATAATTTCCAAGCCTGCAATTATAATTTCATGCTAATTAAGAATGTAGTGATATATTGATTATAAATTTCTATATACCAACATTAATTTGTTTGAGATATTTTTGTATAAGCTAACTCAAGTAAGAACTTTACGTACGTTGCCTATAAGAGTCGGTGCACCATTTGTCAAATGAAAACCTAAAAAGTTCTTTCTCCCCGTTATGATCTCAAGCAAAAGTACTCCGAAGCTAAATACATCAGATTTTATTGAATACAATCCCTCCATTGCATACTCTGGAGCCATGTAACCACTGAATTGCACGGATAAATAGATAAGAATTAGAATATGTAAGAGATAATTAACTAAATAGAGGAAAGTGTATATATGACTTGCAACTTACTAGGTGCCGACAATTCTTTTGGTGTTTCCTTGAGTTTGATCATCGACACCAAACATTCTTGCCATACCAAAATCTGATATTTTTGGATTCATATTTTCATCTAACAGAATGTTACTCGCTTTTAAATCACGATGTATAACTCTAAGCCTTGAATCTTCATGCAAATATACAATTCCTCGAGTGATTCCTTCTATTATCATGCAACGTCTTGACCAATCCAGCCGTTCACGTTTCTTGGATTCTAATCACATAAATTCATTAAATACAATACTATTATTAGTATATAATTTAAGTTAGAAATTGCAAAGAAATTCTGAAATGATGTACTCTTACCAAAAAGAAAATAATCAAGACTTTGGTTAGGCACATATTCATAAACAAGTAAGGTTTCCTCTCCTTCCAAACAAAATCCCAGAAGCCTAACAAGATTTCTGTGTTGAAGTTTGGCTACCAATGAAACCTCATTCTTAAATTCTTGTACACCTTGCTTGGAGCTCTTTGACAACCTCTTCACTGCTATTTCTTGTTCATTAGCAAGTGTTCCCTGAAATATTTTATCATCAGAAAACTTGTTTAGAGTTCTATAAATTGAACTAAGCATTAAGCACAGTGTGGTAAAAGTCGTTAATCACTAATTTCTACGACAAAATCATGAGGGTATATATAAATTCACATTTTCATACCTTAAAAACTACACCAAATCCGCCTTCACCTAACTTGTTATTGTCCGAGAACTTGTTTGTAGCGGTTTCAATGGTTCCCAAGTCGAATTGCAAGGACTCAAGAGTCTCTGTGTCGTCCCTAACTAAGAAAATAATGTGTTTCTTACATGTAAGAAGCTAGCTAGAAAAACATTTATATATATATAGTGTTAAGAAATAGGGAAGTACATTTTTTTCCTTCTAATTGGTGAAGGAAATATACACTCTTTCTGATTTCATATGACAAACTAAAGTACATGTTATTTACTTCTTACCGTTTTCTTGACTTGGAGCATTATTTCTTACTGCTCTTCTGCGTGCAAAGCAGTAGCCTAATACGACCGTAACAGCAATAAAAGCAAGAATACTGCCAACAATGATTATGTAAGGAGATAATCTGCTTCTTCCTGTATGAACAAAATTATTACACAAGGTTGGAATTATTAATATCTCTAGTTGAAATTGTTAAACAGATTATCAATTTTATTAATTCTGAGAATGTTTGGTGGAATTTAGTTGTAATTCGGGTGCAAAATTGTTGTTTATTTATAGGAGCAAAACCCAGTTTTTATGCGAAACAATATGACAAAGAAATGTAAACTAGCAAAATCAACGAATACAAACTAAGGAAGAAATCAAAGTAACTGACGAAACAAGGGAATGAAAAATCAAACAAATTATTAAGGAATGATGACCATGACTAATAGTGGTGATGGAGATGGAGATGATAGACACAGAAGCGATTTAATAAGTTTAAGGCACCTTTAGACCTTGCCCTGATGGAGGCTGGCGGAGGAGGAAGCGCCGGTGGGGAGGAGGGGGTGCCTTGGGAGTAGAGGTTAACTTCAACCGTAAGACGGCAACTGGGACATAGAAGTTGTCCGCCTTCTGGAACTCTTGCTAAAGCTCCCCGAAGACACCATTCGCAATCTCTAGAGGACAAGTCCTGCGTGCACTGCCCAAGCAAATACAGCAAAATTGACCCTGAAACGAACGCTGTTTTGGTCGCAAACTTACTCCTTCTATTGGAAGCCTGAGCGGCCAAATCCCACACACTCGTCGCAAGTACCTGGTAAAACGGGCTTTGGTTGGCCGTTACCTTCTCCGGGTTCCACATGGTAGTTGAAGGTTCGTCCTCCGCTCTGGAAAAGAAAGACTCGTCAGAGTAGCGCAACATGCAGTCGAAGTACCAGATTATAACATTTTTTCTATTGGGGCAGCTCTCGAGGACCTCCGACGTTGCGGTGGCAACGCAGGTTTTGCAATCGTCAGTGGAGTCCACGTTGCCGCGGCAAAGGAAGAGGCCGTACACAGTGTCATAAGGGCTTTCGGAAGAGGATATGGTGGCATTGTAGAAGCCGGTGTCACGGGTGGCGTTGGAGGAGAGGGTGGATAGGAGGCGGTTGACGTTGGATTGGAAGGCGGAGTTTGGGGTGAAGGTGGGGGTGTCTGGGCAGTATTTGTCCAGGTAAACAGCTTCGGTAGGGGTGGGCTCAGGTGCTGTGGCGTTCTGGGTGAAGAAGGGGTAGACTTCGTACCTAACATTACAACTCGGAAAAAAAACTCGTCCTCCTATTTTCCCATTACAGCAATTCGGAAGTAGGGTTATGGACGACCGAAGACAGCGGTTGCAATCCGTCGCCGACAGGTCCTGCGTGCACTGCGCAAGGCTGTACACCGAAATCAACGCACTAACATTTGCCTGATTCGTCCCGAACTTATCAGCGTCCCTGACAGCCTCACTGGCCGCCTGGTTCACACTCGTCGCCATGACCTGGTTGAACCGAGTAGGGTCGGTGCTGTTCAGCGTGTTCCACATGTACACGCGGGGCGACTCGGTGACGGTGGAGAAGAATGACTCGTCGGAGTAGCGTAGCAAGCAGTCGTCGTACCAGATCACCACCTGTTTTTCTACGGGGCAGCGTTGTGGGGCCTCGGTGGTTGCGGTGGCTACACAGGTTTCGCAAACGTCGGTGCCCACGACGTCGCCGCGGCAGAGGAAGAGGCCGTAGACGGCGTTGTTTGTGGTTTGGACGGTGACGTTGTAGAAGCCGGTGGAGCGGTTGGCGTTGGACAAGAGGTTGGAGAGGAGGCGGTTGAGGTTGGACTGGAAGGTGGAGTTCGGGGTAAAGGTGGTGGTGTTTGGGCAGATGTGGTAAAGGTATCCTGCTTCCGTACTGGTCAGAAAGCTGGGCAGAGTAAAAATGGAGAAAATCAAAAGAAGGGTAGTCATGTTTTTCATTTTTTGTTGATCGATAATAAAATCATAGGGTTTTTGTATTGAGCATCAACAAAAGCAATGCAGGGGTGGTGGCTTGACTTTCAGTTTTGAGTGTTGAACAGAAGAGTTCCTCTCTTACAACCGGATTTGGTAAATGCTAGATAAACTAAATTTGTAGATTAAATTTTACAAACTAAGTAATATGGAAGTTGATAATTGAATTATGACTTAAGTATTGATAGCGTACTTATTCATATTAGTGACACATTATTTAGTTTTGTAAATTTTATCTACAAATTTAATTTCCTTAGCATTATCCACCAGATTTTAGTCTCAATGTCATTTTCGTTTAATAATTGCTTGCAACTTGTTCAAAATGTGCACTATTCTTTCCAAAGACCAATTATTTGGCAGTAAATTGGTAAAAAAAAAAAAAAAAAAAACAACGGTGATGCTAGAGAGAGAGACCAGTTTTTTAAACTAATTCTTTAACTAAATAATGTAGTTGTTAATAATTAAATTATATTGATTAACGAGCTTATTTTATTTATAACACGTCTTTTAATTTAAAATTTTGATTACCCCAGTGTTTGGGCCCAAAATATTATTGTTGGGCCGAGCAGCAGGTTGTGCTCGGCCCAAGATGATGATAAATACTATGGGCCGAATAATAACTCCCGGGCAAGCTGGCAGGGTCGGCCAAATCCTATCCCAAGTAGTCCGGATGAATAGAAAAGGTCGAGGAAGTCCTAGTGCGACCAGGATTCTCGACCAGCAAGGAATGGAGTCCCGAAAAGAAGGAAAATTCAGAATCCCAGTAGGAGTAGGTTTGTTCGAGTTAGAGGTGAAATGGGACAAGGACTCCCAATCCAAATCAGAATTGGTTTCAAGGAATGGGGCACTATAAATACAAGAGATCATACAACAGAAAGCCCCTTCAAAATCAGCATACAATTGCCCTGCGCAAAACCTCTCAAACACCTTGAGATTTTTCCTTTTCTTTTCCTGCCGACACACCTTCAGTTTGGATAAACAGCATTGTGGAAGCACCCGGCGAGCATCTTCAGTTTGGATAAACAGCACTGCTGCTACAGAATCAGCCGACCAAGAAGCACCTTCAGTTTGGATAAACAGCACTGCGTCGAGGTCGACCGGTTATCTATCTAAGTCTCGGTCGAGAAGGGTTTTCGAACCTTTGTTGGCAGAGGTCACCTTACTAGCCTTCTCGGCATAGTTAGGTGTTACGAATTGCATTACTCGGCGTACTGGACGCCGAGCGGTTTTATGATTGGATACTCGCAAGTGAGTTTCAGGGTTCGGCATTCCGACGGCCGAACTACGTTCACCATCAAGACATACATCACGTTTGAGTACCTGTGCCCATATAGTTTGGTCTCGATTCGACGTGCTTATACTCTTACGAATATAATCACAGTGACCAAATCGGGCTCGCACGACTTGTGAACTCCGCAGAATTAGCAGCCTTGTCTTCAGGCTGTAGAACTCAGAGACCGAGAGTGTTCCTTCCTCGGTCGCAATCGCAAGATAGAGAAGTCAACGACGCGCTCAAAGCTACATCAACAAATTTTTACTCCTCGGCCAAGCTCGGCCGACGAGTTGGCACGCCCCGCATTCGACCGAATGACGTAGTTAGCTTATTAGTTACTCGGCCTGCGCGCCACGTAGGTTTTGTAATTTTTAGGGTCAACACCTAGTATTATCCTTTGATTAAGCCCACCTTAATTGCCAACTTTTATTGTTTGTTGTGTCATATTAAATGTGAGTTGGTTTCAAGTTGTGTCAATGGAGAAAAACTTGTGTAAGGCTTGACTTACCACTGCATAATGCTGAGTGACATTACCATCCACTCAAAACAAGCCACTTAGAAGCTTTATCTACAATATATGTTATAATTTTATATTTAATTTTTTCATAATAGAATTTTCTATTAAATAATTACACCTCCCACTTTTTTATTCAATTCCTCCTCTCCTTTTTCTTGTCAGATTTTCTTCCCAGTCACGTATTGTTTCTTCTCTTCCCCTTGCTTTTCTTTGAAAAATTTGAAAAAAATAATAATAATAATAATAAGAACCCACCTTCTCTAACTTTTCATATCATGGAAACTAGAAAGCAACCGATTTTATCCTTTTTTTTTTTCTTCAATTCAGTAGCTGATTTTATCATATGAACTTGACTTGATTGATTAACACACGAATCTCTAATATCCAACAAAGTTAAAACAAATTGAATCTACCATTTTCAAACGAAAATTTTCTCGTAATTTGCTATACAGAAATTCAAACTCCATAAGAAGAGATAAAGATGCTTCCATGATTCTATTGGTTCATTCAAATGCATCTAGGCAATGGTTTTATAGGGTGGTTGGTTATCTCAATCAAAACACGGTTGATGGTTTTTTTGGTTCTAAAGTGAATTCTTTTTTTTTTTTTTTCCTCTCCTTATTCCTGCATATATTTATAAGAAATGCAATAAAAGGAGTGGGACAATCTGAGAAGGAAAATGAGACAGATAAAGAAAGGAAAATTATAAAAGATTAGATGAATTAGAATATTAATTAGGAATATTTATTATGAAAACTTTAAATATAATATATGGTAAAAATTATATTTAAACCTTATCACGTGGCAAGTTTTAAGTGGATAGTAGTGCCACTCAGCATCGTTCAGTGGCAAGCCAAGCCCCACACAATGCATTATTGATTTGAAAAATCGTTACAATGGCTTGTTTTGTAGTAATTTTATCTTCTCATCATGGCCCATTGAATGTTACGTTTGGCCAAATGAGAGATGTAGCCCCACTTAATGGGACCGCTACACTACCCTCATATCCATCATGTGATAAGTTATTTCAAGATGTTCGTATTATATATGTGTTTGCAGTGGTGGAGTCAAAATTTTCAAATAATGGTGCCTTAATTTCAACAAAAAAAAAATAAATAAATGGACCATTTCGTCGGGCACCTAGTGGGTACTTGCCAATTCCTGCCAACATTTTCCAATAGCTTACGCGAATGTATGTCAACAACTACTATGACCAGTAGAGGCTTGTCGAGGGCAGCAGTAGGAAACTATCAAGCAATGTTGAAGACTATCAATGTTTGTCAATTGAGGCATTTCATCGAGCATTTGGTTAGTACAATAGAGTCGCATACAAGAAGAGAAAAAAGAAAAGCATGAATGTTAAAAGAAAACAAAATTAGAAAGAGAAAATTATGATTTAGTTTGCCATAACTATTTATAAGGGTCAATACAAATACACAATCAAATATATATAGAAATTTTAAAGCTGTTAGGGGTCATACGCAATCAATGACCCCATATTAGTTATGCCATTGCAAGTTTATACATTAAAATAACTGCGAAGATTTGCCTAAGAAAATTATTTGCCAAATTCATATCGGTGAAAAATAAAAACTGCAATGTAGGAAAAAACAATTTAAACTTCGAAATCTGAAAAGTCACGGCAGATAGTCTTTGTCGAAGAGTCTAAAGTAAAACAACTTTAATTTTCCGTGTGGAAAAGTATCTCACTGGGCGGCTGCTTATGAGTATTTTCATTCTGAGCTCAAGAGATCATCTTGTTCCCACTAGATATGTCACTATCTCAGTCAAATTCGCTGAAAAAACGTAAGAAATTGTGTAAAATTTCAAAAGAACTAAGTATTTTTATATTATAATATACGATGCGATGGAAACGTAAGTGCCAAAAGGGTACCATATAATATACTTTTAAACATGAATTTTCAACAATAATATAATTACATAAAATCTGTTGATTTGCTGCTGATGAGACTTGTTCTGTTCATCTTGGATAAATATAATTTCTGTTTCTTCCCTTACTAAAGATTTGAATTTTTGAAACAAAGAAACTTGACAATGTACATGTTAAACAGTATCAATTAACTTAAGAAAATTTTCACATAATGAGTCAAGTTTTTTTTCGTTATTAAATAAATGCATGTTAAAATAAAATAAAAAAACCAAACTTGAAACATATATGTACAAGAAGCTATAGAGAAAAAGTATAAGAAAAAGAGATGTTTGTAAACTGTACTATATAATTTATTTAATTAAATTGAGAGAATTAAGAGTGGTGGCTAAATATACGATGGACTACAATTGCAAAATAATGAAAATTACACGTAATTTTGTTTTCACTGAAGCCTCTGATTCTAGCTAGAAACTTGCATTTAACTGGAATATTAAGTGACGAGTGCTAAAAACGTGTGAATATATATTTCGTTGGCATCCAAACTCGTCGTATGTAATGTAAGTACTTTACAGTAATTTGAGATTGGGTTTACGCATTCCATATACAATTAATCGTCTCTAAGTTCAGTTAAATGGATTCCAATGATAAATTTCCTCATCTCTGGCTCAACGGGCCACAACATTAGAAATCGTCAAGCCATTGACCAAGCAATTGTGAGCACTTGCTTCCGTATAATTTGCTTCCGTATTGGTCAGAAAGCTACTTCCGTATTGGTGGAGAGGAGGTTGTTGAGGTTGGACTGGAAAGTGGAGTTTGGGGTGAAGGTGGTGGTGTCTGGGCAGATGTGGTAGATATAATCTGCTTCCGTATTGGTCAAAAAGCTGGGTAGAGTAAAAGTGGAGAAAATCAAAAGAAAGGTAGTCATGCTTTTCATTTTTTGGTGATTCATCGTAACATCATAGGTTTTTGTATTAACAAGAGAAATGCAGGGGTGGTAGCGAGACTTTTCAGTTTTGAGTGTTGACCAGAAGAGCTCCTCTCATACAACGAGAAATTTTTTATTGTGACGAGAACATAGGTGGTACATGTCACATCCCGGTCCGGGGTGGAT
The DNA here is from genome assembly GCF_963583255.1 of Pyrus communis. Classification (NCBI taxonomy): domain Eukaryota; kingdom Viridiplantae; phylum Streptophyta; class Magnoliopsida; order Rosales; family Rosaceae; genus Pyrus; species Pyrus communis. Next base: position 29,121,305 of record NC_084805.1, read on the forward strand.
CACTTCCCGGGCCCGCTCCACCACTGTAGCACGATATTGTCCGCTTTGGGCTTACCATTTCCTCACGGTTTTGTTTTTGGGAACTCACGAGCAACTTCCCAGTGGGTCACCCATCATGGGATTGCTCTAGCCCCTTTCTCGCTTAACTTCGGAGTTCCTACGGAACCCGAAGCCAGTGAGCTCCCAAAAGGCCTCGTGCTAGGTAGGGATGAGAATATACATTTAAGGATCACTCCCCTAGGTGATGTGGGATGTTACAATCCACCCCCTTAGGGGCCCGACGTCCTCGTCGGCACACCACGAACAGGGTTAGGCTCTGATACCATATTGTCACATCCCGGCCCGGGCGGGACCACTTCTTGGGCCCCACTCCACCGTAGCACGATATTGTCTGCTTTGGGCCCCCAGCACACCCTTACGGTTTTGTTTTTGGGAACTCACACGAGAACTTCCCGATGGGTCACCCATCCTGGGAGTGCTCTCGCGCGCTACTCGCTTAACTTCGGAGTTCCTACGGAACCCGAAGCCAGTGAGCTCCCAAAAGGCCTCGTGCTAGGTAGGGATGAGAATATACATATAAGGATCACTCCCCTGGGCGATGCGGGATGTCACAATCCACCCCCCTTAGGGGCCCGACGTCCTCGTCGGCACACTCGCGACCAGGGTTAGGCTCTGATACCAAATTGTCACATCCTGGCCCGGGGTGGATCACTTTCCGGGCCCGCTCCACCACCGTAGCACGATATTGTCCGTTTTGGGCTTACCATTCCCTCACGGTTTTGTTTTTAGGAACTCACGAGCAATTTCCCAGTGGGTCACCCATCATAGGATTGCTCTAGCCCCTTTCTCGCTTAACTTCGGAGTTCCTACGGAACCCGAAGCCAGTGAGCTCCCAAAAGGCCTCGTGTTAGGTAGGGATGGGAATATCCATTTAAGGATCACTCCCCTAGGTGATGTGGGATGTTACAATCCACCCCCCTTAGGGGCCCGACGTCCTCGTCGACACACCACGGCCAGGGTTAGGCTCTGATACCATATTGTCACATCCCTGGCCGGGCGGGACCACTTCCCGGGCCCCACTCCACCGTAGCACAATATTGTCCGCTTTGGGCCCCCAGCACACCCTCACGGTTTTATTTTTGGGAACTCACACGAGAACTTCCCGATGGGTCACCCATCCTGGGAGTGCTCTTGCGCCCTACTCGCTTAACTTCGGAGTTCCTACGAAACCCGAAGCCAGTGAGCTCCCAAAAGGCCTCGTGCTAGGTAGAGATGAGAATATACATATAAGGATCACTCCCCTGGACGATGTGGGATGTCACAGTACATCACGTGTTTTTATATAAGTGGTGAAAGTTATTATTTTTTAAGTTATGAACTTTTTAACACACATATTTTATCATTTGTACAATGACATATGATGTACCATCTCGTGTTCCGATCACATTGAAAAATCTCTCATACAACCGAGTTTTAACCTCAGTGCCATCAACCTCTAATAAGTGCTTGCAACTTGTTCAAAAGTTGCACTATTATGTCCACTGACCAATTGTTTAGTTATTTATTGGTAAAAAAAATTTCAAACGGTATTACTATTCTAAACTACATGAGGAGAGTGAAAAGGGTCTGAATCCATTAAGTAGTGAGATACAAGGCAAGATTGGTAGGTAAAGGGTACACACAAACATTTGGAATTGACTACCAAGGAACGCTTGCTTTGGTGGCAAAAATAAATATTATTCGAGTCCTTTTATCTTTAGCAACTAACCTGGACTGGCCTTTGAAACAGTTCGATGTGAAGAATGCTTTCTTACATGGAGATCTGGAAGAAGAAGTATACACGGATCTTCCACCAGGATAGGAAACACCAAATGAAGCAGGGAAAGTATGTAGACTCCGAAAGGCTCTATACGGACTCAAACAATCACCCAAAACATGGTTTGGAAGGTTCACTAAAGTCATGACAAAGTACGGCTATAGACAGGGAAATGTGGACCACACCCTGTTCATCAAACGCATGGGAGGTAAAGTTACTTTGTTAATTATCTATGTGGATGATATGGTACTTACTAGTGATGACAAATAAGAGATAAAAAGGTTGTAGGGGTATCCTTCATCAGAATTTGAGATGAAGGATCTAGGAGGCTTGAAATACTTCTTGGGCATTGCAGTTGCTCGTTCTCGTGATGGTATTTACTTGTTTTAGCGGAAGTATGTTCTTGATCTTCTCTTTGAAACTGGAATGTTGGCTTGTAAACCAACAAGGTCAGGCCTAATTACCCAAAGGAATGTTTGATTGCTGTTTGCAAGTCCCCAAGCAAACTCAGTGAGTTGCTCCTCTGTCATGACTGTGATGCTTCCGAAATTGACATAAACCACGGAATTGGGTTCTTTAGAGTCGAGCCATTCAAGGCACTCTGGTTCTTCTGTCCATAGGTTTGATCCAATCGACTTCAACTCGTTCTCTGCTGGGATCTGATTAAGCTGTAGATGTAGGGGTCCGACGGAGTATATAGGTGGTAGCAAAGTGGAAAGTGCATCTAACACTTCATGCTCAAAGGCATAAAACGTGTTCAAAATGAAAGAAGAAGCTCTATGATATCGTCCTATTTCAACCCTAAGAAATTCCAACATGATGTCATTTGGGTCTGTGGTTCTAAAGAAGGTTGGGATGTCCCTTAGTCGGATACCTCTCATGCCTGGTATCCAATCTATAACTGTGTCCAAATACCCATTCGTCAAGTAGCTTGCATCTGCAAATGAAATTGAGAAACAATTCTAAGGTGTTAATATTCTTTAAAAAAAATTAACACGTTTAGTACATAGTCAGTGTTACCAAATGACCACTCAGGAAGGAATTTGTAGTTAGTGTACCTTTAAGGGGTATTAAGCCCTTTTCGATGAGAGGGCTCAACTGAAGGTAGCCCATCAAACTGCAAGCACTTGCTGTTGCAAAAATAACAACTAGAATGCCCAATTCTTGGGCTGTTTCGAGCGTGAAGGTCATGCCACCATCAGAAACTATGCAGGTAACTGGAGGGGAATTGGGCAAGGAATTGAGCTTGGACAGAAGGTCTTTGAAAGGTGCTAGGCAATTTTTCTTAGTGGAAAAGCATAGAGTTGTTATGTCTTGAGTGGCATTGACATCAGTTGTAGGGAGGCCATCATGAATGGTTTCGAACCTAAAGGAGGGGAGGCCATCAAGAGAGTTGGGACCTCGGGCTTTTAGAAGGCGTCAGTGGTTGAACTCTGTGCTCACAAAGGTTGTGTGAAAGCCTTTGTAGTTGAGGAGCTTGGCTAATTGCAGCATAGGGATTATGTGACCCTGAGCTGGGTACGGTATGAAAACTGCATGTGGCTTTTCTATCATACCTTTTGAACCCATTTTTTTCTTTGCAAAAATCAATTAGGACGAAGCTAAGGAAAATGAATATGCTTGGGAAGAGGTCTTTACGGTACCAGTTTTATACCAAGGAGAGAGAAAATCAATTAGTTCACAAGCTCAACAATAAATTAGTCACACTTAGACACAAACGATGAGATCCGTGATGTACTGCACTGCAAGTTGGTGCCATTAATTTTTGTTTGTTATTAAAATAAATAAGTTCACCAAAAAAAATTTATTAAAACAAATTTTTTTTGGTGAACTTATTTGGTGCCATTAATTTTTGTTTGTTATTAAAATAAATAAGTTCACCAAAAAAAATTTATTAAAATAAATTTTTTTTGGTGAACTTATTTATTTTAATAAGTTTTCATATTTGTTTAATTGTTTGCACATTCTGATTCCTATTCTATATCCGTAGTATTAAAATAAATTCAGGGTTGCCGCTTTTTTCTCTCCTCCGTGGGAGTCTTCCTCTCCCTGCGAGATTCATTAAGAGCAATCCCAGCGTTGGGTATTGCTCGGGGGAAGGGGTCCAAAACAATGGCCCGAGGGCCGGTGGCATGGCTCCAGCGTGGGGGAGCCCGATGGAAGGGGGAGGCCCGAGCAAAGGGCCCGTGAGGGATTGCCAGCCCTTGAGCCCGAGGTGGGGGTGACGCAAGGCTGACGCCAGGGTGGCGTCAGCGCATTATTTAATTTTTTTTGTGTCAGGCGCGTGCACCCCACCCGCGCGTGGGGGCGCGTCCCGTCACAAAAATCAGAAGAAAAAAAAAAAAAAGTGTCAATTACCGTTGGGAAGCCACGTGGCTTCCCACGGTGTGTTAGATCTTAACGGTCACTTAATGTGGACCGTTAGATCTCAACGGTATATAAAAAAAAAGAGTCAGATTTAATATCCACCGTTCGATCTGAGATCAACGGTGGATATTAAAATGCTTTATAAATTAAAAAATAAATGAAAAAATAGTTTTAAAAATCTGAAAAGTTACCGTTGTGACACGTGGCACAATCTGGAGTGTTGGAATTCAAATTTTTTTATATCCAACGGCAGAGATTAATTAATTGAATAAAAATTTTAAAAAAATTGTAAAAAATTCAAAAAAATATCTGAAAAATCTGAAAAAAATTGTAAAAAAAATTGTTTTTACTTTTCTATAAATACCTTCTCATTATCATCTACCTTACACAACAATTTCATATTTTCTCAACTACTTTCAATCACATTCCTTTCTTTGTCTCAAAGTTTGAATCCATTTTTTTTCAACAAAATGACCACTGGTGCAGGTACGAATTGGTCGCTTATTGAAGATGTTGCGTTGTGTACTAGCTGGGTTGAAGTTACTCATAGTTCGCTTACGGGTAATGAGATGCAGTTGCGAGAAATGTGGAGTCTTATTCATACCAATTTTCTTGAGAAAATTGGTGGGAAAAGAACCAAAGAATCGATGTCCAGTCGTTGGAAATTACTTAGCCAATCGTTTAGTACGTGGAGAGACGCTTTGGCACAAGCTAGTAGTAATATTCGAAGTGGGGAAAATTACTCAGATCAGGTAACAATATATTATTTATTTGATACCCAAATTTACATTATAATTATTTGTTTGTATTATTTATTTGTTATCTACATAATTTATTATTTATTGTTTGTATTATTTATTTGTTACGTCCATCCCTTTGTAATGGCTCATGTTGCACGGGCTCATCGGTGGCGTCATGAGCACAATATATACGTGTTCTTGAATTGTTCATCGGGTTTGGCTCATATTCATCAATATCTTCATAATCGTACTCATCTTCCACAATCATGTTGTGAAGAATGATGCACGTCATCATGCTGGATCGAAGCGACTCTACATCAAACAATCTGGCAGCACCCCTGACGATCGCCCAGCGAGCTTGGAGGATACCTAAACAACGCTCCACATCCTTCCTGCACCCCTCTTGACAGCTTGCAAAGTGTTTTTCTTTTGCACTCCGCGGACGTGGCACTGTTTTGACAAATGTTGACCAGCGCGGGTAGATGCCGTCAGCTAGGTAGTATGGCCCGTTGTACATACGTTCATTGACCTCATACGTAACTTTTGGTGCCTTTCCTTGCAGGACATCGTTGAACACTGGGGATTGGGCAAGGACGTTGATGTCATTTTGAGCTCCCAGGACCCCGAAAAAGGCGTGCCAAATCCATGTATCAAAAGATGTCACCGCCTCCAGAATGATACTTTTTGCTCCTTTTCTGTCCTCGTAAGCGCCTTGCCATGCACTTGGACAGTTTTTCCACGTCCAGTGCATACAATCAATGCTTCCAATCATCCGAGGAAAGCCACGCATCTCCGCCTTCTTCAACAGCCGCTCCAAGTCCATGTGTGTAGGTTTGCGGAGGTACTCAGCGGTGTAGATAGATTCGATTGCTCCGCAAAACCTCATCAGGGACTCAAGAATGGTTGATTTCCCCATCCTCGTTATCTCATCCACTTGGTCTGCAGATGCTCCATATGCAAGCATCCGTAAGGCAACAATAATTTTTTGCTCAGGCAGTAGACCCATAGCACCAAAAGCATCTTTTTTTTTGCACAAAATAAGAATCATGGTTGCAAACAACAATCATGATTTTGTTGAACAAATGTCGTTCCATTCTAAAACGACGTCTAAAGTACGTATCAGGGAATGCACTATTAGGAACAAAATAATCATCCAAGAGTTCCATACCTCGTCGTTGCCTGCTTCTATCAAGGTTTCAGGAACGGCTGGGCCTGCAGATCTGAGGCGCAGCTTGGATGACTCGACGGGAATGTGAGTCTCTGCCCCTTCTTACTTCGTCATCTCCCATTTGACGCTCCTCATCCTCTTCCCTCTCATTTCTTACCCCCTGTTGATTGAAGATTGCTTCTGATTCGTTAAACAATTCTTCCTCTTCCTGATTGAATTCCCACATCATCCTTGAGGAAGAAGAATAAGACATTGAAAGAAAGAAACAGAAACTATGAATAATGATACAGATTTTTGTGAATAAGGAAGCAGAAACTATGAATAATTATAAAGATCTTGAGAATTTTGGTGTGAGATTTGTGAGGATGGATGGTGGATTATATAGAGGATTCAGAAAGGATTAGGTTGTGCATAATGCCACGTGGCATGCCGTCATTCGTTACAAATCTGATGGAAATCTATCCTCAAAGATTGTGAACAGATTATGACACGTGGCATGTCGTCATTCGTTAAAAATCTTATGGAAATCTATCCTCAAAGATTGTGAACCGATTATGACACGTGGCGCGACGTGATTGGTTAATAATCTTATCAGAAATCCTTCACCAATAATTGTATTATTTTGTAATATTTTGTATTATTTAATAATACTTCGGATAATGACACGTGGCGCAACGAGAACAATTAAAAATCTTATCTGATATTACAATTAAAATTATTTTGTATTATTTTATAAATAAAAAAAATACTAATATTTTATTGCCTATTGCCAGGGCTATTGAAGTGTAACGGTGGAGATGCAAATTCTATTGCCAGGGCTACTTACTGTTCATTAAGGGCAGTTACTGTTCATTAGGTGGATTGAATAGTGTATTGCCAGGGGGAGGGCTCCAACGCTGGAGTTGCTCTAACTGCGCTGTCGATCCTTTACCAACCCACCTGGGCACCATTAACCCACTTCCTTTGAGTATTGTGAAGTTCTGTCTGACCCCTCATTTTCATTTAAGATAACCCTATTTCTTTGTCTGTGGCCTTAAATCCACCACATCGATTATTGGTTAGTTTCTGTTAGATCATGGATACCCCTATTAACTTGCCACAGTTTCCTGTCTGGGTGTTCAGAACCCGCTAGGTCATGGATCAATTGAGGTAATTTCATTACTCAGCCATCTACCATTATTCTAAGATTAATTACTGGGGTCAGGGGGGCCTGTCACACCCCGAAGTTGGGAGGCCTTACCGGAGTAAGATTATCTCCCCACCTTTTCTATCAGGATTCTCTCTCCTATTACCATCCCCTTTTATTCCATCCTCTCACACTTTTTTTTTTTTTTTGGTCTTATTCTTTATATAAAAAATTCAAAATAAGATGTAGACGTGGTGTAACCGCAACCGTTTAAATAGGAGAGGATAGAAGGAAAGAGAGATTAAGAGCAGAGAGAATCCTACTCCATTTATATCTCGGAGGCCTTGAGAGCAACTCCAGCCCATGCCCAATGGACTGGCACCAAGTGAAGAAAATGGACTGGCACCACATTTTTCTGCTCCAGCCCGTGCAATTGACTAGCACCCAGCCCGTGCCAGTCAACAGCCCAGCCCAAAATGGACAGACCCATTCCCCGGTCTGTTTCTGGCGCGTGCAACACACGCGGTGCCCGGGGCGCGTAGCCGACAGGCTGTGCAGGCGCTGGGGCCCGCGTGCAGGCCCACTTGCAGTCGTCCGGGGTGAAGGATACGTAGCCTCCTCAGAGCTGTTGGATTTCCAATGGCTAGTTTTTTAGGCCGTTGGATTTCCAACGGTAAAAAAAATTTAAATTTAAATTTTAAATTGGACCGTCCGATCAAAGATCAACGGTCCACGTTTATTTCATCAAAAATTTAAAAAAAAAAAAAAAAAAAGGCCCAACGGTCAGAAATTTGACTGTTGGCCACGTGGCGTAATGAGTGCTGTTGGATTTGATTATTTTTCAAATCCAACGGTCCCGATTAATTACAACATTAAAATTTATTAAAAATTAATTAAAAAATGTCAAAATTTTTAAAAAAATACAGAAAAATTTTAAAAAATTAATTTTTTTTTTCTATAAATACCTTACACCACATTTCAATATTTTGTACACTTTCTACACTTTCTACATTTGAATATTTTGTACACTTTCTACACTTTCTACATTTGAATATTTTGTACACTTTGAGAGAAAAAAATGACTTCGTGGAAGCTCAGTGAAGATGTTACGTTGTGTGAATGTTGGGTTCGCACTACTCATGACCCGATTACGGGTAATGAGATGGATAAGCGAGAAATGTGGAGTAAAATTACGAAATCGTTCAACGATGTACATGGAAAAGATACCAGATCTAGTCAAGGTCTTCAAGGTCGTTGGAAAAAACTCAACGCATCCTTTACTTGTTGGAAAAACGCCCTCTCTCATGCTTCTGGTAATTTGCGTAGTGGGACAAGTTTAGCGGATGAGGTAACAATATTTTTATTTATTTATATGCATTCCACCCACATCAATATTTTAATTTATTTAATTTCTTATGTAATTTTTATGTAATATGCATTCCACAATACTTATATAATTTTTATGTAATTTTTATATAATTTTTATGCATTCCACAATTCTTATGTAATTTTTATGTACTTTTTATAGACACTACAAGCACAAGCATTCTACAATGCAAAGAACCATAACAAATCATTCAACAAATGGGAATGTTGGCAAATTGTCAAAGATTGCCCTAGATACAAAATTGTGGCAACCGGTCCAGAAGTTGTCATGCATGGTATGGGTCTACATAGTTCGCCAGAAGCAAACACAGCCGAACAAGAAGCCAACACATTTGAAGACACGGAAGGGATGCCTGAACAAGTGCCAGAGACCCAACCGACTCGTCAATCCCTCAGGCCTCAAGGTAAAAAGGCATCAAAGAAAAAAGGTAGTTCTTCCAAAAATGACTACACTAAATATATGGAGGAACTTACTCGTCAAGGTGAACTGAACATGGCATGGGAAAAGGCTAGAGATGAGGAAAAAGCTAGAGATATGGCAGCAATTATTGCAGCTACTGAGGCTCGTGATGCGGCGGCTGAGAGACAAAGAGAAATAGTTAATCGAGAGAACGAGATGATTAGAGAAGCACTTCATCGAGAGAATGAGATGCTTAGAGAAGAAAGGATGGCTCAAACAGATCGTGACACTATGAACAAGTCTCTAGTAGGACTGTCTCCGAATTCAAAATATTTTTGGACTTCAGAAAAAAGAGATGTCGTGCGAAGGAGGCGTGCAAGAGATGCCGAAACAAGTCAAGGGGGTTCCAGCTACAGAAATCCTAGCAACCAAGATCCTAGCACCACATATCCTAACTCCACAGACTTTATTTAATTTCTTATGTAATTTCTTATTTATTTTTAGAACTTTATTTAATTTCTTATGTAATTTCTTATTTATTTTTAGAACTTTATATAATTTCTTATGTAATTTCTTATTTACTTTTAGAACTTTATTTAATTTCTTATGTAATTTCTTATTTACTTTTAGAACTTTATTTAATTTCTTATGTAAACTTAAAACACCAAATAAAATTACATAAAACACTATTTAAACTTAAAATTACATAACCTCACCATTTAAACTTAAAACACCAAATAAAATTACATAACCTCACCATTTAAACTTAAAAAAAAAAGCAAACACACTAAATAAGATTACTTAAAAAACAATACACTTTATTCTTCAACCACAAGCCTTATTTTAATTATCTTCGCCTTCGTGCAATCTCCACTGATGGTCAATCAAGTCATTCTGGCGGGCTATGTGCCAGTATGGCTCTTGCAATGAAGTGTATCGTTGAACGATCAATTCATTGTAACGTCCATCCCGTTCCAACGGCTCGTGTTGCACGGGATCTTCGGTCCGGTCATAAGCATAGTAGATTTGTGTTCTTGAGTTGTTCATCGGATCCGGCTCGTATTCATCGACGGCATCATAATCATACTCGTCTTCAACAATCATGTTGTGGAGAATAATACACGTCATCATGATGGATCGAAGAGCCTCGACATCAAACATTCTAGCTGCAGCCCTGACAATGGCCCAACGAGCTTGCAAGATACCAAAACAACGCTCGACATCCTTCCTACACCCTTCTTGACACTTTGCGAAGTGTTTCTCTTTTTCACTCTGCGGGTGTGGCACTGTTTTGACAAATGTTGACCACCTTGGGTAAATACCATCTGCAAGGTAGTATGGTCCCTCGTACTTATTACCATTAACCCAATATGTGCATCTCGGCCCAAGCCCTTGTAGCAGTTCGTCAAACACTGGAGATTGGGCAAGGACGTTTAGGTCATTCTGAGCTCCTGGAACACCAAAAAAAGCATGCCAAATCCATGTATCAAAAGAAGCCACCGCTTCCAGAATGATGCTTTTGGCTCCTTTTCTGTCGCCATAAGCTCCTTGCCATGCACTTGGACAATTTTTCCATGTCCAGTGCATGCAGTCGATGCTTCCAATCATGCCAGGGAAGCCTTGCATCTCACCCTTCCTCAGAAGCCTTTGCATGTCCCTTGTCGTGGGTTGCCGAAGGTACTCATTGGTGTAAAGGGCTTTAATTGCAGAGCAAAACCGCATCAGGGACTCCAGAACTGTTGTTTTTCCCATCCTTGCGATCTCATCCACTTGATCTGCAGATGCTCCATATGCAAGCATTCGCAAGGCAGCCGTAATTTTTTGCTCAGGAAGAAGACCTAGAACATGAAAAGCATCCTCTTTTTGCACAAAATATGGATCATGGTTGCAAACATCACTCATGATTTTAGCGAACAAACTTCGTTGCATTCTAAAACGACGTCTAAAAACATGATCAGGGTAAACGCTGTTGGGAATAAAATAATCTTCCAAGAGATCTTTACCTCGTCTTTCCCTTCTTCTATCGATGTTTGCCGCACGTCCGAGTTTGGCTATCTGACCCATAGCTTCCATGATACGGCGGGAATGTGAGGCCCTCCGCCTTCTATGGTGATCATCCTCATCCTCCTCCATTGCGAAGGCCTCATCTCCACCTCCACCTTGGTCAAGATTGACCAATTCTTCCTGTTGTGCCAACAACCTTTTCTGCTGCTCTTGCAACTGTTTATACGCTCTCCTTGAAGAAGACATTGTAAGAACTCAAGATTTGAAAACGATAAAAAAGAATTCTGAGCTAAAAAAAAGGATTGAGTTTAGTGTGAGGATGGATGTAGGGATGTAGGGTTTATATGGACAAAAAAAAAAAAAGATGAGGTTCTGGACAATGCCACGTGGCACTACATGATTGGTTGAAAATCTTAGCGGAAATCTATTCAAAAAATAGTACGTTCGGATAATGACACGTGGCGTGACGAGATTGGTTAAAAATCTTATCGAAATCTTGCCTAAATTATTGTAAACAGGAAGTGACACGTGGGTTGTCGGGATTGGTTGAAAATCTTAGCGGAAATCTATTAAAAAAATAGTACGTTCGGATAATGACACGTGGCGTGACGAGATTGGTTAAAAATCATATCCGAAATTAAAACTATTTTTTTTTTATTTTATAAAAAAATTATTTAATATTTTAAATGGACTGGGTGCCAGCCCATTTTGTAGGGGTGGAGATGCTTTGGCCTATTACTGTTCATTGAGTCTATTACTGTTCAATTAAGTGGATAAATGGGCTGGGTGCTGGCGCAAAGTGGATAGGGGTGAAGTTGCTCTGATACTGACAACTTTATGGATGGGACCTCCATCTTTGCGCTGATTGGGGTTTGGATTGACTTTCACCGTGTGGTCCTTCTGGCAACCAAGGAGTTTATGGAAACATTTATGAGCTCCCAACAACCAAAAACAGGTCAGTGCGTGGAAGACTAGGTTTCCAGATCTGGTGTGTGATTATGTTTTATTTTGAATATGGGACTGTAATTGTGTGATTATGTCTTAAATTTAATCTGGTTGAATTTTTTATTTTATGGGTTTGGAAATTCAAGTTTTTATTTTTCTTTTTTTCTTTCTGCAATTTATATTTCCATTGAAGCTTTTGAACTGTTCTGTTTGGTCTCCAGTATGATTACTTATACACTATTTTGCCATATGCATTTGCTACAAAATGTAAACCTATTTTAAATGAAACATGTTGAAGCCTCTTTGCATTTGCATAAGCTGTTGTGTGTTGTTAAAAGAGAGAGGGCATCTAACATACAGCACACACGCCATGGTTGTACAACTAAGTTTGTCATGGAAGGATTTCTGGATTTCTTCAATGCCCTCTCCTTCAGCCAAACCTCTGCATTTACATGAATTTTTAGATTGCAGGGTCTGACAGCATGAAGAATATAGACCGTTAGCAGCTATAGATTTATTTTTCAAAGTATTTTGGATAGGACAATTAATGGATGGTAGAAGTAAAACTGAAAATCTTTTGCATAATCATTTATATGGGGCACTTATACAATAGCTCTCTTGCACAAAAAATCTCTAAGAATGTCAATGTATAAAAGGCACTTCTACATGATATGTTCGCATCTTCCAATTTAAGAGAGCTACCATTCACATTCACATACACCATATTAATCGTTTACATATCTGGCAATTTCATAGCATTTGAAGTTTTATCCTATCTACCACATCTCAAGCCTCATTACTTTATGTAGAAAATTACTTTATACATATGCAAGTTACATGTCTTGAAGTTACTGCAGTATCCTTTGCTTCATAGACAATTTCTAAAATTTCTTATCTTTTTCTCTCCTAATTTCAGTCAACCATGCTGAGCAAAGATTACGGAGTTGAGTACCTAGATGAGGAGACTAAGGAATGAGTTTTGGCTCTTAATAATGGCTGCTCTGTTGCTTGGAATTGTCAGTGCTTTCAGTTGTTCATTTTCTTTTCTTTTTGGAAAGCATGAGCGTGAAGTTTGTTCACTGAGTTTGACAAACAAATATATTGAAGTTTTAAAATTGATTTAAATCTGTCCCACAGATTTTTGTTCTTTTTCTGATTGGTGTTAGCATGCTGAGAAAAAAAAGTATAATAACGGCTGTTCGGTTGCCTCTGTAGTATTTCATAGTTATTATTATCTCCGCTGGTTCTCTGTATTTTGGCTACTTCTCTCTCCCGCACTTCCTTTTTTACTCTTGGTTCTGTGGTTCTCCGTCCGCCGTTAGGTTTTTATGGTCGGACAACAATGGAATCCAAGGACGATGACTACTAGAAATTTTTATTTTGAATTCGGAATTGGTTTGATTGAAGCCCCCTAATTGATTATAATTTCAATTTAGGTTTGATTTTTATGCATCAGGAATTTCAATTGAAGCCTCCTAATTGGATAATGCTTTTCCCATGTTAGGCTTCTCTGACTGTGGTGATGCAGATACCATATAGGAGTGGTGCTATTAGTGGAGGAATCTGGTAGAAACGATGAGTTTGTAGATTGAATTTGTATATGATGATAATGAAACATAATATGTTGTTTTCGTAATTCTTTTTGCTTTCAAAGTTTATTGCTCGGTTGTGTTAGTAACCTCTGGGTTCTTACGGTTCTTTGTCTCTCTTACTTCAGATTCTTTGCGTTTTTATCATTCATTTGTGAAGAAATGGGTCGTACGAAGTGGTAAGGCTCTGAGGAAGGCACTTGCCACCAAGGTGCGTTTGGTTTGGGTTTCTAATGCTGAAAATTAGAATTGATAATTGCAAGTGATTTTTTCCGAGAAACAATCAAATTATTGAATCTAAGTTGCTAATTGTTTTAATTTTGTATATGCTGCAATTAAATCAGCACCCGCAACTGGAGGAGTCAAGAAGCCTGACTGCTACTGCCCTGGAATCATCACTCTTCGGTAAGTTTTCAACACAATATAGTTCGAATCCTCTGAATCATGCTCTTGATTTTTACTATATGTATCATGGTCTTTGCATTTCGTTATCTGAACTCTGTTCTTTGAATTTGGTTACCGGAATCGTGCCTATCATTTGGTGTTTAATTAGTTGGTTGTTTCGTAATCAGATTGCTGAACAAATGTTTTGTGTCAATTTGGCTGTCATAGTAAGATTACTTCATGGAACAGTGTCATTGTCTGAATATTGGTGCTTAAGATGCATGAGTTAATGATATTAGCACAGCACTATAATTTCTCGACATGTGAGCTGAAATGCTAGAAAGGAAAAAAAATGTCCCACTTCCTCTGGCCTCCTGAAGTGTTTCCATTCCAGTGTCACCATCTTTTATTTCATTCATTTGTAGAATATCTTCTTCTTTTTTCTATACCTTTATTACCTTTTAACTTTGATTATCTGTACTTGATGAGTATTATTAGACCCATTCTCAAAATTTTGCATCCCCTGCTTCTTTCTTATGGTCCTTATACTCAAACATGTTCAAGTTTGTATTTTTTTTGATGGATTAGACTATTGGGAACTTAGTTACTCTTACTTTTTATTATTTTTGTTGGGCTTTTTGTTTTTCGAAAATGAGTATTTGATTAATTGCTTGACTTTCGCTTTCAAAAGGACTATTAGAAGTTTTTGTGTCAATTTGGTTGTGATGGTAAGATTACTTCATGTAACATTGTGTTGTGGCATGTGAGTGTAGAATTTTTTTCTTAAATTTCGGAAAGAAATGCGTTTTAACGATAGTCCTATATGATGAAGTTAGCATCCTTATAAGTTGGGAACCTAAAACAGGATTGCTGTACTCATAAATTCTTACTTTTCTCTGCCTCCTTCCCCTCTACTTTCACCAGTTGTGACTTATTTTCTTTTTTGGTTCTATCTCAGGAGTTTGTCAAGGAGAAAGTTCGTGAACGAAAGAAATCTAAACGAGAGGTATTTTCTTTTTGGCAGATATCATGAATGATGTTTGGGTGCGTAAACAATATTTGCCTAAAAGTATACTCTGTTTTTTAGTGCTATTTCAAATAAGGTAACGTCCCCAAACACTGATATTTTGGTTTTCTATTGGTATGTGTGAAACCAGCTTGATTCAGGTTACAAGGTTGAGGGTTGCGGATAGTTAATCATGTTCAATAACCTTAGTTACATAGCCATTCACTTAAATTTTGGTTTCAAGTTGTAGAAATACGGCTTTCCATTCTTTCTTAATATAAGCTTTCATTACAGCTTCAGTTTCACATCATTCGTCATTGGATTTGCCAATATAAGTTTTTAGTGAGAGAATCTTACTGGTGAATTGTTAAAAGGTAGGAAGAGAGGAAGCGGCCTGCAAATTTATAAACTAACGTTCGGATGCATTTTCTGTGGTATGGGGTGTCCGAGAGAAAGGGTTTCAGGGATTAGGTTTGGGTGGGATTTCAAGGATTAGGTTTGGGGTTTTGTTTGTGCGATTTGTAGAGAGATGGGGGGTGTCAAATAGGATTTAGGAGATTTGTTTTAGGAATTGCAGAGAGAGATAGGGAGTGTCCGAGAGAAGTGTGGGAGGATTTAGATGTAATGGCTGCCTTTGTTACATTATGATTTATGTTTTTTGCCATAGTCGAAGATGTTCGGTCTCAGAAAAAGTGAACAGCCACACTCTCCGTGATCGAATGCTGCACACCATGCTGCATATTTTTTTGTCTGAACATCTGTGCTTGACGACTTACCTGCTCAAACACCGTATTTTTCCGTGTTTTTCTAACTGCTAAGTGAGGTATGTAGGCTGCAGGGCATATATTTTACCGTCTTAACTGCAGTGACTATGTGTAAACTGCAGCTTGCTTCTGTTTCTTCAATTTCATATGGAAACAGACCTTCTGCTTATTTTTGCCTTTGAGCAGTTGTGGTTACAAAATTAGCTACTTGAACAAGTTCTCAACACTTTGTGTTTTTAATTACCTATTGAAATGGTTGCCTACACTGCAGGACACATTATATGTGTGAACTACATGTTTCTTCTGTTTCTTAAGGAAACAAAACTTTTTGGGAAACCATCTCTTTCTAATCAAAGACATTCAGTTTCTTCTCACTCATTGTACAATATGTTTATATGCCAACTCACTTGAATGTATATAAAAGCAAAATTGCTTAACTTATCGATCTCCTTCACTCATGTATCTCTCTGTTTGTTCATAATTGTGTTGAATTTATTCAACTTAAATGTGTTTTATTCATTCGATTATACCTGAAACAGTTGGTTCCCATGGCAACGCTCAGGTGTAATTTCTAATTTAGTGACTAAAATTGAGTAGGTGGTCAATTTCAAAGACCATGTGGTAAAAGCATACAAAATGAAAAGCAGTCCCAACCCAGAGGCCCCAAAGCCGTAAAAAAATCCAACGGCCTCGTTCCGTCCATGTCCTCTATCCCTCTCTCTTTTCCCCCTTCCGTTGAGCTAGCCCTGAGAAACTGTTGATAATCGAGGGCTCATTACTCAAGGGTGGGAATGGTGGTGGTCCTCGCGGCAGGCTGGTTTCTTCGTGGGCTCTTCTTTGACAATTAATGTTTGGATTGGACACGTGTAGGCTTTAGGCTGTAGAATTAATGTTTGGTTTGAAAATTTAAGGGAATATCTGTTTGTTTGTTTCGTTCTTTCTTTTTGTGTGGGTATCTTTGAGTTGCGAACATCAGCCATTCATCCTTGCTAGTGTGTTCTATATTAAGAGTCTTGATCCAATCAATTATTATTATTATTATTTTTAATTGTATTTCCTTTTAGGGCTTTTTTAATTTTTAAATTAATTAACAATGAGGGTAAATTTGTCTTTAAGAAAAGATTTTAAGGTGAAGTTAGACCTAAAGGGGTATGTGAAAGTGAATCAGAACCTTACGAAGTGCTAGTGTAATGTTTCAAACGTGAGAGATTTTTTGTAAACACGATAAATCTTAGAAGGTGTTAGTGTAATTAATCCGCTTAATAAATCTAGTACAAAAAGCAGCAGTCATTTTCAAAAATAGTAATTTTAGTTATATTGATGTCTCATTTTAGGAGTGTACTAACATATAATGCGGCAAAGAGATGCGGATAATTTAGGTGCTTTAATGAATTTAGAAAGGCATATTGGTTGGGGTTCTACCCATCCGTCTCGGGTTTAAAACTCTCTAATCTGTTAAATTATTGTAATAGTTTTGAATTTAATTTTTTTTAATGAATTAATCGTTCAAGTGACTACGAATAACATGTTTTCCAACTCAATAGGTATCACCAACACCAATCATTCAAGCATTAATTGATCTCAAGCATCAAGGGAGTCCCTGATATTAATTTGTTGAATTTTCTTTCGTGAAAAAATAAATAAATAAAAAAAAAAACTTTGTTAGAGAATATTATGGTTATGTTAAATTCTTTTTCAGAGTTTCACTTGTATACAGAGAATACGAATCTAATGAGCAAAACATAGAGTACAATCAATTCATTTAACAAGTTATTATTGTGAACAGCAACAATAGTGTAATACAATACACTAGCCTAAGATCAACACACAAAGATGTGAAGAAGAACAAGCTAGAAAGATGAATCAAAAGACTCCAACTTCTATTTTCTGTACACACAAAAGGATCTGGTACAAGGGAGGAGGTAAAGCACAACTAGTGCCTTTCGTTTCTTTCTAAAGACTCCTCTTTTCTCTCTCTAGAAGACATAAAGCTGGACCTAATAAATAATACCCAAAAGGATAATTCTAGACACTGCCAATACATACAAACAAAAGACAAAAAATACATGGCTATTTAGTTTCTCCAAAGCAGCAACTTTAATGTCTAACAATTATACGCATACAAGTTTCTCAACTTACGAGCAAATCGTTGTAGGCTAAAGTTGTCAGCTTAACAAATCATCTAATTGATAACATGGCATCGGGCTGCACATGTTATTAAGCAACTAACCACTAATTTGATATCAAGCTAAGCCCAAATACAAAGCAATAACTAGAGAGAACTTTAAGCAATTCTAATTTACTGGAGATTGAAGGACCTGGCTAGCCATTCTGTCCAAATCAACAAAAGACATGCCATTAGGACTAGTGGTAGCCTCCGTTGCCAACTTTTTCCGTTCCAGGGCTTTCTTCCGCTTCTCTTTGCCTTCCTCTCCCTCCATTAACTTTCTCACAAGTCCTTCTATGTAATCTCTTTTCACATCGCCCTCTATCTCCATGCCTATGCCCCACTCTTTGCAACTGAACCTACAATTCATTTGTTGATCTGCAAAGAAGGGCTAACAGATCATAGGCACTCCACCACACACGCTTTCAAGAGTAGAGTTCCATCCGCTGTGCGTCAAGAACCCTCCGATAGCTGGGTGACTCAGAGCTTCTTGTTGAAGGCACCAACTTGCCACTAGACTTCTTTCTTTGGTCTCTTCCGAAAACTCTGACGGAACGACAGCTGATTCCCCACCAACAAGGTCAGGCCTGACTACCCAAAGGAATGTTTGATTGCTGTTTGCAAGTCCCCAAGCAAACTCAGTGAGCTGCTCCTCTGTCATGACTGTGATGCTTCCGAAATTGACATAAACCACGGAATTGGGTTCTTTAGAGTCGAGCCATTCAAGGCACTCTGGTTCTTCTGTCCATAGGTTTGATCCAATCGACTTCAACTCGCTCTCTGCTGGGATCTGATTAAGCTGTAGATGTAGGGGTCCGACGGAGTATATAGGTGGTAGCAAAGTGGAAAGTGCATCTAACACTTCATGCTCAAAGGCATAAAACGTGTTCAAAATGAAAGAAGAAGCTCTATGATATCGTCCTATTTCAACCCTAAGAAATACCCTAGCATCATATTTATGCATGCAAATTAAGTGTGCACTCTCAATTCATATACATAAACAAGTTTTAATTAAAACAGATAAGTAAATTGAATTCACCATTCATGAAATCACAACTGAAAGTAATCAAATCATCATGCAAATATAACCATGGTTTCGAAATTCCCCCCTAGCCAAAGGGGATTAGTTCCTCATGCTTGAACAACAAAAAGTATTGAATTTAAACATTGAAATCATAAGAAAGATTACACCTAAACGTTTTAGCAATTCCAAGATGGATTTGATGCACGGCTTGGCTCCTCTTCCTCCTCCTTGCTGCGGCACAAGGTGTGTGGGGTGAAATTGGGAGTTTTGGATGGTGTTTTCTTGTTTAAAGGGATGGAGGATGGTTGATTATGGTGGTAGGGGTGCAGCAGATGTGTATGGAGATGTATGGAGGTGTATGGAGGTTGAGAATGGAGGCTAGGGTGTTGCGGCAATAGGTTTCTGAATTGTATAAAGGGGTGTACGAAATTTTGGCTGATTTTATGTTTATATAGTCCTAGGGTTAAGTAGATTAGGGTTAGGCTTAACAGATTTTATGGACTAGGGCCCTAGAATTCGGCTATAGGTAAGTTAAATCCACTTAGGAGATGGTTTGGCCCAATTAGTTTCATAAAAGGATTTGTGTAACCCAAATCCACAAGGAATGAGGCCTAATAAATCATAATCCAAAGGGAAAAAGGTTTAGGAAATTCGTCCAAAATTGGGCCTTCTAGAAATTAGGTGTTTTGTGGCTGATTTTGGGTTTTCTAGAAGAAATAAAAGGGGGAAGGGTGTTGCACCCTTTTAGGGTCAGATAAGGCTTCTAGAAATCATGTTTTTAGGTCCACTTGCAACTTGGATTAAGGTGGAACAAGATTAGGTTAGGATAAGATAGGATAAGGTTTGGATAAGATAAGGTTGGATAAGGTTTTGGATAATGTTGGATAAGGTTTAGATAAGGTTTTGGATAGGGTTTCCTCTTTTGAGCTACTTCCTTATCCACTTTGTCCTTAGCTTAGTTCCTTCCTCTTCTTATCACATTTCTAGCCTCTTGAAGTCCAAATTCGTCCATCCATGTTGGCCCATATGCAAGCTATCCACATAGTGTCCAAAATTGCTCCAAAATGCACCAAAATGCACTTCCTTGGTACTTTAACCCATAGGACCTACAAACACACGAAATTGAGTTGTAATACGACATTAACTAAGAAATAATAGCCCAAATGCACAAGAATAAGCTAGTTAAGTCGCTTAAATATGCTCCTATCAAATTCCCTCACACTTGGCTTTTGCTAGTCCTCGAGCAAAACAAACAAACAAAAGAAACAAAACATATAATCTAAACCTTCCAACATTTGCCTCAGGGATTTCCAATGAAACATAACATGTCAAAGATCACCACTCACATAGATTTGAGCAATCCTTACCCTCGGGCATACTTCATCATAGTCACCATTCACTAGCTCACATTTAATCAATTAAAACACATTTTGAATGTAGTAACATGCCTTAGAGAATTCCCTCAATTCCTCATTGGATATACTCTTTATTCTCACTCAGATTTTCTGACTACACTCCCTACACTAGGTATATGTGAGAAGATTGATGTAAACATGTAGACGAACACTTACATATGTTATAACAAGGAAAGCATTTTCTGGAATTATAACAATGACATGTATATGATCTCATGAATGGAATGCTACTACTTAGACGCGAGAACTAGGGATACCATATGCTCAAACCAATTTTAAACTCCACATATTGAAACACTTAGCAATCAAGATAGAAGTCTAAGGGTTGTAACGGGGCTAAGGTATTGGCTAACAACGAGAGGTAAATGATAAACAAACGTTCTTAAAGCAATAGTGAGCAAAGTAATGAATTAGGCACTTGGAATTCACTTTAGAATGCATAAACTACTTTAAACACCCAAGGGAGATTCACACAACACTTAAGGCCAGTTTCAAACTTTTGGACCCTTTCTTCAACAACCAATACTTGTGAGTTCGTTCTCACTTATTTTCAACTCCTTTTCTTTCTTTTCTTCTTCTTTTTCTTCTTTTTCACAATTTGTTTTTCTTTCGTTTTTTTTTTTTCTTTCCTTTTCCCGTGCCTCTTTTAAGACTTTGGCACACACACACTCACAAAATCCCTTCCCCCACACTTGTTTTCTGCACAAATGTCACTTAAAAGGAATTCCTCCTAAGTTATGCTCCACTATACTTCAAGAACAAGGGTATGGAAAGTCCTATTCTAGGCTAGGTAAGGGTGATGTGGTTAACAAGAAAATAGGCTAAATAAGGCTCAAATGGGTTTAAACCTACAATACAAACGACAAGGGTGGATTCGGCTATTTGGCTATGGTGGTGACTACTAAACAACTTCATCTTGTTATTTGTTATGCTAATCAATTTCATGCTTTGAATAAAACGGGTATGAGTTCTAGTATTTGGAACTATAGTGATGAAACGCATTCTAAGTAGCAACCAAGCAAAGAATAATGAGATCGTGCAACGACTTTAGAGAACAAGAATGCACAGATTAATAACTCTCCAAATAAACGTTTAGGCTCAAGTCTCTCAGGGATGTAGCGTTTGTTTGAGTTCCTTCCTTCAAGCATGTTACAAAAACTGATTTTATCTTTTGTGATTACATGTGAATTCGTAAACTATAACTACAACCAAGCATAAACCAAGGAGCAAATCAAACTTCCATCATTGTTTGTAACTCTCTTTAACAGTCATGCATTAAAAACCAAATCCTCATCATTGTGTTGAAAGGTACCCTAAGACACAAACAAACACACAAAAACAACTCTTTTTGGCTTTTTCAAAACACTTTTTTTCAATTTTTTTTCAAATTTTCGGATTTTTACTTCAACACACACCAAAACAGCTCAAAATGCATTAAAAACACCTAAAAACAGTGAGAAACAACATTAGAAGTGATAGGTGATAGAATCCCACGAATTTTGCATAAAAACACTTGTTTACCCCCTCCCCCCCCCCCCCCCCCACACTTAAATCAAACATTGTCCTCAATGTTTCGCACAAAGACTCACATAAAAGCAAACAAATAATAAAGAACTAAGCATGATAAAATAAACAGCAAGGAGAAGGGTTTAGAAACGCAAATTTGGGTTTGGAGTGGAAGTTCCATCTTCTCCTTGTCGAATGCATGGGTTGCCTCCCACGAAGCGCTTGCTTTAACGTCTTCCAGCCGGACGATACCTCCGTTTAATCTTCAATAAGGCTCACGGCATGGAGGGGTATGTCCTCCACGGCATGCTTCTCAAAGTGCTCATAGTATGGCTCAATGAATGGGAGGGGATAGTGATCCTCCCTGATTGTGGTGTTTTGGTTCCTAAAGTCCATGTAAATGCTCCCACCACCTTGAAATCGATTGGGTACCTGCACCAAAGAAGGTAACAACCTATTAGTTGAAATGAGAATTGGAATTGGGGTTGGAGACTTACAAACATATTGTGATGGAAGCTCAAAAGTGGCAGCCCTATCAACAATGTCACTATGGCTACTCTCGGCCAGATTGGGTGGTTTTAGGGCAACCACTCCAATTCCCTCTTCAATGGTGGTTCTTGATGCATCCATCTTGATAGGTGTGGATTGTTCCTCTTCTTCTGCTTCTTCTTCTTCCTCCTCCTCCTCCTTCTCCTTCTTGTTCTTCTCAAAATTTTTTTTTTTTTTTTTTTTTTTTGGGTTTGCAAGTGGGGGGAAGAAAATGAAGATGGGGAGAAGAGAGAGGAGGGGGAGGGGAGGGACAAACTGATGGTTTTTTTTTTCTTTTTTACTTTTTATTATTATTTTAATATTTAAATAATATTAAATATTTCTTTTTTTAGTTTTTAATAATATTTTAATGATTTTTTAATAGAAAGTGGACCCCGAATCAAGCCACGTCAGCATTTAACTGAAAAGTAAACGGCCAAGTAATGGAAGGTATAACATTGGACCAAATTCTAAAGATGAGGTATGACATTATCAATTTTAAAATATGAGGTATGAAAGTGTCGTGACACCAATAGTTGAGGTAGTTTTTTGTACTTTACCCTATATTCTATGTGGTTATTAGATCGTATTTATTTTATTATGAAGTTAATCAGCGTAAATAATTTGAAATCTTAATACGTTCCTATAAAATATATTGAGATTATTAAAAATTTTAGATGTACATCCCAGTTTCGATCCATATTATTTCAGAATTTTGAAGGTCAAATTTCCTTTGGGTTCACCAAAATTGAAAGTTTTCTTTACCATCTTGGTCAGAAGTGATAAAAATCGAAATATCCAATCCAACTTGCACCTGTTCTCAATAATCTATTGACTTGGACTTTCAAGCCCAAGACCAATGTTTGTTGACCCAACGTGAATTTAGGAGACGAAAATGCCCTACATTCCAAAAGCCCTTCCTGTCAAACATGGTGGATACTGGATACGCAGGTTCAAACAATGTTTGTTGACCCAACGTAAATTTAGGGAAATTAGCCATGTTTTGATCTCTAATCATAGAAAAAGATCAGGGAAACTTTTATATATAGCTCTTAAGTCTTCTCCTTCCTGCTCGAAATATGGTTAAAAATCTCGGAGTACGAGCACCATTGAATTTTTATGAATCGATAGGTAGTTTCTTGGAAGACTTGTTGAATTAAATTAGAGGAAAACTAATGAAAATGATTTGAAAACTTTTAGTTTTAACGATAAGAACAAAATAAAGAGTAAAGTGAATAGTAACATGATTGACCTTTTAGTGTAAAAATGTGGTTTTTCGTTAAAATGAACAGTACTGTAGGCTTTTCGTTAAAACTCTCTTAAATTAGTTAACATCACATCACTAAAAATTCTAAGAAAACAAAGCCTTCGACTGGTTGTATTTTCCTGGAAATTGTTCACGGTTGGTCATGGTTGTAATTAGACCTGTAAACGGGTCGGGTTCAATCCGACCCGTTAGGTTAACGAGTCATCCGAACCCAACCTGTTAAGGTTAACGGGTCACCCGAACCCGACCCGTTAAGCTAACAGGTCATCTGTTTCACCCGTTAACAACTATTATTATTATTTTTTTTGCATAGTTAATTTTTTGTTGTTAAGATTTTACTGAAATTACTAAAACATCCTCAACTAATGAATGCTAACGGGTTGACCCAAAGTGATCTGTTATTTAACGGGTTCACCTGTTAGTGACCCCACCCGTTAAGCATCCACCCAAATACTAATATTAACGGATCGGGTCCAAAATGCCAGATCTAGTTGTAATTCAGTCAATGCCACGCCACAAGTTGAAAGATATATTATCTCAAAACTAATAGATAATGACAGAGACTTCCACAAACCATCAAATAATATAATAGTCACACATGTTCTCTGTGGTTTATTTATTTTTATATATACATGCGAGATTAGCATGTCCAATAGGTCACACAACAAGAATTAAACTTCATTGCCTAGCCTACTCTCCATGTATGCACGCCTGATTTTCAGAAAAATCTAATTGAAATTATGAGTTTCATTTTCATTCAATTCTATCGTAAAAATAATAATAAATAAAAGAAAAACTAATGAAAAGAGCTTGAAAACTTTGAGTTTTAACGATAAGGACAAAATAAAGGGTAAAATGAATAGTACCATATTTGAATTTTTAGTGTAAAAATGTAGTTTTTCGTTAAAGTGAACAGTACTGTGGATTTTTCGTTAAAACTCCCATAAATAAATAATGATAATAAATAAAAAACAATAAAATATTCAAAAAAGTTGGTAACTTACGTTTCAAAAATAGTTCGGCTCTTGAATATTGTGACATCCCACATCGCCCAGGGGAGTGATCCTTATATGTATATTCTCATCCCTACCTAGCACGAGGCCTTTTGGGAGCTCACTGGCTTCGGATTCCATGGAAACTCCGAAGTTAAGCGAGTAGCGCGCGATAGCATTCCCATGATGGGTGACCCATTGGGAAATTCTCGTGTGAGTTCCCAAAAACAAAACCGTGAGGGTGTGCTGGGGTGCCCAAAGCGGACAATATCGTGCTACGGTGGTGGAGCGGGTCCGGGAAGTGATCTGCCCCGGGCGGGAATGTGACAAATATGCCCAACATTTTGAATTTTTTTTTACAACATACCCTATATGGTTATTAGATCGTATTTATTTTATCAAGAAGTTAATTAGCGTAAATAATTTGAAACCTTAATACGTTCGTATAAAATATATTGAGATTATTAAAGTTTTTAGTTGTACATCCCAGTTACGATCCATATTATTTCAGAATTTTGAATGTCAAATTCCATTCGGGTGCACCAAAATTGAAAATTTTCGTTGCCAACTTGGTAAGAACTGATCAAAATCGAAATTTCCAATCCAACCTGCACATGTTCTCAATAATCTATAGGCTTGGACTTTCAAGCCCAAAGCCCAACACCTATGTATGTTGGCCCAACGTAAAATTAGGAGACGAAGATAACCTCCATTACAAAAGCCCTTCCGGTCAAACACGGTGGATACTGGATACGCAGGTTCAAATACAAACGGGCTTTCCCTCTTCGGACCTCAGTCAATGGCAGTCGCTCTGAGAAGCCTTGCAGCGGCATTCGGCTACTCGCCACATCTTCAATGCGTTCAAAGCTTGTTTCCGTTGCGCTTTGGAAATAGTTATAGTTCCTCTGTGTCGTCTGGCATGCCCTGAACGTGCTTGTGAAAATGTCTCTGAGACAACATCTGTTTTGTCAGTTGTCACTAACCATTTCTGCACCTGCTCTGTATTTCATGATCAGAGGACGGTGCTCCGACCGTTCATCCAGAATTCCAACAATAGCACTACTAGAGAAGGAGACTAAGATAAAGAGGCAAACTTTGTTCATAAATTCATTCACATACCTCCCCCCCCCCCCCCCCAAAAAAAACACCTACAAAATTCTAACATTTTAAAAAGGCTAGCCAACTGTGCTTAATTAAACGCTAACACAACTTCCTAGTCTTACCAAAATATAAATTAGCCATGAAATATGATAGCTCAATGAATTTCTCTTTCATGCACTGCATCACACTCTCACCTTTTTTTTTTTGGCAATTTTCATTTCATTCATCTTTGAATTAAATGAAACGTTTTAAATTTTTTGGTTGCTACAGCCTACAGGCCCTGAAACCAAAACCAATGAAATTACCAAAATCCCTGGAGACCCCATGTAGGCTATAACTATATTCAACTACAAGAGAAACCCAGTTAGGTTTGTTAACCTAAGGCCTCATTTGGTTCACGTAATGAAAGTGAAAGGAAAACGAAGCTTGTGTTTTTTTCTAGGGGGACGAGAATGCATTGTTTTGTTGGCATGAATTTGAATGCATAAAACACAATATTACATGACACATTCTACCTTATATGTTAAAATTGCTTGGGAAGTTGGACAAATGGCCCTCTTTTTAAAAGAATATGCCACAAGGTAAGCGAAGAGAGCAAAGAAGAATTAATACACAAGGTACGTTTGAATTCCTTGATGATCCTGAGGATCCTAACTCACTGGGGGCTATTAAGTTTTTTTTTATTTCAGCGATATATATATAGCCACTCGAGAGCTAGGATCAAACCACTTTTGAGCCCCCTCAAGCAGTACTCGAACCAGCCTCGAGGAAGCAAAATGGAATTCCAGTCAGAGCTAGTTCACCTCGGTGAAATGATGGAAAGAGTGAGCCCATTTGAAGCAGGATCAGTTGCAGACTCACTGATTGGGGCAACTCTTCGTACTGCAAATATTGCCGGTTGCTTTGGTTCAGGAAGATCTATCGATTCACTTCCCAGCAATACAACTACAGTTGACATTGTAGGTCTCTCCGCAGGGTCTTCCTGGACACACAAAAGACCAATATGCATGCACTTCAAAACCTCAGCTGTTGGGCAGGTTTCCATCAACGAAGGCTCAATAAATTCCAACTGTTTTCCGTCCTTCCATAGCCTCCATGCCTATCAATTATTTAAGCCGCAAAATATTTTAATTTCACATAAATTAAGTCAAGTAATCAAAGTGGACAAAGAAACGTACATATGCAAGGAGTGTCTTGGCATGTTCTGTGAGATAGAACCCACTATTCCTTTTCCCACTAATAATCTCTAGCAAGATTACACCAAAGCTGAAGACATCAGATTTGACCGAGAATAGACCCTCCATTGCGTACTCTGGAGCCATATAACCGCTGTTTCAAGAATTGAGTATAAGCATTAGCATGTTCTAAAGATAAACATGGGAGCTGTAAGAGGCAAACTCACAGTGTTCCTACAACTCTTTTCGTGTTAGCTGTGTTCTGGCTCTCACAAAATATCCTTGCCATGCCAAAGTCTGATATTTTGGCAACCATTTCATAGTCCAACAGTACATTGCTAGGCTTTAAATCCCTGTGAATGATTTTAAGCTGCGAGTCCTCATGAAGATACAGAAGCCCTCTAGCAATGCCTTCAATAATGTTGTAATAAATTTTCCAATTGAGTTCAGCTCGTCTTTCCAAATCTGAAAATTTAGTACAATTTATCATGTGAAGTGTCCGTTTCAATGTAAAAGTAAAAGAATATTATAGCAGAAGAGTAAGATGAACAAACCAAAGATAAAAACATCAAGGCTTTTATTTGGCATGAACTTGTATAAAAGCAGCTTTTCCTCTCCCTCAAAGCCGCATGCCAAGAGCCGCACCAGGTTTTTATGTTGAAGTTTTGCAATGGTTACCACCTCATTTTTGAACTCCTCTAAGCCTTGCCATGACTTCTTCGACAGTCTTTTGACAGCAACTTCTTTCCCATCTGGTAGCAAACCCTGAAAGAATATTGACAAAATCAGATGACATACATTTTTCGGCCTATAATTGAATCAATACTATTGTATAATTAAGCCTACTTAGAAACATAATACATAGTATCATTACCTTGTAAACAGTACCAAACCCACCTTGTCCAAGCTTGTTTAAATCCGAAAAGTCATTCGTAGCTATCTTTATAGTAGCTAGATCCATGAAGGCCAGCTCTTCAGAAATTATGAACATCCCTTCTTCTGTGATTGTGACTCCAGTGGGGCTTGCCAAATCTTGTAATAGTACTTGCTCGCTTTTTTCTTCATCTGCAAAAAAAACATCATAAGTAAATCTTACAAGGTAATCCTCAAAATTCAGAATAATTTTTTAGTTTTGATATATGTACCTTTGACATCCTCTGATCCCTTTTTGCGCCGGAGATGGACAGCACAAAATACAATGGCTGCTAACAGTATGATGGATGCAGATACAAGTATAACCGCCTTCCAATTCTTCCATCTATCCGCTGCTTTTTAATAGAAAGAATTTCCTTCAGCCACAATGTGCATGCAGTGCACAGATGATTAATTCACAAAAGAAAACTTTCAAGGAACTAACCTTTGGACTGTGGATAAATTAACAAAGAATTTGACGTGTTGTTAAAAAAGGGGAACAGCTCAAATCTCACATTGCGACTCCACTAAACTGTGATAGCACTTCTGCCATTGCAATCACTAAGAACCCTATTTTTCACCAGAAGACTAAACACATCAACAGGAGATATCATTTTATCAAGGAGGCTTTGCAGAATGAGATCATTGACTTGGTGTACTGCTCAACCAAAGAACAGGTAGCAGATATATTCACAAATGCTCTTGCCAAAGATCAATTCTGTCATCTCAGAGAGCTATTGGGAGTGAAATCAGTTCACAATTTAGGGGGAGTGTTGATGTATAAATTGATGAACTGATATGAAGAAGATTACAAGTTTTGATTAGTGTAATGCTTCAGCTCATAGGCTGAACTTATGTGATCAAAATGTAATGCGTTAGTTAAGTCTCATGGGGTTTGATATGTGACAAGTGTTCTAATGTCAGTGTAGTGTAGAATGGATGACTAAGATTGAATCTAGAGTTGTACCTCTCTCTCTCACTCCCAACGGTTATATTGTTGTTTTGTATGAGCTCATATGTTCAGTGAGTGCCCCAAAATATATGGAAGAATTTGCAGAGGCATATTCTCTGTGATTTTGATCGGAATTTTGCTTCTTCTTCTTCCTCAAG
Organism: Pyrus communis; assembly: GCF_963583255.1. Lineage (NCBI taxonomy): Eukaryota > Viridiplantae > Streptophyta > Magnoliopsida > Rosales > Rosaceae > Pyrus > Pyrus communis. Next base: position 29,150,197 of record NC_084805.1, read on the forward strand.
TTTTCTAAGTATTCTTCCATAATCATCATCAGCATTCTCTGTTTAAATCTAATTCACTTGATACAGAATATATATTGACCCATAAGAACTTGCTCGAGATATTTGGTCCTTGGGATCATCATATCATATCATAGGTTTGAGGTCGATGATGCGAGGACCTTCATCTTAATAAAAAAAAAACCAACAAAGCTCAAAGCTGTATAAACATTTTTTATGAACTCAACAGTTCTTTTTACCGTATGAGTCCAGAACATTACATTGAAAGTATCGAATTGACCTGTCTTTGGCTTTGAAACTAACGAATGCACTCTCTCACGGTCAAAAGCTTTAAAACTTTATCTTGTTGCACTTTTTTGTTTTTTTTTTTATTGAAGAGTTTCGAATTCTAGACTTAGCATACTCTTATACATCACATTACTCACACCCTCAACTTTTCTTTTGGCACTTTTTCATTTCATTCATCTTTGAATTAAATGAAACGTTTTTTTTTATTTTTTGGTTGCTACAGGTCCTGACTATAACTATCTTCAACTACAAGAGAAACCCAGTTAGGTTCATTAACCTAAGGCCTCATTTGGTTCACGTAATGAAAGTGAAAGGAAAATGAATCTTGTGTTTTTTTCTAAGGGGGATGAGAATGCATCGTCTTGTTGTTTGGTTGGCGTGAATTTGAATACATAAAACACAATATAACATGACACATTCTACCTTCTATGTTAAAATTGCTTGGGAGGTTGGACAAATAGCCTTCTTTTTAAAATAATATGGCACAAGGTAAACGAAGAGAGCAAAGAAGAATTAATACACAAGGTACGTTTTCTGAATTCCTTGATGATCCTGAGGATCCTAACTCACTGGGGGTTATTAAGTTTTTGTTTCTATTTCAGCAATATATATAGCCATTCGAGAGCTAGGATCAAACCACTTTTGAGCCCCCTCAAGCAGTACTCGAACCAGCCTCGAGGAAGCAAAATGGAATTCCACTCAGAGCTAGTTCACCTCGGCGAAATGATGGAAAGAGTGAGCCCATTTGAAGCAGGATCAGTTGTAGACTCACTGATTGGGGCAACTCTTCGTACTGCAAATATTGCCGGTTGCTTTGGTTCAGGAAGATCTATGGATTCACTTCCCAGCAATACAACCACAGTTGACATTGTAGGTCTCTCCGCAGGGTCTTCCTGGACACACAAAAGACCAATATGCATGCACTTCAAAACCTCGGCTGTTGGGCATGTTTCCATCAACGAAGGCTCAATAAATTCCAACTGTTTTCCATCCTTCCATAGCCTCCATGCCTATCAATTATTTAAGCCGCAAAATATTTTAATTTCACAGAAATTAAGTTAAGTAATCAAAGTGGACAAAGAAACATACATATGCAAGGAGTGTCTTGGCATGTTCTGTGAGATAGAACCCACTATTCCTTTTCCCACTAATAATCTCTAGCAAGATTACACCAAAGCTGAAGACATCAGATTTGACCGAGAATAGACCCTCCATTGCGTACTCTGGAGCCATATAACCGCTGTTTCAAGAATCGAGTATAAGCATTAGCATGTTCTAAAGATAAATATGGGAGCTGTAAGAAGCAAACTCACAGTGTTCCTACAACTCTTTTAGTGTTAGCTGTGTTCTGGCTCTCACAAAATATCCTTGCCATGCCAAAGTCTGATATTTTGGCAACCATTTCATAGTCCAACAGTACATTGCTAGGCTTTAAATCCCTGTGAATGATTTTAAGCCGCGAGTCCTCATGAAGATACAGAAGTCCTCTAGCAATGCCTTCAATAATGTTGTAATAAATTTTCCAATTGAGTTCAGCTCGTCTTTCCAAATCTGAAAATTTAGTACAATTTATCATGTGAAGTGTCCGTATGATGTATAAATGTAAAAGTAAAGAAACATTATAGCAGAAGAGTAAGATGAACAAACCAAAGATAAAAACATCAAGGCTTTTATTTGGCATTAACTCGTACAAAAGCAGCTTTTCCTCTCCCTCAAAGCTGCACGCCAAGAGCCGCACCAGGTTTTTGTGTTGAAGTTTTGCAATGGTTACCACCTCATTTTTGAACTCCTCTAAGCCTTGCCATGACTTCTTCGACAGTCTTTTGACGGCAACTTCTTTCCCATCTGGTAGCAAACCCTGAAAGAATATTGACAAAATCAGATGACATACATTTTTCAGCCTATAATTGAATCAATACTATTGTATAATTAAGCCTACTTAGAACCATAATACATAATATCATTACCTTGTAAACAGTACCAAACCCACCTTGTCCAAGCTTGTTTAAATCCGAAAAGTCATTCGTAGCTATCTTTATAGCAGCTAGATCCATGAAGGCCAGCTCTTCAGAAATTATGAACATCCCTTCTTCTGAGATTGTGATTCCAGTGGGGCTTGCCAAATCTTGTAATAGTACGTGCTCGTTTTTTTCTTCATCTGCAAAAAAAAAATTTTAAAAAAATAAAATAAAATCATAAGTAAAACTTACAAGATAATCCTACAAAATTCAGTGTAAGTTTTTAGTTTTGATATATGTACCTTTGACATCCTCTGATCCCTCTTTGCGCCGGAGATGGAGAGCACAAAATACAATGGCTGCTAACAGTATTATGGATGCAGAAACAAGTAAAATTGCATTCCCATTCTTCAATCTGTCCCCTGCTTTTTAATAGGACGAACTTCCTTGAGCTACAATTTACCATGAAAAATGTGCATGCACAGGTGATTAATTCACATAAGAAAACTTTCAAGTCACTAACCTTTGGAATGTGGATAGATTACCAAAGAATTTGACGTGTCGTTAAAAAAGGGGAACAGCTCAAACCTCACATTGCAATTCCTACTAACGACAGTTCCCCCTTGTCGAGAAGAGCAACATCCCAAAAGATCTGTGCGAGCAGAATTTAAACAGCTATGGCAGTCACTTGCAGAAATGTCTCTAGTGCACTGCTGTAAGCCATAAATTGTATCCTTTCCTGAAAATTTAATATTCCCAGTTGCAAACATATTCTTGGAGGGACTAAACGCAGCTGCTTCAGAGAGGTTTATCATTAAACAGTTCAATATATCATTGAAATGATGTGGATTTGATACGTTCTTCTCCTGATTGTTCTTGTCCGGATACTTTCCGGTGTAAACCATTAGTTGAAAGAACATCTGGTAAGAATATCGAACTTGACATAGCTCGTACCAAATCATTGCATCTGTTGTTTTGCAACTCTTGAAGATTTCCTGCCTTGCTTCATTGACACAGTTTTGGCAAACTGTGGAGTTGACATCCCATCTACAAAGTGCTTCTCCATAAACTATGTCAAGTCCATCTCCAACTGTATCGTTGTAGAAACCTCCTGCGGGGGAAGTGTGGGAAGATAATGACTCAAGTAGCCGCTCGAGATTGGTTTCAAATTGGCTATCTCTGTCACCACCTGAACAAAAACTTGTAAGGGGATCTGTAGCAGAAAGGGCAGCTGGCATCAACAGCAGAATAATTGCAAAAAGCATTACAAGAAGTTTATCTTTATCCATTTTCTAGAAAGGGCTCACAGTGAACACAGAATTAGGCGAATGGCAAGAAACAATTTGATGATTTATTTTGATAACTTTTCAGTTTTGACAGTGAAGTTCCGGCTACTAGTTTTCATCTGGTTAACCGTTGATTACACGTCGAAAACTTCCTTGCTGATCGTAGACGCAAGCCGGCTGAATAAAGTCATGATCTGCAGGTTGATAGAGACCAGCAATAGCATATGGTATTCAAATGATATGATTAACTGTTGATTAAACAAAGACTTTGCAGCTAAGGTATGCTTAAACGGAGACTTTGCATATGGTATTCAAATTATATGATTAACTGTTGATCGTAGTCGCATGTAAGGTATGCTTAAAATACTTGTATTAAAATGTGACCATCTTAGAATTCATGTATCTAGAGTCTATTTAGTGCAAGTCTAACTATTTGTTTGACCATTCTACTTAAAAGGAGCAACCATGAAAGTACTAGTAATTTAGTATAAGCTGTTTGGACTTTAGCATAGAATTTGGCAGAAAAAATTGGAGGTGAAGATAACGACGTGATGAGTGCTATAGGAAGATAGGATACAATCAAGGTTAAATGGACCTCTAGAAATTGAAATCATGCTCAGAGTAGGAACTCCTACTCAAAAATTTTTTGTGTTCGAATACAGCACTTTGTGCTTATAATCAGAACCGTTTATATTATGAATCACTCTATAAAGTCTGTAAAAAAAAAAAAAAAAATTAAAATTAAGGTCGTTTAGTCAACTATTGTATCAAATACATAGACAGTTCGTAATACTTTTACCGATTCCGTTCATTTGTTCTTATGCAGTTCGATGACTAAACGATCTTAATTTTAATTGATTTTTTTTTTTCTTTTCGCAAACGTGATCTTTGTAGAATGATTTATAATATGACAATTATTATTATAAGCATGAAGTCCTATAAATCAACAACGAACAGTTTTGAGTATGAACCCCTACTTATCTTTTGAGTAGCAAAGTATTATTCGACTTTTTTGTGGAGAAAATTATTATATTCGATTTGAATTGTTGAATTATCAAAGACTTTGCAACTTGATCACATGTAATTAAGTCATGCTTACAGCACTTGATTAAAGTGTGAGATTAAGGATTGGCTAGACAAAGTTGTGTCTCTTTATTTAACTAATTGTTTGACCGCTCAAATTCTTATGGGGTGACTTGGACATGTAGAATTTGAAATTAACAAGGTTTCAAATCAGCTTATTTCAAATGAAACATCAGATTAAGGGAACGGGATCCTTTTACTCCTAATCCATTAATTTAGAAAATCCGTACCGTTAAAATTTAATCCAACGGTTGAAGTTATTATAACTTTTAAAGTGGATCCCTATTTGTAATTATTGAATTAAATTTTAACAGCACAAATTCTCTGATTTGATGGATTAAGAAGAAAGGATCTGGAGAGCATCCCTTTCCTAGATTACGCAGCCCCTAGTTTTAGTCGTTAATTAATTACTAATTTTTTATATTATGTTGACTACTTTTGAACCTGAATATAATTACCGCCATCTTAACAGTGAATTCAAATCAATGAACATTACTAATGATATCATAGTTTTATACCTAGTGTCAAGTTATGATAAAACTAGCTTTAATTTGCTGCCAGTGGACTCCATCATAATGATTATTACAGATTAGTAAACAAGCTATCAGTGCCATTTCCAGGTTGGTTCGGGTAGAGGTTGACAAACAAACGCAATTTAAAAATAAAAAAATAAAAAAAGAAAAAAAAAATAAAAAGAAAAAAAAAATGAAATGAATTCAAATTCCATGAATCAAATCCATTAGAACGATTCAAAAATAAATAAAAACCATCAAAACTCATTAGAAATGAGGGCGAGTCTTAGCACAACAGAAAAGTTGCTCCTTTGTGACTTGTTACTGAAAGGTCACAGGTTCAAGTCGTGGTGTCTATTTGTAAAGTAAGGATAATGTTGCGTACATTAAATTTTCCTCTCCTGACCCTTGCAAAGCTAGAAGCTTTATTAGCTTGGTGTCACATTTTTAATTCTCATTAGAAAGGAATAAACCAGTTGTTCTTAGCAATTTGTATCAGCTAAACTGCCAGTAATCTGTACTTATTAATAATATTCACACAACAGAACTAGGCAAAACTTTGTGGTATAGATAACACTAGCAACGGTGCCCGCGCGATGTTGCGGGTTTTTAAACAGCATAAAACATGTAGAAAGTTATATTTACAACTCTGCTTAACTCAATCTATTTACAACTCTACCTAACTCAAGGAATAGATAAAATTTTGTTTCTTACCTAAATATACAAATTTGAATTAAATGTATCAAACAAGTATAGAGTGGAGCAAACCTTGTAATTTCTATAAGGTGGGCAGCTGGAATACCAATAGTGATATAATTTGACGGAAACTGGCCATATAATCCAGCTTGGTTGTTGTAAATTTGTTGGAAAATGTAGTAGTTGGCTTGAAAATAACAATCAAGAGCGTTGAACGAATCAAACCGGAATGATATCAAATCCAATCTTAGTTATGTACCAATGGTGAACTTATATTTCACAGGCACCATGAAGCATAAAAGTTTAACCAAACAATGAAAATTGAAACGTATAAAAGTTTAGTGAAACAATCAAAACCCAGTTAGAAACCTCAATGGTTGAGCTCCCAAACTATGTAAGTTTATGTTGTATTAATTCATGCACATCATTGCACTAAAACAACTGAAAATGCTAAGAAAGGTTAGGCATGCATAGGATTTTGATGCTAAAAGCAGTACCTGAAGTGGGCAAAAAAGTTGGACAGTGCGGTGGACTTGACAGCTTCTCCATGAGATATAAGACACATCATTGTGGGCAAGAAATTGGGAATTTAGTGTTATGGTTTGAGTGTAAGGAAACAATATAAATTAGAAATAGAAGGGGGACAGCTTGAACACATATTGGAGGAGTTTTGACGCTATCTTTTATTAAATAGGTGGCGGGCACTAAAACATTCAATTTGACATAGTCAAGCTCATTTACAGTTGTTTATCTACTGAGCAAAAGACACACTGTGAATGTAAATGTTATTTTTAAACTCGAATCAAAGGCGTGAAATTATACTCTTAATATATTTTTGAAATTTTATTTCATTAAGCTGTGTTACCCAAATGAAGGAATAAATATAGGATCAGGATGGCAGGAAACTGGTGCATGTTCTCGACGAAGCTTTGCAAGTTCTCTGTTTTCCTCAATTCAATTAAGAGTTTAGACCCACTAATTTAGCAGTAAATAAATAAATACAGTAAAAAACCTTAAATTACCCAATTCGAATAATGACAACAATTGGACAAAACAAAAGAAACTGTAGAGATTCAGCAGTTCAGTGTCTATAACCTCAAAATTTTACTGAGTTTATGCAACTCAAGGGGCAATCAAATTATTAAATTGTAAACAAAGTATCCAATAAAAAGTATCTAATAGCACATTAGGTAGTAAACTTGGAATTAACCACTGGATTTTGCAAGACGGCATTTAAGATAGATGTGTAAACATGGATACAAATGCCTATCTAAATGGGTAAGGCATGTGTGGTTGTTTTTGTGCATTCATATGTTTATCACAAAAGATAACACGGGGCAATAAAATATTTTGTCAAATTGGAACTTGTGAATATAAATTTGTCTAAAATCTGTGGAGTGATTAATCTAAAAAAAGATGCCATATAAGAATGGGATATTATATGTGCTAAGATGGATCAGATATCTTTGGTTTGGTTTCTCTGCAAAATATAGAGATGTAATTTGATCAAGCATTTCAGATGTCATCATTTTCATCTTTTTTCTTCAGAGGAATTCGTTGTTAACAATATATAGATAAAAACTTTCTTCTTTTGGCTTGCTCTATATACATCATCAAGTATTCAACTGTTTATTGAGAAGTTTAAGATGGATATCTAAAAGTACGGATACAAATGCTCCAACCAAAGATACACCTTGTCCATATGCTTTGATTGATCCAAAAAACATCTTAGAATTAGAAAAATTGTTAAATCCGGGTAATGAGTGATGGAAATAGTACATGGATAGATTTAACCATTTCTGTATCATTAAGGTGTACTTTGGCTAATTAGGGCATGTGGAGAGGGTATATCTGTAGTAGAGACAATTCTACTAATACTTTTGTATTCCTATCTGAATTTGTTAATGGTCAGGCAAACAATTGGTCATGTATTGAGACCAAGCCAAAAGAAGATAATGATTATCTATACTGGTAACAGCCAATTCCCCTAAAAAAAAAAGTTACCAAAAATCGAATTTAAACGTTAAATATTGACAAAAGAAAACCAATGAACCATGAAGAATATGGGGTGGCTAGACAAATAATAATGGTAGGGTAGAGATGAGTCATCTCACACTCACTTTTTGAACAATTATTATCTTTTAAGCAGGAATCTTATCTCAAAATCAAAAGTTAGATAGACATTTCACACAAAGACATTTAAAATCTCACACTCATTTTTTTTTACAATTATTATCTTTTAAGCAGGAATCTTATCTCAAAATCAAAAGTTAGATAGACAATTCACACACAGACTTTTAAAATCTCACACTCACTTTTTGAACAATTATTATCTTTTAAGCAGGAATCTGATCTCAAAATCAAAAGTTAGATAGACAATTCAAACAAAGACTTTTAAAGTTGGGTGTCGTGGAAGAAACACTTGTCGGATTCTGAGTAAAGTGGAATTCTTCATCTTAAACTTTAATCTGATAATTATGTAAATTTATGCTTTTGAGATGAGAATATGCTAGACAAATGATAGAGGCAGGGTCGAAGTGAGTTATCCCTCACTTATTATAGGTTCATTGTTTGTTTGATTCTTTTAACTAACAATAAGCACACAATAATTGCATTTATAATTCTTGTCCCCCAAGTCCATATAACTCCTACATAAGAAATATATATAAATAAAATAAAAAATAAAAAGACATTAGCAAAGCAATTAAAACAGTCTGATAATGTAAACAGTTTCACACCAACACAATAAAACAGATTTGTAGAAAATGCTGGCAAAACAAAGAATAACGAAACGAAAAAATATGCAATGATCATAATCCAAAATCACTTAAGTAATTAATCCACATTAGAAATCACACATTACAAACCCAAACCAAAATATATCATGTGAGACATTTTATTTGTAACTTTGTTGTTGCGTCTTTATACTGATCAATAGCAGAATTGCTTTCTTTTTGAACAATCTGCGAAGGTCAAGTTTTTAAAAACCTGCAATCACAATGCATAGTTTTAAGGAAGTTTTAACGAAAAGTCCACGGTACTGTTCACTTTAACGAAAAATCATATTTTTATACTAAAAAGTCAATACTGGTACTATTCACTTTACCCTTTATTTTGTCCTTATCATTAAAACTCAAAATTTTCAAATCCTTTTAATTACTTTTCCTTAGTTTTAACACGACAAAGAGGGAATTACAGTTTCAAGAATTTATACAGCAAAACCATTACCCCATAGCGATAACATTGATAAACAGAGATATATCTCTTAATCAAAACAAAAGAATACACATCAACAAAAAATGTTAAGTTTTTGTCCTTCCTGATCAATACACCTTAAAAATTAAGTGATACAAAGGAAGTGAAAAAAAATAGCCAAAAGTAATTAAAAAAAAAAGATTTAAACACATTACACCACTCAGTGGATAACCCTCGTAACATTGATTAACAAAGATATATTTTTTAACCAAAAGATAAAGAAAACACATTCAGAAAAACTGCTAAGTTTTTAAGATTCCTGATCATTGCAGTTTAAAAATCAAGTGATTCGTTTCTGCCTTGGCCGTTTAGAGGTCAGTCCCCCGCTGCGCTCTCTATCTCCCCCCTCTGAGAAAATTCACTTCTTCATTGGGTCTTCGAATTTGACCAAAAAGAAAACTGATTATTATTTTTTTTCTTTCTTTGATTAAGAAAATTGGGTGATTCAGTTCTCCATTTTTGGAAAATTTTGAAGAATCAGGTGCTTGTGGAGAATGTGTGAGTTAATTTTTGAACTTTTTTAAAATACCATATAATTGCAAACTAATTAGGCAAATGGGTCGCCGAAATTCACTGCAAAAATGCTCCGCAGAATTGTTGATTCTAACAAAATTGATAGAACCGAGTGGAAGTTTGTAAGACCCATTTGCAGGAAGGAAATGGGTGCTCTGTAGAAATTGAAAAGATAGAAAATTGATAGTTCTCATCTGCAACCACACTCCTTACACCCCCTGTCTCTTTCCCCAACCCTTCTTCACCAAATGACGCACCAGTCCTCTCTCCCCACAGCCAAGGAGCAACCAAATTCAACTCCAAAATAATAAAACTTAAACAAAACTCTAAATCCACCAAAAACAAAAACCCCCAATAATTACATATTTTTTCTAATGCTATGCTTTGAATCAATTGAAAACAAATACAAACTGAGAATCGAAAATTACACGTAGTTGTTTTAAAACTTACCACAAGTTCAATATAATTTCTCTGTCAATAATCTGAAGAGGCAGCATACGATTAGTGACCAATTTCACAAAAAATTTGTCCCAACCCGCAGATCCGTAGCAAAAACAAAAACAAAGACCTTAAATTTCTTGGCCTAGAGATCGCAAAATGAGGATAAAACATTGAGAACAAACTAACCTTAAAGTTCTTGCCCGGACGATGGCAAGATGAGAACAAAACGCCAAATAACAAAGGATTCAATACCGGGAGAGACTGGAAACTAAATGCAAAAAATAATCAAACGCAGGATCTCTTGTGAGACTATTTTGCGAAAGTAAAAGAAAGGATTTGAGAGCAAAAGACGGACGAATGAAGGTGAAAAACGAAGTGGAAGGGTAAAAGGTAAAAAGATGCGGTCCAAGCAGACAAACAAACGAGGAAAGACGCGTGGCTGGGAAGAGCATAGCCGACTTTCCACTGTAGAGCAAAGAAGAAATCGAGGGTATTATCGCCCTTTCACTTTTATTGAACAGTGCCAGAAAATTGAATTTTAGTACATGTATAATGTGTGGAATTTCATTACAAAGAAACCACAGGAAAGCTTCAACTTTGTGCAGATTGATGAATCTTATGGTGTTATCGTGGCATGACGTTAGAAACTGTTAGACCATTAACAGAGCTACTACTAGCATCTGTTTCAATATAATGGTCAGCGAATATTCCCGTGGTGAAAGCAGGTTTTTTGGGTTGGTTAAGAGTTACCGTTTCACTTTTCAACATTACAACAATAAAAGACATGGTTGGCCTGTCATATGCATCTTCCTGGACACACAACAATCCGATATGGAGATATCTTAGAAACTCATCTGGATCACATGAATCGAGCAGCAGTGGGTCAAGTAGCTCCAACCCTTTTCTGTCATGCCATAATTTCCATGCCTGCATCATAGTCAATTGGATAAGCATTAAGCTGCTGTTTAAGTGCAAAGACTCTTGCTCTAAGAGAAGTGCATGAAGTAACTTACATATGTTACAAGGCTAGGAACACGTTTTATTTGATGAAAGCCGGCGTTCCTTCTCCCAGTTATGATCTCAAGCAATAGTACTCCGAAACCATAAACATCAGACTTGACAGAATATACTCCCTCCATTGCATATTCTGGAGCCATGTATCCGCTGATTCCAATACCAAAATCCAGAACAAAATGTTGAGTACCATAAGTTTCCTAGTGGAAAGAAAATTTAGAAATGCTTATGAAGCACTTACTAAGTCCCAACTACTGTAGTCGTATTTGCTTGGCCTTCACTTCCTGCAAAGATCCTTGCCATGCCAAAATCAGAGATCTTAGGGTTCATATCATCGTCCAATAAAACATTGCTAGCTTTCAGGTCTCTATGGATGATTTGAAGTCGAGAGTCCTCGTGTAAATAAAGAATTCCCCTTGCAATTCCACTTATAATGTTTACACGTCTACTCCAATCAAGCTGCGCTCGTTTCTCTGAATCTAAGCATCATTGGAGGAGAATTTACAGACTAAAATATTTCTGATTGTAAAATCTTAGCAATAGTATAAAACAGTTGAAGTTAAATCCCAAATACAGAAATTTTCGAGAGGTCATATGAGAAAACATACCAAAGAGGAAGACATCTAGGCTGCTGTTTGGCAGGTATTCATAGACAAGCAGTTTTTCCTCTCCCTCAACACAAAAACCCAAAAGCTGAACAAGATTTTTATGTTGAAGCTTCATTAGCAGCCGAACTTCATTCGTGAATTCCACTGAGCCTTGCTCAGAACAGCTTGAAAGCCTCTTGATCGCCACTTCTTTTCCGTCACTCAGTACACCCTGTGGAAAACCAGATTTTAAATCAAACAACAGAAAATACTAAACAAGAGGAAGATAGTAATGCAAATATCGATTTAATCTTCGTATATGTGAACTTTTTGTCCATAGTTTGCTCAAGAAACAATTTGCTTTTACTTTGTACCTTGTAAACAGGCCCAAAACCACCTTCTCCGAGCTTACTTGAATCAGAAAATTTATTCGTAGCTGCATGTATAGATGCCAAACTGATATAGGGGTATTCCTCAGCTTCCGGGTTTCTGCCTTGAAAACTTCGGTCCGGGAACAATACATGTTGTCTTAAAATCTCACTACTCCCTGAACAGATCGAAAGAAAAGCTGATTTCAGAAAATATATTAGAGAGATGATCAGCTTTAAAGCATTTCCAAACGCATTATTATTACCCTTTTTGTTTCTTTTTCTTATTGCAAGATAGACACAGGAACCCAAAAGTAGTATGGCTAGACATGCTGACACAACCGTAAGGATTCCGATCCGCCATCCTCTACCTTCATTGGAAACAAGTATGCATTTGCAGTTAATTTTTAACATTGTAGCGTCAAAATAGACATACACCTTAAAAGTACTCACCGTCCCCTTTGTTGTTATTTGGAGAGCTGGAAATAGAAGCATCAGTTGCACCATTATAGAAGCCATACAACTCGTACCTCAGATAGCAACTCCGGCTCATAAGCCGCGCACCAATGGAGAAATAATACTTTCTCAAAACGTCTTCTATGGCGTGCCGAAGGCATTTGTCACAGTCATCTCCAGATAAGTCTCTAGTGCACTGCACAAGAGCATATATCACTTTATCTTCAAATTGTACATCTCCAGTAGCATACATTTTCGCTGAAGCATTATATGCCGCTTGCTTCGTAAGCTCCCTCAGCTTCTCCTTTACGGTATTCTCAAACTTTTTTGGGTCTGAAACGTTTTTCTTGTTAGCGGACACAATGTTGTCTGCCACATTCAATTCACCATAGAACTTCACATTGGAGTAGCGCAGTTGGCACGTTTCCTCCCACACAACTGATTCTGTTGAGTTGGGACAAATCCTAACAATGTCTAAATGCGCGGTGTTGATGCAGTTGTGACATATCTCATTCGTAACATAATTGAGGCACATGTAAAGGCCATAAATTCTATCTGGTTCAATTCCGGCGGAAGTATTGTACAGCTTGGAGACAGAAGCAATTGAAGGCAATGAATTGAGCAGGCTCTGGAGGTTCTTCTGAAACGTACTATTTTCAACATAACCGCGACCATCTGAGCACAACTTGTATGGAGGATCAGGATCAGCATAAGCAAGATCAAAAAGGAGGGTGATGAGAAAACAAAGCAAAAAAAGAGAGATTGTTTTCGGAACACTAGGGAAATTAACCATGTTTTGATCTCTAATCATAGAAAAAGATTAGGGAAACTTTTATATATAGCTCTTAAGTCTTCTCCTTCCTGCTCGAAATATGGCTAAAAATCTCGGAGTACGAGCACCATTGAATTTTTGTGAATTGATAGGTAGTTTCTTGGAAGACTTGTTGAATTAAATTAGTTAACATCGCATCAGTAAAAGTTCTAAGAAAACAAAGCCTTCGACTGGCTGTATTTTCCAGGAAATTGCTCACAGTTGGTCATGGTTTTGCTTGTAATTCAGTCAATGCCACGCCACAAGTTGAAAGATATATTAACTCAAAACTAATAGATAATAGAGACTTCCACAAACCATCAAATAATAAAATAGTCACACATGTTTTCTGTGGTTTATTTATTTATATATATACATGCGAGATTAGCATGTGTTTTCTGTGGTCACACAACAAGAATTAAACTTCATTGCCTAACCTACTCTCCATGTATGCATGCCTGATTTTCAGAAAAATCTAATTGAAATTATGTTGGTAACTTACTTTTCAAAAATAGTTTGGCTCTTGAATATGCCCAACATTTTGAATTTTTTTTTAATAACATACTTTATGTGATTATTAGATCGTATTTATTTTATCATTAAGTTAATCAGCGTAAATAATTTGAAACCTTAATACGTTCGTATAAAATATGTTGAGATTATTAAAGTTTTTAGATGTACATCCCAGCGGTTATATTGTTGTTTTGTATGAGCTCATATGCTCAGTGAGTACCCCGAAATATATGGAAGAATTTGCAGAGGCATACTCTCTGTGATTTTGATCGGAATTTTGCTTCTTCTTCTTCCTCAAGTTTTCTAAGTATTCTTCCATAATCATCATCAACATTCTCTGTTGTCATAAAAAACTTTTGCGGTAATATTAATATTACCCGAGCAGCTGAGCAAGCTAAGCATGCATATGAAGATAAACAAAATCATCATAATTGCCATATTCGTAATTAATAGGTTAATTAAGCAGAAGGGATTTTAGTTATACACTTGTTACAGAATACATATTGACCCATAAGAACTTGCTCGAGATATTTGGTCTTTGGGATCACCATATCGTATCATAGGTTTGAGGTCGATGATGCGAGGACCTTGATCTAAACCAAAAAAAACCAACAAAGCTCAAAGCTGTATAAACATTTTTTTTGAACTCAACCGTTCTTTTTACCATATGAGTCCAGAACATTACATTGTGAAAGTATCGAATTGACCTATATTTGGCTTTCAAACTAACGAATGCACTCTCTCACGCCCAAAAGCTTTAAAACTTTATCTTGTTGCACTTTTTTGTTTTCTTTTTTTTATTGGAGAGTTTCGAATTCTAGACTTAGCATACTCTTATACATCACATCACTCACACCCTCAACTTTTCTTTTGGCAGTTTTTCATTTCATTCATCTTCAAATTAAATGAAACGTTTTTTTTTTTTTTTTTTTTTTTTGTGGTTGCTACAGGTCCTGACTATAACTATCTTCAACTACAAGAGAAACCCAGTTAGATTCGTTAACCTAAGGCCTCATTTGGTTCACGTAATGAAAGTGAAAGGAAAACGAATCTTGTTTTTTTTTTCTAGGGGGATGAGAATGCATTGTCTTGTTGTTTGGTTGGCGTGAATTAGAATACATAAAACACAATATAACATGACACATTCTACCTTCTATGTTAAAATTGCTTGGGAAGTTGGACAAATAGCCTTCTGTTTAAAATAATATGGCACAAGGTAAACGAAGAGAGCAAAGAAGAATTAATTCACAAGGTACGTTTTCTGAATTCCTTGATGATCCTGAGGATCCTCACTCACTGGGGTTATTAAGCTTTTGTTTTTATTTCAGCAATATATATAGCCACTCGAGAGCTAGGATCAAACCACTTTTGAGCCCCCTTAAGCATTACTCGAACCAGCCTTGAGGAAGCAAAATGGAATTCCAGTCGGAGCTAGTTCACCTCGGCGAAATGATGGAAAAAGTGAGCCCATTTGAAGCAGGATCAGTTGTAGACTCACTGATTAGGGCAACTCTTCGTACAGCAAATATGGCCGGTTGCTTTGGTTCAGGAAGATCTATGGATTCACTTCCCAGCAATACAACCACAGTTGACATTGTAGGTCTCTCTGCAGGGTCTTCCCGGACACACAAAATACCAATATTCATGCACTTCAAAACGTCTGCTGTTGGGCAAGTTTCCATCAACAAAGGCTCAATAAATTCCAACTGTTTTCCGTCCTTCCATAGCCTCCATGCCTATCAATTATTTCAACCGAAAAAATATTTTAATTCCACATAAATTAAGTTAAGTAATCAAAGTGGACAAAGAAACATACATATGCAAGGAGTGTCTTGGCATGTTCTGTGAGATAGAACCCACTATTCCTTTTCCCAATAATAATCTCTAGCAAGATTACACCAAAGCTGAAGACATCAGATTTGACCGAGAATAGACCATCCATTGCGTACTCTGTAGCCATATAACCGCTGTTTCAAGAATCGAGTGTAAGCATTAGCATGTTCTAAAGATAAATATGGGAGGTGTAAGAAGCAAACTCACAGTGTTCCTACAACTCTTTTAGTGTTAGCTGTGTTCTGGCTCTCACAAAATATCCTTGCCAAGCCCAAGTCTGATATTTTGGCAACCATTTCATAGTCCAACAGTACATTGCTAGGCTTTAAATCCCTGTGAATGATTCTAAGCCTCAAGTCCTCATGAAGATACAGAAGCCCTCTAGCAATGCCTTCAATAATGTTGTAATAAATCTTCCAATTGAGTTCAGCTCGTCTTTCCAAATCTGAAAATTCGGTACAATTTATCATGTGCAGTGTTCATATGATGTATGAAAGTAAAAGTAAAAGAACCTAATAGCAGAAGAGTAAGGTGAACAAACCAAAGATAAAAACATCAAGGCTTTTATTTGGCATGAACTCGTATAAAAGCAGCTTTTCCTCTCCCTCAAAGCTGCACGCCAAGAGCCGCACCAGGTTTTTGTGTTGAAGTTTTGCAATGGTTACCACCTCATTTTTGAACTCCTCTAAGCCTTGCCATGACTTCTTCGACAGTCTTTTGATGGCAACTTCTTTCCCATCTGGTAGCAAACCCTGAAAGAATATTGACAAAATCAGATGACATACATTTTTCGGCCCATAATTGAATCAATACTATTGCATAATTAAGCCTACTTAGAACCATAATACATAGTATCATTACCCTACATATTATCATTACCTTGTGAACAGTACCAACCTTGTCCAAGCTTGTTTAAATCCGAAAAGTCATTTGTAGCTATCTCTATAGTAGCTAGATCCATGAAGGCCAGCTTCTCAGAAATTATGAACATCCCTTCTTCTGAGATTGTGATTCCAGTGGGGCTTGCCAAATCTTGTAATAGTACGTGCTCGTTTTTTACTTCATCTGCAAACAAAAAAAGAAAAAGAAATCATAAGTAAAACTTACAAGGTAATCCTACAAAATTCAGAGTAAGTTTTTAGTTTTGATATATGTATCTTTGACATCCTCTGATCCCTTTTTGCGCCGGAGATGGACAGCACAAAATACAATGGCTGCTAACAGTATGATGGATGCAGAAACAAGTATAACTGCCTTCCCATTCTTTAATCTGTCCCCTGCTTTTTAATAGGACGAACTTCCTTGAGCCACAATTTACCATGAAAAATGTGCATGTACAGATGATTAATTCACAAAAGAAAACTTTAAAGTCACTAACCTTTGGAATGTGGATGGATTACCAAAGAATTTGACGTGTCGTTAAAAAAGGGGAACAACTCAAACCTCACATTGCAATTCCTACTAACAACAGTTCCACCTTGTTTAGAAGAGCAACATCCCAAAAGATCTGTGCGAGCAGAATTCAAACAGCTATGGCAGTCACTTGCAGAAATGTCTCTAGTGCACTGCTGTAAGCCATAAATTGTATCCTTTCCAGAAAATTTAATTTTCCCAGTTGCAAACATATTCTTGGAGGGACTAAACGCCACTGCGTCAGAGAGGTTTATCATTAAACAGGTCAATACAACATTGAAATGGTGTGGTTTTGATACGTTCTTCTCCCGATTATTCTTATCCGGATACTTTCCGGTGTAGACCATTAGTTGAAAGAACATCTGGTAAGAATATCGAACTTGACATAGCTCGTACCAAATCATTGCATCCGTTGTCTTGCACCTCTTGAAGATTTCCTTCCTTGCTTCATCGACACAGTTTTGGCAAACTGTGGAGTTAACATCCCATCTACAAAGTGCTTGTCCATAGACTACGTCCCGTCCATCTCCAATCGTATCGTTATAGAAACCTCCTTTGATCGAAGTGTTGGAAGATAATGACTCAAGTAGCCGCTCGAGATTGCTTTCAAATTGGCTCTTTCTGTCACCACCTGAACAAAAACTTGTAAGGGGATCAGTAGCAGAAAGGGCAGCTGGCATCAACAGCGGAATGATTGCAAAAAGCATTACAGGAAGTTTATCTTTATCAATTTCTAGAAAGGGTTCACAGTGAACACGGAATTAGGCCAATGGCAAGAAACAATTTGATGATTGATTTTGATAACTTTTCAGTTTTGACAGTGAAGTTCCGGCTACAAGTTTTTATCTGGTTAACCGTTGATTACACTACAGAAACTTCCTGGCTGATCGAAGACGCAAGTCGGCTGAATAAAGTCATGATCTGCAGGTTGATAGAGACCAGGAATAGCATATGGTATTCAAATGATATGATTAATTGTTGAATAAACAAAGACTTTGCAGCTTAGTCGCATATAAGGCGCACTTATATTAAAATGTGACTCTCTTAGAGTTCATGTGTCTAGAGTATTTAGTGTAAGTCTAACTATTTGTTTGACCATTCTACTTAAAAGGAGCAGCCATGAAAGTACTAGTAATTTATTATAAGGTGTTTGGACTTTAGCATAGAATTTGGCAGAAAAAATTGGAGGTAAGGTAACGACGTGATGAGTGCTATCGGAAGATAGGATATAATCAGGTTAAATGGACATGTAGAAATTGAAATAATGATGGTTACTCAATGATGAGTAGGAACTCCTACTCAAAACTCTCTATGTTTGAATTACATAACTTTGTGCTTATAATCAGAACTGTTCATATTATGAATTACTTTATAAAGTCTGCAAAATAAATAAATTAAAACTAAGGTCATTTAGTCAACTATTTGATCAAATACATAGACGATTCGTAATATTTTTACCAATTCCGTTCATTTGTTCTTATACAGTTCAATGACTAAGCGACCTTAATTTGAATTTATTTATTTTTTTTTTTTTTTTTGCAGAGGCGATCTTTATAAAGTGATTTATAATATGACAGTTATGATTATAAGCACGAAGTCCTATAAATCGATAACGAACAGTTTTTGTTACACCCCAATTTTATGTGTAATTTCGTTTTTCCCCAAAATATTTATGGAGCTATCAATTTAGTCCTTATTCCTTTACCCAATCAGGATTTGAAATGGGTTTCTTTCTATCCCCAAGCTGCCACGCGACAGCACCCCAGCTCTCCTCACTTCTCTCTTTCTGTCCCACACCTCGTGACCCTCTTTCCTCTCTCTCTCTTTCTCTGCACCCCATTCTCTCTCTCTCTCTCTCGAAAACCCTATCATCTCTCTCTTTCTCTTTCACCGTGATCACACACACACACACAATTGCACCACCTGCTTGAGGAAAAACACCACCATCATCACCATCAAAACCTCATCAGTCTTCTCTCTCCCCAGTCACAGTGAGGACGACAAAACCCAGAAAACTCTTCGGCGAGTTTCCTTCATTTTTCCGATTAGGTAAGCCTCGAGTTCCTTCTATCCGTGTTAGATTGATGCCTGGATGTGATTTTTTTAGTGTTATCTTGTTATTTTCCAAGGTTTTAGAATGAGATCGGCTCGGGTGAAGGCACACCTATCTATGGCGAACCCGTGAGTGTCGAGAAGTTTTTCGACCACCACCGGCCGTTTCACGACGAACCAAAGGTATAAACTTACCCCTCTCACCTTATGCTTCCTTTTAGTGCTTAGATCGGAGTCTAAAGTTCACATTTGCAGTCGGCCGGAGCTAGGGAAGCTCTGGCGTTCATCTCCGTCCAACCAAGGCCTTTCAGGCCGTTTCCAAAACCCACGGGCCTTAAGCCCGTTTTGAATCAGCCCAATACCCTAGCCCGTTTCTTTTTTTTTCTTTTTTTTTTAATTTTTTTTTTTAACCCAAAAGGCCTTTGGGCCGTTTAGAACTTGGGCTTTCAGCCTATTTCCCAAAATCCTAAACTTTAAGCCCAAACCCGGATCCAATCTTAAGCCCAGACCCGTTTGACCCGGTCCGACCCAAACCCATGAACCGTAGACTTTGACCTGGTCAATGTCAACCATTGACTTGGTCAACGTTGACCGTTGACTTTGACTTTCAGGTTGACATTTCGAGTTTTTGTTCGGGACCTCTCCTAAGCTAATTTCGACGTCCTAGACCCGTTTTTGAAGTCCATTTTTCCAAATTCAATCGTTTGAGTAGAGTTTGACTAAATGTACCATTTATGTACATAAGTGCAATTAATAGCGGCGATTCCGTTATTCCTTTTTGGTACAGCTTTGTACCAACGATGTACGGTGAGTGGACCCCTTCTAAAAATGCATGTTTTGATAGTAGAAATGCATACATGAAAAACATGATTTGATGATTATGTTTTATGATACGTTTATGAGATAACATGCTTACTAAGGCTAGTTTGAATTATTACTATTTTTCCTATAACCCATGTTCTTATAGAACATCCAATGGATGACGATATGATATTTAGAACATGTTTAGAACACCTCTTTATAGTATAGATGATGGATGACTTTATGATAGGAGCATTTTCATGCGACTTAAATGGCTTGTTCTCGTGCATTTACGTTATGTTTCTTTAGTTATTTTAGTACTTTAAGCTATTTTCGTGTGTTTGTAGGTCGAAAGGGCTAAAGGAGCAAAAAGATGCATTTTGGAGACTTTTGGAGCACTTTTGGGCTAAGGACGGATAGCTTATGCTTGAAGCCAAAGTGTTGGACGAAATTGAAGACCTAATTGGAGCCAAAGTGTTGGAACCTTGTTCTCTTTAGTTTTAGGACATTTAAACCTTTCCTAATCCCAATCATGTCATGCATAACACACATCCATTCTAACACATTGTCATTGCACATGCATTTCCTTCATTAGTTAACCCACATGCACTTATCACTTATCATCACCACATATCATATCACTTAATCACTTATCACTTATCATCACCACTTAACCACTTATCATATCATAACCACATATCATATCACTTATCACTTATCACTTAACATATCATCCACCTACTTCACCTACAACATCCACCTACTTCACCTACAACATCCACTTCACCTACAACATCCACCTACTTCACCTACAACATCCACCTACTTCACCTACAACATCCACCTACTTCACCTACAACATCCACTTCACCTACAACATCCACCTACTTCACCTACAACATCCACCTACTTCACCCACAAATGACATAGCCATATGTTCCCTCCACTACTCCTATAAATACCCTTGCATTCATTCATTCATGGAACATCTCATTTTCATACACAACACATTACAAACACATTCTCCCTTCCCTAGCCGTGAGCTTCCCATCTCTCCCCTTATAATCCAAACACCATTTTTCCATTCCACACTTCCATCCCCCAAACCAATTATCCCTAGACCTTATGCTATTGTGCCGCAACAAAGAAGGAGAAAGAAGAGAGGAGAAGCCTTGGACGTTTTGGCTATTCAAGCTTGGATTGTTGGAGCGTTTCTAGGTGTATTCAATCTTTGTTTTCAATGTTTAATTTATATTCTCTTTGTTTTGTTGTAAACATGAGGAGCTAAACTTGTTTTAGCTAGGGGAGACTTTGAAACCATGATTATATTTGCAATATGAATTGATTAATTCCAGTTGTGATTTCATAAATTGTGAATGCAATTTACTTAACCGTTTGATGGATAACTTATTCTTGTTTGTTGATTAAGGGTGCACACTTAGTTTGCATGCATGAATTTGGGGCTAGAATATAAGGGAGTTTCACATAATCGTTACAAACTTATATTCACAAGTAGTTAAGGTTGTTTTCACAATCATGTTAAGTAAATTCCTAGCATGAGTATCATGATGTCATAGTTACAAGTGCTTTGTCAATACTTATGATTTTCATAGAACGTAATGATCTTTGATTGTATCTCTATTATGATGTCATGTAGGGGACTTTTGAAGAATGCTTTGGGTTGTCGTATGATGTCATCCAATCCAATAACTTAAGGAAAATCTGAGGGTTAATTAGTGATGTCACGGTTAATCTAGGGTGTTGAGGTTCATGGTTTATCGAAAAGCAACTGGAAATCAATTTGTATGCAAGTGTGTCATGTGTGGAGAAGGACCCTCTAGCTAGCTAATCACCCATCCATATCCCCAAATTCGTCCAAAGTTTACTTAAGTCTTTTAGTTACTTGTTTTTCTTTTAAATTCGTCAAAAACCTAATCCCCTTTACTTAGTTGTGTCAAATCTGTCCTAATTGTGAGTTTGAGTGTTTTTGAGTCAAAACCAATTCTATTTTCGTCCAAGTCAAGTCCTAGAGTCTAAATTGAGTCTTTTTTTATTGTTTTGAGTTGTTTTGAGTCTTTTAAGTTTGTTTTGAGTCATACAAGTTTAGTTAAGAGTCTTTTGATTTTGTTTACGTGTTTTGAAGTATATTTTTACATCTTTGAGTCAGTTTTCATTAGATTAGCAATCCCTCCTAATCCCCGGTCTAGAACGATCCCTCACTTATCCATTCTACTACAATTGTCAAACGAGGGTTTAATTTGTGCGCGTATAAATCTCGCATCAAATTTTGGCGCCGTTGCCGGGGATTAGCAACTTTGCTAATCCCTTGGTTCTTTTCTTTTTTTTGGTTTAGTTGTTTTCATTTTAGTTTCTAACTTAGTGTTGTTTTCTTTGTTTGTTGTTACTTTTGATATTTGATTTAGTTCTCTTTCTTTGATTTTAGGTACTAGAGAAGTAAGATATGGATTTTGCTAGCATTCAAGCTCAATTGGCAAATCTTACTTCTAAATTGTCGCCGTATGCCGAAAGGACCACAATGCAGAGTGTCCCTACATTTGGTGCTTCATATAGGCAAGGATTTCAAGCCAATCAATGTCCACAAAGAGATTGGAGGGATCATTCAAACTCTATATGGTGGGAAGATCAACAAGTTCAATGTGAAGCATATTGGCAACCATATGAGGAGTTCTATTCAAGACCTATGCAGCCACCACAACTTCATATGCAATATGCTCAATTAAATTCAAGTTCGCCAATAGATTATATTCAAATTCTTAATGAAATAAATTCTTTGGTGCAGGGGTCACAAAATCAAGCCAAGGAGGCTCAACAAGAAGCATATTGGCAACCATATGAGGAGTTCAATACAACACCTATGCAGCCACCACAACCTCCCCCACAACAATTCCAATCAAGTTCAAGTATGTCCATGGATAATGATAAAAATTTTCAATTACTAACCTCTTTGACGCAGGACGAACAAAATCAAGACAAGAAGTTGGGTAAATTGGACGAGCAATTTGGGCAGATTATGGAGTTCATGAAACAAATTCAAGAGCAAAGTGAACTTTCCAACTCAACTATTGAAAACTCGAAGGAAGATTTTGAAATCCATAATGCTATCACTTTGGGAAGTGCTATGGAGGTTGGAGCTGACCTAAAAATGTCCAAACATAGCCTAGAAGTGGATGAACAGCTGTTAATTGAGGAGGAGAAAGAAGACATGCACACGGCAAGGGTAGAACAACCCTTGCCGCAGCCCCCTAAGCCCTCTAAACCACCCACCACCAGTAAGGACGTCCCAATTCCATGTTATTCTGATGTTATTCCACCCAATGTCCCTTTTCCTAGCAGGTTTTTGATTCCCAACCAAGAAGAGAGTAAAAAGGACATCGTGGAAGCCTTCCCAAAGGAGCAAAATGCTATTCAAATTCTTGGTGCAACACAGCAAGTTTTAGATGGTGTTGAATTCTTCAAAGGACTTTGTACACCAAGAAGAATGATTCAAGAGAAGGTAGTGGCTGGAAAAGATGTAGAAGGCATCAAAGAGGACATATTTGAAACCACAATTCCCAAGGAAGTTGGATTTTATGACACAGGACAAGTCATAACTTTCGAAGGGGTGTTTATTCTGGAGTTCATTTTGGAGCACACAGGTAAGCCGCCTCCCCGAATTTCAATTTTCTTTTATACTAACATGTGGTTAATGATTCAGGCACCCAATCTGGAATTTAAACTATTATCGGATCATTTCAAGTATCACCGCCCATTCAAAGATAAATTCCATGCCGTTTGATTTTATTTATGTGTAAAAAAAAAAAAAAAAAAAAAAAAAAAAAAAAAAAAAAAAAAAAAAAAAAAAAAAAAAAGATACTAAACATGGAGAAAGGTGGAGCTTCACAAAGGTTGTTTACGTGAAGCCCCACTACGAGGCGCAGAAGCGGAAGGCGCAGAAGCGGGAGCCATCGGAGCGGGAGGCATCGGAGCGGAAGCCATCGGAGCGGGAGGCATCGGAGCTAGAGCATTCCAGGCCTCAATACTTGGCCAAGCGCTGGATGACCCAGGAAAAAGGTGCCTCTGGAGATAAGACGCAAGCCTTTGACGGTCATTGTGAATTCGACCCTCAGATTCTTGCAGCTCATCAAGCTTCCTCTTCATGCCCGTCGAATAGTTGTTGGCAAGTACGTGCAAACTTCTATTCTCATGCTTAAGCAGTTTGATCTCCTGCTTGAGACTTTCCACCTCTGCCATCAATGATTCCACCTGACGGGAGCGGGCAAGCAGGCGTTGGCCCATGTTGGACACAGAACTCGCACACTGAACACTAAGTGCAAGGGACTCTTGAACGGCCAACTCATCGGACCGTCCTGACAGCAGCCTACTATCTTTTGGTGTGAGGAGGTTCCTAGCTACTATTGTAGCTGTTGTGGCGTCCTGCATCACAGAGTCTTCACCTGAAAGAGGACCGTTAGAAGATAAGAAAGAAGGGCGCCATACGTTACCTTGACGCGGCGCGCCCGTATCACTGCTAAGGCTCAATTCCAAGCTAAGGTTCGATGAGTTTGCCATTTTTCAAAAGTGTTCAAAGAGAAGGGATGGAGTTAAATTTCAAAGGGCCGGAGTCAATTTTCAAGAATGGGAAATCTTCAGAGTGTGTTTGTTGTGGTGATCGATAGCTCAATAAAAAAGCCAAGGCGACGCGTCCACCAATTCAAAAAGCCAGAATTTCCGGCGTAATTTAGGCGACGCTTTCTCGGCTTTTCAGAAGGCGCGTTCAACTTTGTCAAAAGATTTCTTCTTTTCAGACAACACGTGGAGGCCATCATCGCAACTACACATCTTTAGCCGACAAGCGCAAAGTTCGGCGACGCTTTCTCAGCTTTTCAGAAGACGCGTGCAGCTTTGTCAAAAGGAGCCGCATCTGCACTACCACGTGTCGTTCAGAAAGCGAAGGGGCGTCGTTCAGAAAGCGAAGGGGCGTCGTTCAGAAATCGAAGGGGCGCCTGCTCAGAAATCGAAGAGGCGTGTTCAGAGATCGAAGAGGCGCCATTATTTCAAAAAGCCGGATTTGCGGGATCAAAACGTTTGTCGACAAAGGTAAAAAGTACCACCACTTGATATTATCTCTATATATGTCGACCTTCGTCTTTTATGGCAGGGCAAACCTGAAGAAAATGCCCAACTCTCCCTCACCTCTGAGGGCGCACTCCCAGCAAAGCCTTTCGAAATACTCAATTCTTTCTTCTTCCCCAAAGATGATACCAGATGCCTGGAGTACATATGACCCAGGAGGAAGCAGCACAACAAATACATGTGCTGATTCATTCACCACTTCTTCAAAAGCAAAGGTATCTCATATCATCAAGGTCAAAAGCAAAAGTATCTCATATCATGCTCTTTCCCTGTCTTTTTCTTTGTCCTTGTTCTTACTTGCATGGCAAAGTAAAAGAAGCAATCAGCCGGCACTTGGAGTCAGTCTTCCGATCTGGAGCCAACTGCCTGGAATCTATTCCTGATTGCTTACCTAGCGTTGCTCTCGAGTAGTCATCTTCAACGGTTGATACACTTCCGGAGAAGGGACCACTTCTGCAAAGGGGAGCGAGTAAGGCAAGTGAAAATGATACATTGAAGCATGTGGAGACAAACATAGGCTGAGTTATCCTCCAACCCTTTTCAATACGAATTGGAAAGATTGAACAAAGAAACAGACCAAAGGAGTAAGCTCAGACCTTCGGGGGAGACCAAAAGAATCCTGCTGCCCAGTTCAAGAGTAGCACAAAGGAAAATCAACGATGGGAGGAGCCCCTGTGGAATCAACAACATCAAGCCTCAATGAAATCAATAAGGAGAAGATGGAATTTACATTCCACAACCAGATTTGCGTCTCTAAACTTTTCTCTTTGTTATTTACATTCTGCCATGTTTAGTATGTTTAAATGCTTTTTGTGTGTTTACTTATGCTTTGTATGATTTTAAGCTTAAAACATTGAGGACAATGTTTGATTTAAGTGTGGGGGTAACTAATGTTGTTAATGCAAATTCGTGGGATTTTATCGCCCATAACTTTAAAGGTTGTTCCTTACTGTTTTAAGGTGTTTTTAAGATGTTTTAGAGTGTTTTAGTATGTTTTGTTTTTATAAATCCGAAAATCACATAAAAATTTGAAAAACATGTTTTGAAAAACCTAAAAAGAGTGTTTTGAGTCGTTTTTGTGTGTTTGTGTCTTAGGGTACCTTCCAACACAATGATGAGGATTTGGTTTGTAATTGCATGACTGTTAAAGAGAATTATAAACATGGATGAAAGTTTGATTTACTCTTGGTATATGTTTGGTTATGGTTATAATGTATGACTTCACATGCAATCATAAAAGAAAAATTCGTTTTTGTAACATGCTTGAAGGAAGGAACTCAAACAAACGCTACAACCCTGTGAGACTCGAGCCATTACTTTCTTTGGAGAGTTATTTTCTGTGATTCTTTGTTTTCTAAAGTTGTTGCATGATCTCATTATTCCTTGCTTGGTTGCTACTTAGAATGCAATTGTATCATGATAGAACTAAATGCTAGAACTTATATCCGTTTCATTCAAAGCATGATATTGATTGCATAACATATATCAAGATGAAGTTGTGTAGTTGCCACCATAGCCAAATAGCCTTACTTCCCATATTTCGTATATATTGTAAGTCTTAACCCCGTTGAGCCTCGTTTAACCTATTTTCTTTGCTAACCACATCAACCCTTACCTAGCCTAGATTAGGACCATCCGTACCCTTGTTCTTAAAAGATAGTGAGCATGACTTAAATGAATTCCTTTTGAGTACATTATGAAAGAAAATGAGTGTGGGGGAGAGAATATTTTGTTCTTAAGCGTTTATGTATGTTTTGAAAAAAAAAAAAAAAAAAAAAAAAAAAAAAAATTTGTGAAAAATATATGTAAAAGAAAAACAGAAAAGAAAAGAAAGAAAGGAAAAAGAACTTGTTCCCCCTTGATCAAAAGTTGAGTTTTCATTCAAAAGTGATTTCTACGTTAATTCAAATGCTTTGCTCGCTATTTCTTTGAGAACCTTTGTTTTCCATATACCTTCTTTAGCCAAACACCTTTAGCCCCGTTACACCCCTTTGACTTCTATCTTGATCGTTATGTGTTTAATAATGTGGAGTTTGGAATTGATATGAGCTTATGGAATCACTGGTTCTCATTCTAAGTAGTAGCATTCCATTCATGAGATCATATTCATGTCGTTATCGTAAATTCAGAAAATGCTTTCCTTGTTATAACATATGTGAGTGTTTGTCTACATGTTTACATCAATCTTCTCACATATAACTAGTGTAGGGTGTATAGTCAGAAAATCTATGTGAAAATAGAGTGCATTCTAGTAAGGAATTGAGGGAATTCTCTAAGGCATGTTACTACATTCAAAACATGGTTTTAAATGCTTAATTGTGAACTAGTATGTGGTGACTATGAGTAAGAATGTACTTAAGTGTAAAAATGGCTAAAATCTGTGGGAATAATGATTTTTAACTTGTCATGTGCTTTGGAAATCCCTGAGACGTTTGTTGGAAGGTTTAGGTTGTGTTTTACTTGTTCGTTTTGTTTTGTTTCTGGTTTCTTTTGTTTTGTTTTGCTCGAGGACTAGCAAAGATAAGTGTGGGGGTATTTGATAGGAGCATTTTCATGCGACTTAAATGGCTTGTTCTCGTGCATTTACGTTATGTTTCTTTAGTTATTTTAGTACTTTAAGCTATTTTCGTGTGTTTGTAGGTCGAAAGGGCTAAAGGAGCAAAAAGATGCATTTTGGAGACTTTTGGAGCACTTTTGGGCTAAGGACGGATAGCTTATGCTTGAAGCCAAAGTGTTGGACGAAATTGAAGACCTAATTGGAGCCAAAGTGTTGGAACCTTGTTCTCTTTAGTTTTAGGACATTTAAACCTTTCCTAATCCCAATCATGTCATGCATAACACACATCCATTCTAACACATTGTCATTGCACATGCATTTCCTTCATTAGTTAACCCACATGCACTTATCACTTATCATCACCACATATCATATCACTTAATCACTTATCACTTATCATCACCACTTAACCACTTATCATATCATAACCACATATCATATCACTTATCACTTATCACTTAACATATCATCCACCTACTTCACCTACAACATCCACCTACTTCACCTACAACATCCACCTACTTCACCTACAACATCCACCTACTTCACCTACAACATCCACCTACTTCACCTACAACATCCACTTCACCTACAACATCCACCTACTTCACCTACAACATCCACCTACTTCACCCACAAATGACATAGCCATATGTTCCCTCCACTACTCCTATAAATACCCTTGCATTCATTCATTCATGGAACATCTCATTTTCATACACAACACATTACAAACACATTCTCCCTTCCCTAGCCGTGAGCTTCCCATCTCTCCCCTTATAATCCAAACACCATTTTTCCATTCCACACTTCCATCCCCCAAACCAATTATCCCTAGACCTTATGCTATTGTGCCGCAACAAAGAAGGAGAAAGAAGAGAGGAGAAGCCTTGGACGTTTTGGCTATTCAAGCTTGGATTGTTGGAGCGTTTCTAGGTGTATTCAATCTTTGTTTTCAATGTTTAATTTATATTCTCTTTGTTTTGTTGTAAACATGAGGAGCTAAACTTGTTTTAGCTAGGGGAGACTTTGAAACCATGATTATATTTGCAATATGAATTGATTAATTCCAGTTGTGATTTCATAAATTGTGAATGCAATTTACTTAACCGTTTGATGGATAACTTATTCTTGTTTGTTGATTAAGGGTGCACACTTAGTTTGCATGCATGAATTTGGGGCTAGAATATAAGGGAGTTTCACATAATCGTTACAAACTTATATTCACAAGTAGTTAAGGTTGTTTTCACAATCATGTTAAGTAAATTCCTAGCATGAGTATCATGATGTCATAGTTACAAGTGCTTTGTCAATACTTATGATTTTCATAGAACGTAATGATCTTTGATTGTATCTCTATTATGATGTCATGTAGGGGACTTTTGAAGAATGCTTTGGGTTGTCGTATGATGTCATCCAATCCAATAACTTAAGGAAAATCTGAGGGTTAATTAGTGATGTCACGGTTAATCTAGGGTGTTGAGGTTCATGGTTTATCGAAAAGCAACTGGAAATCAATTTGTATGCAAGTGTGTCATGTGTGGAGAAGGACCCTCTAGCTAGCTAATCACCCATCCATATCCCCAAATTCGTCCAAAGTTTACTTAAGTCTTTTAGTTACTTGTTTTTCTTTTAAATTCGTCAAAAACCTAATCCCCTTTATTTAGTTGTGTCAAATCTGTCCTAATTGTGAGTTTGAGTGTTTTTGAGTCAAAACCAATTCTATTTTCGTCCAAGTCAAGTCCTAGAGTCTAAATTGAGTCTTTTTTTATTGTTTTGAGTTGTTTTGAGTCTTTTAAGTTTGTTTTGAGTCATACAAGTTTAGTTAAGAGTCTTTTGATTTTGTTTACGTGTTTTGAAGTATATTTTTACATCTTTGAGTCAGTTTTCATTAGATTAGCAATCCCTCCTAATCCCCGGTCTAGAACGATCCCTCACTTATCCATTCTACTACAATTGTCAAACGAGGGTTTAATTTGTGCGCGTATAAATCTCGCATCACTTTATACTATGAAGTTGTTTTTCATTATATGTATGTTCAATGGTTTTGTAGTTACCTAGTGGTCTTTATTCCGCTACGGGACGTATGGATAGATTCTGGTCCGTCACGAGCGACGGTTTGCTGTTGGCATAGGGCCTGGAGTGTGTTTCCTCTGGCTATTAGCACAGGGGCGGGGAGCCGGCATGGGGCCTGAAGTGTATTTTCCTCTGACTGTCTGCTCAGAGACAGGGACCTAGCATGGGGTCTAGGGGTTATCGGACATTCATTAGTGATTATTTTATATATATATATACAAGTTATGATTTGAGACATTGCACGGCATGCTAGGTTTCGGAAATATATGTGTTTTCATAAAACTTGGGGGTTAGTACGTTGATAACTGTTTTAGTATATATATATATATCAACTTGGTCCACTTATGTTTGTTTTCCGCCCCCTTTAGGACCTAGGAACGAGGATTACGATCTGAGCTATAAGGCATTCCCTACCAGTGATATCTTGTTATATTCTCTGTTTTGGCACCTATTGTAATAGCACTATTCTATCTTAAATTTCCACTTGTACTCTGTAATAGACATATGCTCTGAACATGTCATGTATTTTCTAAATGTTAAATTGTTAGCTGTTGAACTTTAGTGTTGTGTTATTTGTTCCTATTGCATGATTAATTCCAATATTTCTGCATGTGTCACATGTTCGTAGCTTTTGCATAAATTAAATGGCTTTCATCACCTTTAAGGCGTCAACCAGCATGTGACCACTCCGATGTCCCTATGACATCGGGGTCGGGGCGTGTCAGTTTTGAGTAAGAACTCCTACTCATCTTTTGAGTAGTGAAGTATTAGTCGATTTTTTTGTGGAGGAAATTATTATTCGATTTGATTTGTTGAATTATCAAAGACTTTGCAACTTGATCACATGTAATTAAGCCATGCTTACAGCACTTGATTAAAGTGTGAGATTAAGGATTGGCCAAACAAGTTGTGTCTCTTTATTTAACTATTTGTTTGACCGCGAAAATTCTCATGGGGTGACTTGGACATGTAGAATTTGAAATTAACAAGATTCCAAATCAGCTTATTTCAAATGAAACATCAGATTAAGCAACCACTAGTTTTAGTCTTTAATTAATTACTAATTTTTTTATATTTTGTTGACTACTTTTTAACCTGATTATAATTACGGCCATCTTAACAGTGAATTCTGATCAACGAGCATTACTAATGATATCATAGTTTTAGACTTTAGTGTCAAGTTATGATAAATCTAGCTTTAATTTGCTGCTAGCGGACTCCATCGTAATGATTATTACATATTAGTAAACGAGCTATCAAGCTATCAGTGCCATTTCCAAATTGGTTCGAGTAGAGGTTGACGAACAAACGCAATTAAAAAAAAAAAAATTTAAATGAAGTCAAATTCCATGAATCGAATCCGTTAGAACGACTCAAAAATAAATAAAACCATCAATTCTCATTAGAAATGAGGGCGAGCTTTAGTGCAACGGAAAGGTTGCACCTTTGTGCATTGTGATCAAAAGGTCACAGGTTCGAGTCGTAACGTCTATTTGTAAAGTAAGGATAATGTTACGTACACTAAATTTTTCTCTCCCGACCCTTGCAAAGCAAGAAGCTTTATTGGCTTGGTGACACCTTTTTAATTCTCATTAGAAAGGAATAAACCAGTTGTTCTTAGCAATTTGTATCTGCTAAACTGCCAGTATCCTGTAGTTATTAATAATATTCACACAACAGATATATTAACTCAAAACTAATAGATAATGACAGAGACTTCCACAGTTGGCCATGGTTTTGCTTGTAATTCAGTCAATGTCACACCACTAAGTTGAAAGATATATTAACTCAAAACTAATAGATAATGACAGAGACTTCCACAAACCATCAAATAACATAATAGTCACACACGTTTGCTTTGGATTTTGTATAAATAAATTGTTCTTGTACCGTCGACATTCCTAAAAAAATATGCTTAAACTTCTGTGGTTTATTTATTTATTTATATACATGCGAGATTAGCATGTCCTATTGGCCACACAACTAGAATTAAAGTTCATTGCCTAGCCTACTCTTCATGTATGCATGCCTGATTTTCAGACAAATCTAATTGAAATTATGAGTTTCATTTTCATTCATTTATGTCGTAAAAAAAACAATCAAAATTTCTGAAAAGTTGGTAACTTACGTTTCAAGAATAGTTTGGCTCTTGAGTGTGCCGAACGTTTTGAAATTTTTTTACAACATACTCTATGTGGTTATTAGATTGTATTTATTTTATTATGAAGTTAATCGGCATAAATAATTTGAAATCTTAATATGTTTGAAATAAAATACATTGAGATTATTAAAATTTTTAGATGTACATCCCAATTTCGATCCATATTATTTCAGAATTTTGAATGTCAAATTCCATTTGGGTGCAACAAAATTGAAAGTTTTCGTTACTAACTTGGTCGGAAGTGATAAAAATCGAAATTTGTAATCCAACTTGCACCTGTTCTGAATAATATCTTGTCTTGGACTTTCAAGCCCAACACCTATGTATGTTGGCCCAACGTAAATTTAGGAGACGAAGATGCCTTCCGTTACAAAAGCCCTTCCGGTCAAACACGGTGGATACTGGATACGCAGGTTCAAAAACAAACGGGCTTTCCCTCTTCGGACCTCAGTCAATGGCAGTCGCTCTGAGAAGACTTGCAGCGGCATTCGGCTACTCGCCACATCTTCAATGCGTTCAAAGCTTGTTTCCGTTGCGCTTTGGAAATAGTTATAGTTCCTCTGTGTCGTCTGGTATGCCCTGAACGTGCTTGTGAAAATGTCTCTGAGACAACACCTGTTTTGTCACCAACCATTTCTGCACCTGCTCTGTATTTCAAGATCAGAGGGCGATGCTCCGACCGTTCATCCAGAATTCCAACAATGGCATAACGGAGGTGGGTCTTTCCACACGTTTGCCTGCATCGACCCAACAGTTTTCATTGAGTTTGGTGCTGTTGTTCATTCAAAATCCGTTGTTGGCAAGGGCTGTCATTGGACCTCACTATTGGGCAATCAACCAAAATTGGGTGATGATCAAATTTTTAACTCGACATTGCCTTGTTAATGTTTTCACTTATTTAATTTTGATAGAGTAACCAGGTTCGTTCACAGGGGCAGGTGAGACATAGAGCCTTTGATATCTTTTAAACTGATTTTAGATGCATTACTATATTTTCTGAGTAAGTTTTACTCAGATTCTATTGAAGTTAGAGCAATAGTTTGTAGCATTCTTTGGTTTATGAAGTTGGAGAGATACAGTTACGAGATCATGAAACAATAGACAACTTAGTTCAGGTTAACTTTTGCCTTTTAAGTTCTTGGATAATTTTCCTGGAATATAGTATACAATTGTCCGTTTGCTCGTTGTAGATTGGTCATAATGTAGTTGTTGCGAAGAATTGCATACTTTGTGGACAAGTTGGGATTGCAGGCTCAGTGACGTATGTTCTTTCTCTGCCCACTCTGTATTTTTCTGATTTAGAAAGCCCGCCATAAGATATGATCCACTTTCACTTCAACGACTTGGTCGATGATTCAGAAGATCTGCCAAATTTGATGGCTGTCCTGTTTTTATTCTCATATAGGATAGGAGACTATGTAACTATGGGAGGGAGGGTAGCAGTTCGTGACCATGTAATTTTTTAATTTTTCTACCGCTATTCTATTTTTTTCGTGTTCTCACATGTTTTCATTGATTACGAATATTGCTGAATATTTTATTACATGGACTTCGCAGCCACGGCTTGCTGCTACTAGCTAGGTAACGAAGGATATCACAGGACCTGGTGATTATGGTGGCTTCCCAGCTGTAAGTATCATCTTACAAATTTCTTCTGAAATAAATGAGAATAAAAAGAAATTTGTTTTCATGTATTGTGTTTGCGTACCAAGTATATGGAGCCGGAACTGGGTGATGGTTGGATGTTTGGGATATATAAATGACATAATTTGGTTGTGTTTTAGGTTCATCTCCATGAGTGGCGAAGACAAGTTGCAAACTACCGTCGGACATAAAAAAAGTGGAACCCTGAGAATCGTTAGAAAGGAAAATCAGGTGTACTCTTATCTGGCACTGAAATTTTGGAGGGAATTTTGGTTTGGTTCACACCAGCTCTCTAGGCTCCTGGTTTATATTAATATTAGGCACAAATGAAGAACTTATTCTCAAATATACTCTTTTACTATCAAATTGAGAAATTGTTGAATTGCGTGATCTACTAGAATAACAATTGGAACAATTCTGAGTATATTATAAGCAACAATGTGAAAGTAAGGTGAGCCATATTGTAAGTTTACAAGAAAACATCTAATCTAGTAATCGTCGGCTATTGCTCCTTCTCCATTTCTTGGAAGAATGGCCTAGCTTAATTTTTTTCTTCTTACCAGAAATCTTACCATCTGAACCAATTGATAATTTACCTTGCAAGTCTAGCCCATGATGCTTACTCTTCACTCCCCATGTTTTATACCGAACCCGAGAAAGCAAAGCCACCTTCAATTCTGCAGTTGCATTCAGTAGGGACTTGCGAATAGTTTTCCAAACTTGTGCATTGACATCTACATAATCAATCACTTGACGGGTTTTACCTCTTCCTTGATGAAAAGCTGGTATGTGTTTCTCCCCAACAGTATCCGACCCATACAAGAACGTTAAAACTGTCTCATCATAGAAAATACTGGAGTCTTTGTTACTATTTTCAATTTGAAGGACATATAAGATAGAACCATTGTTTGCGCCGTCCTCTAAATCGGATTTTGGGATGTTGATATCAACAATGGTATACGCAGGGTCCTTTGGACGTAAGGCCAGCCATAGACAGAGGGCTAGGAGTCCCAGGAGAGCTAGAAACTGCAAAGCCCAGCAGTAGAAATTCTTTGTTTCGCACATTTCTCCGTCTGAGGATTAGATGGACTTCAGATTTTTAAATGAATTGGGTTGCACTAGTTGTTTATATGAGGAGGAGAATAAAGGGAAAAGAAGGAATATCAAAGGAGGGTGCTTGTAATCCAAGTTAAAGAGCATATGTTCTTTTCTTCTTGACATTGGAGGATAAAGTCTGATACATTTGTAGGTCACAGGAAACCTGTAATCCTTGGAAGAGAAGGAACGCGGTTTGGGTAAGCTCTTTTCATTCCCTTGCTTGTCTAGGATTAATATATTGATTATCCCCTAAATTCCCTTGGATCCGATTTGAAGACGAAGCAAATGGCATCGTAAGCTTCATTAAGGTAGTGTTTATGCTTTGAGGAAGCACATATTATGTGGATCATATTGGAATTTGAGAACAAAACATAATTCTTTTCTTGCATCCAAATAGCTCATATTAGTACATGATCATCTCTTTTTTTCTTGCATCCTAACACGTGTCATGTGAAGAAGTGAAAATGTCCAAATGCAAATGTTAGTGCAAAAGTTGTTGG
The DNA here is from genome assembly GCF_963583255.1 of Pyrus communis. Lineage (NCBI taxonomy): Eukaryota > Viridiplantae > Streptophyta > Magnoliopsida > Rosales > Rosaceae > Pyrus > Pyrus communis. The sequence continues at coordinate 29,185,243 of NC_084805.1, forward strand.
CACTCCTCAAATTGTTATAGAGGAATAATAGTTAAAGGAACAAGAAAAGAAGAGGAAAATTATGCTTGAAGGCCTTTCTAGGCATTTTAATTCATCAGCACTTTGTCGTGTTTTTCATAAAAACCGTTGAGGTTCTAAAAATTACACTACCAATTTCTGAGGTTTCAATTTGTTCGCTCTTTTTTTTTTTTTAAAGGTGAAACCATAATGGTTTTATTAGAACGTTAAGAAACACTTTAAGGACATTTGAATCGAAAAGATTTCCACCCCAAATTCAATAATTTGAACCAATTAATTGAGAAAGATTGCACAAAATGAAATAAATCACACAACTTCTGTGGTCCCTCGGCAAATCAAAAGCAAATAACCCCAAAACAATGGGAAACTAATTTATAATTAGAAAAAATAATAATAATATTTCCCTACTCAGGTGAAATACACAGGGCATCTCCTATCTTTAGAAATGGGCAAAATCAAGCCGTCCGGGCCCACATCAACATCACAGGTGGCGTGCATCCGGTGGCGCTTGCTATACCAAGCGCGAATCTTAAATCTGATCGCGGCCGTAATTTCAAGCCGAAACACAACCGTTCCTCTTTTACGATCATTCAAGAACTCCGTCCAACGTTGGTTATTAACCGTTAAGGTGGCTCCCTTAAATGACCCCATCACGATCGTTGTATTCTTCGGATCCTGATAAAACGGTTGCAGTAAACCCGTTATTGATCCGATCCGTTGGTCCCTATAGTACACCGTCCCGTCCATCGAACCATAATATATGCCAATATTATGGTTCGCGTTACGGGCCGTGGCATTGAACGTTATCTCAGCATTTTCGAACCCGGTTTCTTGAGCCAAACCCGGAACCGAAAATGCATGGATATGAAATCTTGGGCGGTGGGGACGTAGACTGAGCCATAGTATGAACGCTATGATGCCAACGATGAGGAGGAGGCCTAAGAAAATGGTGCATATGACCTTGGAGACCCGGGTGGTGAGACTTTCGCGGACGCGGTGGGCGTAGTACCGGGCGGTGTGTTGACGCTTCATGGGTCGTTGTTGCTCTGGGGTGGCGTACTCGATCGGCAACTGGTTGGAGTTGTACATTTTCTGGGAGAAAAGAATGTACGAGAGGAGGGTTTTGGTGAGTAGGATAGAACTGTTAGTTAATGGAGTTGGTTTATATATGTTGTGTGAAGTGAAGAAGGTGGCGGGGAATTGAAGGGACGTTAAAGCACTTTGGTTCTTTTGCACGGAGAAAGAAAAGAATAGGTATATTCATGCATTGTATACGAAAGAATAAAGGTTACCTACGGATTCTGGAAAGAATATGTACGTATTCTAAAATGAACATAATCCTGTGAAAATCGTTTCTAATCATGTTTAATACAACAATTTTGGGATACCGAGAACGTATAATGTTTGTGATGAATTTGATACTTGATTATGGTGAACTCGGTGTCTGGAATAGCTTAAAGGTGGCAAATCAACCCATTGAGTTGTTAGTGGGTACCCACTAAGACCCATTTAGTTTGATTTCATCTTATATCATCATCATCGCTACCAATCTCACCTCTATATTATGATGATATCAAATTAAACAGGTATTAACGGATATCTATTAATAACCCAATAGATTAATTCGCCACCTCTTGTGTAGCCTAATTTATATTCTCCTTAGAGTAGATATTCTGTTGTATTAAAAAAAAAGGGTAAAAGCCTTAAGAATAGGGATGGACATGGTTCCTACTTATTTACATCCATACACTGGAGCAAGGGCAGATCTTGGTCCCTGTTGGTTTGCCTGTAAGGACCTCTGAGGATCACCCGACGGTCTGGGCAAGTGGAGGAGAGGAGGCCTCAATGGCTGATGTGCAACGTAAACTTTGAACGAAGAAGAAGGATCTGACTTTTTTCAAATGATCTGCCCAAAACGGCATCGTTTGATTCCGGTCAGTTTAAAAAAACACTCTCTCTTCCTACGCCTAAAAGACCCGGGCCGACCCAACTAACCCAATTCCCAAACGCTATTCACTAACTCCCAAGCCCAATCATGCATCGACCCCAACGCACTCTACCACCATATGGTCCACCTCTCTCCACCATCACCGATTTTAATAGATTTTGTCCAAAATTTTCAATTAATAATATAGGGATATTAATTATTGAAATTGATGTCTATTGGCTAAAAAATTTGGACTCTTAGTATTAGAAATTGGGATGCAGTTCATAATTTTTTTGATATTGATTGATTATGTAATGGTTAATTCATATATTTTTTAGCTTCAATAAACGATGAATTATTATTTTTAATTGATATAGGAGATCGGTGGTTAAATGATAGTTTAATTGTTTACATCAAGAAAGATGTTTTTTCTTGTATTAATAATGGAACTATCATGAAAAGTTTCCATAGTAATAAACCTCCTCGTATGTAAACAAATTTAATCTTTGTGGTTTGTAATTTTGTTTGAACCATGGATATGAATGAAAATTATTTATCGTTCAATGCAATAAAACTTTTACATTGGAATCATCAGATGTTAAAATCCTGAATCCGCAATTGCATAGGAGCAAAACCAAAATTTACATCTTTCGAAATATCACTGATAATATAAAAGTGGTTTACATCCTATGTATAGATCCCCAAGATTGGAGTTGCTCTTATAAAAACAGTCCCAAACATATCCCGGTTACAAGAAATCATTTCATTAGTTATCAGCATGCAGACCTAGGCTATAATCTGTACTAGAGACTATAGACTATGACAGATCACCCCGTGTAATATGAGCATATAGCGAGAAGGTAGCCCACGCCCCTTCACCACCACCACCACCACCACCACCACACTGTGACGCTGTGACACTCCAGACAACCGTACGTTGTCTGTTTGTGCTAGTCAATTGCATTATTGCATGCAAAATAAATTAACGTACAACGCCAATTGCGCTGGGCTGTCTCGAGGTGGCTAATTTGAACCGCCATCGAGTCGCGACGAGAAAGCAGAATCGTCGTGCCAACCGACGCATCTGGATCCATCATATCTGTGATTCTCTGTCTATGTAGAGTTTACGTTTTAAATTAATTGACTGGTTAAGTTTAACTGCCCTTGATGTGGACGGTGAAGATGCTCTGCATGTGGGAGTGGGATCCCATTGGAATCAGTAGCACTCAACAATCCACTCCCACAAAGTGTAATTTAATCATTAGAAAACTAAATTTTAATTATTAAACAAGATGAAGTTTAGGTTAATACTTGGTACAAGATTTAAAATGGAATTTCATCTCTTGTGTCTATTTAAATGCCATCATTTATATTTCATGTCATTTTTTGGATAATTTCATGATTTTTCTTTTTCTAAGTCTACACTAATTCATTATAATATAATTAGGTATAAACATTTCGGTACAAACAAATCAATTTAATATATTTCGGTACCATTATTTCTGTACATTTATGTATTTACGTATTTTTCTTATGTGTCACTAGTTTCTTTTAATGTTTTCTCATTTAAGTTTATTTAGATTGGAAGAACTAAAATGTGTGTACTAATAAAATCAAAATTTTAATGTGGAAACATTAAATAAAAATACAGATTAAATAACAAAAATAGAATATAATTTTTTTAAAAAGATACACTTCAAAGGATTAGAATCAATAGTATTTTTTTTTTTTTAGTTTCAATATTTTTAATGACTAATGTTCGAAAAAAACCCGTGATCTGTCGTTGTCAATGTTTTTCACCAAAATAGCTTAATTTGTCAAGTCTCTGTGATTAGAAACTTCAATGTTCGACCCTGGAAACAAACATTCCAAAACAATTTATATATCATTTTCATCTCTGGCTACTGTCCTCCCAAAATAGATTGCATGTGATGGAAACGGTGCATGATCGAGTACACAATGTCGTTAGACTGTTGATCAGAATGTTGTGTGTAAGAATATGTTGATTCTTTCACAATATAAACTCATCACAAATGTTCAAGAGAAGTTACCACTCTTTGTATGGATGTAACTTCAAACATATCCTTTTCAGTTAATTGAATAAATAAATAGTCACTTGGTATTACAATTTATAGATTTTTTTTCATTTGTAAGTGAAATGTATTATGTTCAAATCTCAAGAATAATGCGTTTGAAATCAATTTACTCTCCCACCTCTTATGTATATATTTCGTTGTATTAAAAAAATTGAAAATAATATGTAAATATATATATATATATAGTTATTAATAAGTAATGCACATAATACATAATTAAACATTGTGAAAGCTATGCTATCATAATCATAAATATACGAACAACATGTATTAAAAAGAAAGAGCTAACTCTTGCATGTTTAATTATGAGCAAGTAAAGTACCAATAACAACAATAACAACTACTAAACTTATCATACTAAGTGAAGTTAACTGTATAAATTCTACTACGACATTATGCTCGAGAGTAGATAAAGTACCACTTAGTGTAAATAATTAATCTAATCCACTACTCAGATATTTATTCATGTTAGTTATGTAAATTATTCCTTTCGTTTGATATCTTAAAGATCAATCCAACTCCATGTCTACCAGATGACCAGGCACATTACCCTACGGCCTGTCACTAGAAATCTAACTGTTTACATATCATATATGGGAGCCCACGTCTATACCCTTTCTCTTTCAGTTTTATTGGAACTTTGTCACGTCTCTGAATTTTTGTCCTTCTTATTGTCCATGCATGCACATCAAGTTAGTCATTAGAGAAAAACTCTAATTTTTCATGCTAATTTTTACAATAGCAAATAAACAGTGTGAAAAACAATTTTAGCTATTCAGTATAATTTTTCAATCTCTGTTAAAACTTTATGATTTAATAAATTTTGAATATTTATTATTAACAATTCAAACTCAACCCTCTTATTCCTTAAAACAACATTCTCTCCTCATTTTCTCTTTGACCAAGAGTCCACTCTTGGAGAGATTTTTCAGTGTGCCCGAAACACGAGACAGTACGTCAAATGTTATTATACATGTGCACCCATGTTTCGGGCACACTGAAAATTCTCTCACACCCTTGAGTTTTATTATATTTTTTATATTTAGCAAGTGAATAGTTGGACTCTTAAGGTTAAAGAACGACGGTTCATTCTACTACAATCGAGATTCTTTTACCACATCTCTTAAATATGAATTTTTTAAGTTTGAATCTTTCAAATAAAGCTGTGGTTGTTTTACAACATCTTTTAGAGATGCCGTTAGGCCATTTCTCCTTTTGTTCTGCCTCTTAATTACACCTTTGAACTTGAGTTCTCTTTTGGAGGATAACATATGGTAACTTTGATGAATAATTGAGATCAACCGAAGATTCCAATTAACTTCCAGGACTCAGACAATATACGTACATATGGAACGAGAGCAACGTAACTAGCTAGTTCCCAGTCGAGTCCCCATCAGTCAACGCTATTTTGTATTTCAAGTAAGTTTATGGCAGCACATCAAACAATCTATCGATCATGAACATTTAGAAGTCTTAACAAAGAACGTTTGAGTCTTGAATCTTACTAGCTATAACCCTTTTGAGTAACGTCAGCATCTTTTTCATTTGAACTTTCTCTACTTTTATTTTATATTTTGGCTTAAATTCTTTAACTCTTCGATATAGCTCTCATTCTTATCCTGTAATGTTGCACGATGATCAAAATTGTTTATTTTCTAAGTTACTTTTGTTAGATCGTATCACATCCCAGCTTGGGACGGATCACTTCCCGGACCCGCTCCACCACCGTAGCACGATATTGTCCGCTTTGGGCTTACCATTCCCTCACGGTTTTGTTTTTGGGAACTCACGAGCAACTTCCCAGTGGGTCACCCATCATGGGATTGCTCTAGCCCCCTTCTCGCTTAACTTCGGAGTTCCTACAGAACCCAAAGCCAGTGAGCTCCCAAAAGGCCTCGTGCTAGGTAGGGATGGGAATACACATATAAGGATCACTCCCCTGGGCGATGTGGGATGTCACATATCGTGTTCAGTTTTTTGACATTTATCACCTAACCATTTGGCCATGATTTGGAGCAATTAAGTTCCATGGCCTTTGGAGCTGCCAAAAATGCTTGAAAGTAATTAAAACCTAAGCCACATCATTTTCAGATGAAACTTGTAATGTTGTAGTTTGTTCATTCAACAAAAGCTAGGAGTATAATTATGACCAACAAAGATTCTTTGGTGAATGATCGATGAATGGGATATTACTTTGAATGTTTTCTGATGATATATTGAAATTGAAACTCCACCACATCCACATATACAAGTCATAATTTCATGATTATATATAATGCAACTTCCATAGCATTCCATATCCAACCACCATTTGAAATTGAATAAACAAGTTTTCTTTTGTCCACTACCAAGTAATAGTGTTGATGATTCGTTTCATATATATATATGTTGCATTATTGTGAGCTATAACTATCATAAATTATGATATCTCCACACGTGTATAATACCTCTTTGATTAGAAATTTCATTGTGTGTACTATATATATGCGGACGGATTCGTGGCATCATTTTTTTTTACATAATTTTTTATTTACGTCTTTGAGGTACTCACTTCGTAATATATTTTAACAACCGAACTGTCTATCTTTTCGGTCTTCACTTAAAGATCATGTCTACCAATAATCAATCATATGGGTTTAGGGTCTACGATTTTTTAGTAGAACCATATTCGTCTATTTTCTTCGTTACAAATAAATGTCTTAATGGTTTTGGATTTGTCTAATTCTTTGCAATGATTTACAAGTGAAGTTTTAAAAGATAAACCGTTCCAATTTTTAAAATATTAAAATATATTACAGAGTATGCTTCACAAAAACTTGTTTTAAAAGTTGTGTTGAAAAATAATGTCACGGATCTACTTCACATATATATATCAGGCATGCACCATGGAAGAAATTGGAAACTCGTGTCTATTTCTGATTGGCTAAGATCACAAAAAATAGACAGGTGAGGGGATTTCGACCTGGCAATATTAGCTGGCCTGGATGTCTGCATAAACAGTATTTGGAAACTGGAAATATAATATGAGTCTATGATTGCGCCAGATCGAAAAGAAATAATGAATTATAATACAACAGAAACCAAATTAATTAGTAAGATAAATACAGAGATAAACATTCTCCTTTCTTGATTTTGGATAAATGACTAGACAGTTTTCATATATAAATGAAGAGGCAAACACAAAGCAGCAGCCTACATAATCAGCGGGGAAAATGAAGAAGCAAGCACAACGCAGAAGACTACACAATCAGTGGGGAAGCAACAACTTACAGCTCTACGAATTTTACTTCATTTGAATTTCAGACTAAATATATGCCTATATAGATATGGAGCACTTAGAAAACAAAGATTTTTTGTTAAGGAAAACTAATGAAAAGGGTTTGAAAACTTTGAGTTTCAACGATAAGGACCAAATAAGGGTAAAATGAATAGTACCAGTATTAACTTTTTAATATAAAAATATGATTTTTTGTTAAAGTAAACAGTACCGGAAGTTTTTCATTATATTTTTTTTTGTTTGTTATTATAGCAAAACAAACATGACAATCTTATAAGACCTTTTATATATTCATTGTTTTCCTCGTTTTGACTCCCAAATATGACAATTTTATACAGTACTTACATGCTCCCGCAGAAACCATATATTGTCTCATTTTCATTAATAATGCAGTTCAATACGTGTGGGTGTTGTAAGTATGGATGTCCCTTGTGGGTTGGATAAGCCTTTACTATTCATCGAAGACTTTTGTGTAGGGTAAATAGTTCTCACTATTTGTTACAACATCTTTTGCTTTATGATTGTGTACATTGTAAGCCTTTAAGAGAATGGATCTCCGTTTCTTTATAAAAATGAGAATTAGTTATACAATCTATACCACATCGAATTTTAAAGATCTGAATTGTTTATTTTTTAAGTTATACCTCATAAATCATCCTTGCAAAATATTAGCCAAATTGGAAATATTTAAGACAACTAATTGGGTTCAAAGAAATGAACAAATACTTTGTTATATAAGAAACAATGAAATTTGATTTTGATAATTAAATAGGCAAATGGTTTCGGATTGAATTGAATTTTTGTAAGGATGATCTATGAATCGAGATTTACAAAATAGACAGTTTAGATCGTTGAAATTCGATGTAGAGTGAATTCCTTTGCATAAAGGACCTGAGATATATATATATATATATATATATATATATATATATATGAGTCATATTATGACCCCGAAAAAAACACACCGAAACAACTTCACTTTTTCTTTACAAACAACATAAAAGATCATCAACAGAAAACGATAATACAAATCTCTCTCCCATCTCTTCTTCTACATTATTGTCTGATAAGTTTAAGAAAATAAATAGTGTGATACATTGCTCCCGTTTAACTTCGATTTCTAGCAAAGGTTCTCTCTCTTTTTGCCTATTTATAACAGTAGGGTTTGTAAATTTTTTATTGTTTGAATAATAAATGTAGATTTTTAATCCCTTCCTGTAAATTTTGAACAGTATTTGCATGGCTTAGATGAGATAAGGATATGCAAGCCCTAAACCCTAATGATCCTGCACTTGTGGCCATAAACGTCAATTTGCACCTCATCCTGTTGTGGATCTCTCCTTTGAGTTCCTTCCATTCTTCATTAATGGAGTCGATCCAAACTAAATATTCTGGTGCAAATCACAACCATCAATGGTGGTAATGTCCAAGAGGGAGGAGACCAAAACTAAAGATACATATAGGATGGACAAAATAAATGGGATAAATGTATGAACAATAAAAATCAGTGATTTTCCCCTTCACGCGATCACCTTTTTTTATATTTTAAGATCTTGAAAGTGACTTCCATTTAGTCTGTTTTTCAAGAGATTCGACTGCCCAAACGTCAATATAGACAAAAGTGGATCCATCCTATGTTTGTTTTTTCCGACATTGCCTGCAGTGTCTGGAACTGAATAATTTAAGGCAGTCCTTCTCAAGTGTTACAAGTTGTCACAAAGAACCAAAGAACCAAAGGAAATTTAATCTTAGCTGTAATTGCCTAATATCTTGCTTACTCAAAACATAAAAAGTCACTTTTGCACCTCAAAATTGAAGATTCATGCGTTACGCACATAATTTGGTCTATAAATTCGAGATTAACATACTTACATTTGCTTGAATATAATTTTGTGAAGATATACAAATCATCCTACTATTAAAAGTGGCATTTCTGTTGTAAGAAAGTTCTTATAATCTTAACTGACAAAATATGAAAGTTGCTTAATATTTTGATTTCCTCAAAACTCAAAAGTAACTGTGCAACTAAAAAAAATGAAGATGTGTACAGAATTTTGGTCTGTATATAAAATCTGGAGATACACTTATCCATATTGATGAGAATACAACTTTGAAAATACACCAAGACAATCTCACAATACTACAATAGCATCCCCGTTACAAAAAAGTTCTTCTCATAAGTTTGAAGTTTGCCCAATTTTGTTTTTATTTAAAGCTACAATCAACATTAACTGAAATCGCATGTTGTCCATCTCAACTGCTACAAGTTGGTGTAGAAGTCAATTAAATTTAAGGCTTCAGAACAAATTTTTTGGAAAGCAATGAGAGCTTCAAATTTAGCTGGATAATTCATCTAGAATAATAATAGAATCTTCTCTTGTATTTTATGGTTTAATAAAATTGTGATTTATCTACCTAGAGGTGAAAATAATAAAATAACAAAAATTAAATGACATCGTCCGTTAAATTAGATCAAATGATACGTGACGGTAATTTCCTTGAGCTATAGATCCAAAAGAAGGAGACTAATATTAGATTAAGCATGTTGCGTCCGCAAAAGTGACTATTACCTGTTCTGCACAAAACAAAATAAAAAAAAACTGGTGATGACTTTTCCTTCTAATTCACCCATTACCGAAAACAAGGAAAGCATTTGCTTCACATACTATATAAAGCTATTGCCTATTGCAGAGACCCAAAGGAATAAAAAGGACGACGATTTGGAGGTCATGTGTTCTGACTTCTCACCATAAAAATAATTCAGAACTAATATATTTCGAAGGTAGAAAAAGAAGAAAAATTAACATAAATTAGTAGTTGTTATTGGCACTTTGAAAAGTTTATTGTCCACTCTTTACTGGTATATTTTTTTTTCTTCTAAATATATAAAGTTTATACTTCAAAATGAGAATTTTGATGCATCAATAACAATTCCTTTTTTCTTTTACAAACTATGTTGAGGAGGATTTGAGTTAAGCCGCAATCAGTCAATCATAATTTAATATCAAATTCGTTATCTATAAGAGTTAAATTTTAAAAAAAATTATTTATAAATAGAGGGAAATACTAATATAACGCATTACTAGAGGGCTACCAAAATTAGTTGTTAAAGAAATAAATAATGACAAAGGTGGGCATGATTTATGTTCCATCGCAAACATAGTAAAGTGAGGAAGATAGGGAGGAAACGAACAAGGAAGAAGAAGGCGTATACCCTGATATGACCTTGCTTGCCTCATCATGTTCCTTTCATGTTTATCTCACTTGTTAATTAAGGTTCTAATCTATCGTCATTCCCTTTTCTAATCTTCTTTTTACTTTTTGTTTTAGTTAATCTAAACCTTAACTTCAGTTCTAAAAAGCATGAGGGGTTTTATTTAATTATTTATTTGGCCAGAAACAAAAACATGAGGCTTTTTATGCAGATGCTCCTAACTTTTACACATTCTGATACCCAAATGTTCTCAATATTTAAATTCTCAATAATACTGATGGTCTCAGATTAAAAACATTTTGATAAGTGTGTGTAGTCATTATATATACGAGTTAGACCGGTTGGTCAGGAATTAGATTGAACGATCTTTCACATGTAAATTGACTGCCTCTTTTTGCTTTCGTATTTCCTTTGTTTTTCTGGTGGAGATTGGCAAAGAATGGTAAATCTTACCTTATCTACAATCGTATGTATACTACACACATACTAAATTCAGTTCAGCTCATTTTTTCAGAAATTGTTATCCAACCTTTTTGTCTATAAATGATAAGATATCTCCAAAATTTTGAAATAAATTGATAAGTTAATCAATTTATGGCTTGGGAAGATAAAATTGTATTTATTTTTTTCATTCCGAAGATAAAATTGTATTTGTTGAGTGTATGTAATTTTGTTGGTGGTTTTGGAGGCAAATTCTCTAATGTGGCTAGTTATGAAGTGACTGAACGTCTAGTTGTCAAGTTTAAAGTTTTTATTTTTTATTTTTGGGCATTGGCTATGTTTCTTTGCTACTTCATGTGCTTGTCACACTCACATATCTGTCAGTATGATGGCTATTAGATTGACCAAGTTAACCTTATTTTTTGCTTTCAATCATTTAAAAACGCTTTCCAAACAAGTCACAAATTATCCATGATTTACACTAAATTTAGATTTATTTATACAAGGTAAACTTTCTAAAGAAAATGTTAGGACAAAGGATATAAATAAAGAAAACGAAAATTGAAAATCACTTGTCATTTTATTTTTGGTCATGGCTTTTGAAATTCTCCAATCTGTAGATTCTTAATGTGGGATTATCCAGGTGATTGGGTTTATATGGATCCTAAGTGAACCTTAACAACAATCAATGGAAATTCGAATTCCATATTTTGTTGTTTCCCCTTCTAGTAAGATTAATTAGCTTTACAAGTTAAATAAATGTTGCCATCTATATTATAATTAGAGATTAAAAAACCACTTTTCTTGTTTGATTAATTAATCCAGAACCGAATTTGCGTGGAATATGACAGGATCTCTAAAAACAAAAACAGAAAATAACATGACAGAATGTTCTACTAATTGGGTGGGTGTAGGGTCATTACCATGGGACTCTTGTGATCTCTCCATCCTACAATTGATCAAAGAGTATGTGTGTTTCTCTAGAAAACGTTAATATGTCACAAAAGCACTTTAAAGTTTTATGTCAAATGAAGTAATAAGAATTTTTTTTATTAATTTTATTGCAGATTAAGTTATCAACTTAAATAATTTTATGTTACACCGAGACACAAATAATCCTACGAAATGATTAAATTGAAAAAATTTGTCGCGTGAACGTCCATCTTCTTCCCCTACTGTTTCTCTCCTCTACATCCCTTTCCTCTCTCCCTCTCTCTCGATCGTTCACTCCCCTTCTCTCATGCCTTTAAGAAGAAAGGAATTCCAATTTTCAAAACCACATAATCTTAATTTTTGATACTTTGTAACTAACTGGTTTGAATTATAATTGATAAAAGCTGGGATGAAATTAGATATGCAAAGTTAATAAGATTTTATACAATTGGATATGGTTGGTTTAGATATTCGATGAGGAGATTAGATTTTACATATAAAAAAGATTCGGAGAATTATTTAAGTTGGCAGTTTAATTTATCGTAAGATGAATCTGGAGGTACTATAAAAAAAATTATAACGCAAGTGATTAAGGAATAAAAGCGTCACGATTATAATTAAACACCAACTCGTGGTATAAAAAACACTCCCCACATGATCACATTCTCGCATCCTCACTCCCTTTCTTAATTTCTGTCCCTTCCTCCGCAGCCAAAACTACCAACTTCTCTCTCTCTCTCTCTCTCTCTCTCCAAGTCTCCATTTTCTCTTCTGCAACAGGGTTTTGTTGAAGAAACAAGATAAAAGACTTAATCTTCTCTTGTGGGTTATTACGTGCGCTGGGGTTTCTAAACTTTTTTCAACGACTTGAGCAGTTGGAAGAAGAAGAAAAAGTGAACAAAATAATCAGTCGCAGCCTTCGCGTACAAAGTGAGTTTCTTTCGTATAATTCACGGGCTTTGTTTCATCTGCTATTTGTTTATTCCAGTTTGACTTATTTGGATAGTTTTCTTTCGATCTTATTTTTCAAATTTTCTTATTTCGCAATCAGGTGGTGTCTGTTGATTGTCCCGTTCGGTACGCAATTTCTGACGCTCCTGATACGGCCCCTTCTCTTCTCCTCCTCCATTTATCTGTTCCTCCGAGCTTTCATTTTTCTACAGAGCGACAGAAAAATGGCGGAAAATCCAAAGTTGGTAAGCAAAACTAAATTATACATTTTCTGGGTTTTATTTATTTTTTAATTGGGTTCTCGAAAATTGCTCCATTTTCGTATTGTAACTGTTCCGTTGGAGTTCCAAATTTTCAGAAAAGTTTTTAATTAGTAATTACAGGGACGCTGTTTCTGAATTCGGGTTTTTGGATTTTGGTTTAGGATTCTGATTCTGGGGAGGTTTATGGATTAGAAGAGAGAATGGGAACCCAGAAAATATCGGTTTCGGATCATATAAATGGGTTTCATTACACCGCTGATAAATCTGACAGCTTCGTCATCGACATGGAAAGCTTCTCCCATGGCGGCACGGATAAAGATGTCACTGCAAATTCTAGAGTCTCGGTAACGTTCTTCTTCCTCCCATTTATTTATTTTTTTCATAAGAGTGTGTGCATTTTCCAGTTTTTTTTTTTTCTCCTTGGATTTGAATTCTCATCCTTGTAAATTAGAGTAGTTTAGAATATCGCTCGGTTAAAAAAGAAGAAAAATCATGACATTCTTGAGACTGCAGTCGTATTTGTTTCTCAAGCAACAACAAGCATCATTGTTTGAGACATCAAAAGTAAAATTGCAATTGCAATTGCAAGTTGTTCATATTTGTTTTTTAAACTCTGTTTTCTACCCTTCTTTGCTTTCTTTTTCCATTTTAAAATTAAAATTGTTGACGAATTATTTATCTTTAATGATAAAGATGCAGAGAAATCTTTCCCGGAAATGGTCTCAGAGAGGTGGGGAGAAGAAGATAATCTGCAAAGGAAATTCAAACGACAAAGAAGTTTCATCTACAACATCCTCACCCGTCGGTAATAATTTTTTCTTATAAAAGCGATGTTTTACTTTAAATTAATTATGTTTGAAATTTGATAAAAAGATGATTAACTTTCTGTCTGGTGAGAGTGATATAAATTGATGCTGAAATGCCTTCTGGGGTTGCAAACAGTAAGAACAAAATTAAAAAAAATGAAGGTTTAACAAAACACTTTCGGTAGTATTCACTTTTAACGAAAAATCACATTTATACATTTCTCTGATACTATTCATTATACCTTTAGAATGACTTTTCATTAAAAATGAAGTTTTTTTTTTTTTAACTGTTCGTTAATTTTTCTAATAAAAAATTAGACATACTTTAGTGTGCGCCATATTTGTGGTAATATATAATTGTTATCACCAACCTTTACCAGCCTCACATTGATTTGGCTGACTCCCACACACTACCCCTTGTCATTCCCATATTATAATTGTTTCTTTATCGTAATTAGAAAACTGTAAGAAGCACTCCACAACGTACTGTTTATTTGAAATGTCTCTTTACGGCTCACAGTCTGATGCAAGTTTATGTGAGTCTCATTTTAAACGCCTAAGATACTGGAAAGTGGGCAATCAAACTCGAGACGATTGGGTTACAAACCTCTTGCATTATCATTCATCATTTGTTAGTGTCCCACCTTAGATAAACTTATGGGTATTTGAAACTTGTAAGTTGGCGATTAGTTAGTGATAAGCATGAACCCACATCCATAATTCAAACCAGAACCAACTCTAATCAATTTTAAGTGGGGCCCTTGGGGTCGGTTGTGACAGTGAAATGCAACCAGATTTTGGCTAGGTCAACCAGATGGTACAGTTGATGAATTCTTCACAGTTTGATTGCATTTTTATGGATTGTTTAGAAGTGCTTTAAAATTATTAAAAATATTTTTGATGAAAATATTTTTAGAACTAATCTTTAATAAAAATGCAATTGAATCTTAGAAACGCACTTGAAGTGCTTCCTGTAGGAACACATATCCGTTTGCTTCTTACTGGAAACACTATAATTGCTTTTGGTAAAAGGATTTACTCAATACCTTCCCCCCTTTGTTTTGATTCCCTGTTTGGAGGCATAGGCAGTTATATGCGCCAGCTTTTTGGGAAATCTGACGTTGAAATTCTAGTTAAGCAACATGTTCTGTGCACATTTTGGTATGAAATTATTGAGTTGCAGCTACTATTGTAGGGTCTAGCACGCCTGAAAAGTCCCCACTAGCTGTTGGGACCATAGATCAGTCGAGCAACCCACACGTTCATCATCAGATCACCGTCACCGCGGCCAACATTGGCACCACCACCGAAGGGAGGTGCGTTGTCCGGAGAAATAGTTTCCGGCGCTCTTCCTCGTGGGGCATTGATCCCAAGAGGGTTCTCCTCTTCTTTGCCACCATGTAAGTCTACTGATCTCTTTAAACCCTAAACCCTAAACTCCATTAATTCGACTCGGTGATCACAAGTGTTCTTTTTCGATGGCAGGTCAAGCGTTGGAACAATCTTACTCATATACTTCACGCTTTCGATTGCCAAGTACAATGCAGACGAGAACAGTCTGAATTGGCAGCAATGATACAAGTTGTACACTTTCTAGTTGAATTAAAGACACGAAACGATCCATGACGGAAAGGTAGCTAGCTAGTCCAAAAAAGCGGCTTCTTTCGACGAGAGATATGGTTTTTTGGATTGAGAAATGCTAACAACATTCCATCAGCATGTCTTGGTACAGAAATCCAAAACTCCTTTTTGAGGCACTTTACAAAGTCTTAGAAGTGAAGACAAAGACATACTGCATTGTGACAAGGAGAAGGAATCTTAACTTTTTATTTTTTTTTATTTTTTATTTTTTATGTAGATGGGTGAGATCAAAACACATGATGTGTTCTTTGTTTGTAAAGTATTTCTTTTCTCTACACAGATTAATGGGAGGATCAGAAAGTCACTTCTTTTTTCGGTTCGCCTTCTCATCCTTTTTGCCTTGTATTTTACTCGGGAAAATAATTTCCACACGTCCCTGTTTGCTTTTCTCTTTCGGCAACCCAACTTCGGCCGGCCATATTTGTTGTGTGTGGCTTCCAAGTGAGTGGACAAATGGACGGAAACAACGACGAGATTGCAAAGCAAACAATAATATTAATAATGGCAATTTGGTCTTCACGCATGCGCAGTTGGAGCTTTTACTTTTAAGGAATATATATTTTTGGAGTCCTAGGAGTGCAATGGTGGAATTACATTCAAAACCACACAACATGACATCCCCTGTTCAAACATAAGCAAAAAACAAAGATAAACTCCAAAAGGAGAGTGGTTGGTTTTATAACATTTACAAGTCACGTCATGAGAACGATGGGAAGGAAGAATATCTCCCAAGTAGTCGTATTTGTACCATTGTGGCTAGTGACGCATATAAGATTAGGAAAGAATATCTCCCAAGTAGTCATAATTGTACCATTGTAGCTAGTGACGCATTTAAGATTCGAATATTGGAGGGTCTTAGTATTAAAGGTCTAAGTCTTCTAATAGAAATAGAGTGCGTAAGAAAATTTTAGTGTATTCACTAAGGCATTTTATCGAACACTTGGTTGACTTCTTGTTGCCAACCGAACCATATTGCACACATGTCAACAAATATGTGTACATATGCCAAAGCAACCTCATGAGTCATCAGTGCTATCAAGAGAATTTGTCGAGTGCTCGACGCAAGTGCTGTCAAGATATGCCTAACTTGCATGAAATCAAACCCTTGTGGGCACACAAGAAACCGTACCAAACATTCGAAGGATTCTCGGAAGACCTTCACATGAATATTTCTAGGACTCTGAGTGGTCTTGGGACCACCTTGGTCCCAATGTACATCCACCACTGATTATGACGGTATCTCAAGCTAATCACACACTAATATTTTGGGTAGGGAATACCGCCACCATGCATTCTCAGATGTATACAAGTCATGCCAAGAGAATGATAAGAAGGATATCCCCCAAATCCAGAGTCACAATTGGACTCTAAAAATAGTTTGCGATATGTTTTGCTTTCGGGGACTAAAGATTGAATATTTAAGCAGATGTGGGTTAGGTCAGTTTGTACAATCCACAAAATCTTCCCTTGCAAAGTTGGCAATCAATTCCTACATCACACACGAACCTAAAATACAATCTCACATAAAAAGTCTTAATTCTTTCACCCACCCTATACTACCCTTATGCAGAAAGGAAAATTTTCACCGTTCTCTTTAAAGAGTCTGGTTGTTTTAGGTATCACTAGAAATTACGCCCGCGCGTTGCTGCGGGAACCAACTGTTTCAGGCGTAATCGGATGAATAAAACATATTTAAGTTGAATAAATTCAACACAATTATGAACAAACAGAATGATACATGAGTGAATGAGGTCGATAAGACGAACAATTTTGCTTTTATATACATTCAAGTGAGCTGGCATATAAACACATTGTACAATGAATGAGAAGAAACTGAACGTCTTTGATTAGAAAGATATAGTTTCCAAAAAAATTCTGTTTCCTTAAGAAACAGAAGAAACACGTAGTTCACACATAATATGTGTCCTACAGTGTAGGCAACCATTTCAACAGGTAATGGCAAGAAAAGAAATTAAAATATTAGGCATATGAATGCAAGCTTACAGAAACTTTGTTTTTGTACACTTTCTTCTCCCTTCAATGACAATTTGTTTCTTATCCAGAAAAATAAAATGAGCAGGTCAATGATACTCACATGTGCAAAATGCTATCCTATGGTCTAAAGCTAACTAAGTTTATAAGTGTAAAATCCCTAATTTCACTGTATTTGGATTGATCATAGTTCGTGACTTGTTAAACTTGATATCTCCTTGTACACTTTGGGAACTTGACAGCTTAAAGAAGTGCTCATAAAAGCAAATTACACAATATCTACTGAAAAACTTAAGAGAAGGGACTCAATTAGTCAACAAACAGGTGCCTCACACATAAATATTAAAGACCAAAGAGAGAAAACCAAGCCGAACTCTTCAAAATTCGTTGGCACACATGCTTCATTGGCTCAATTGAATGTATAATGCATACTTAGATACAACAATTCGAGCAATAGCTCAGAAACAGTGCTGAAATTCCATTAGCACTAATCACACACTGCCGGAACAGAGATCCTAGCAAAGCTATACCAATTAAATGACAAAGACTAAAAACCACAGACAGGAAAAAAAGAAAAAGAATTATCAGACAGCATGATTCAAATATAATTTTATTAGGGTTGGTAAAAGCACAACCCATCCAGCACTTAGAACACACAGTGGGATTTAAAAGCAGGTCTTTCTTGATTAGAAGCTCATATGTCTTGCACCTAATTTTCAAACACTCAAGCGTCAGTGTCTTAATACTTCTAACCCACAGTCTAAAACAGAAAGAACCTCATTTGATGAAAATGCCAAAATTTTCTAAGAATGGAGTCCAAAAATTTATAACATCAACCTCATGCGGGGACTTGGCTAAAATTTATTTTTAAGCATCCAAAAAGCCATTAAACTAAACATAGTTATTCTTCGTACCTTTGTATGAAGCTCACACAGGAAAACATAATGCATTGCTACATGCTAGGTTGGAATTTCGGGGGCTAGATTAGAGCCACACTTGAGTTCGACATCGAAAGTGAGGCTTCGCTGGTGTGTTTCCACACCACATGCTCTGCAAAAGAGACAATCTCAGAATCAAAAACACATAAATAAGAAATATACACTATATATATAGCAAGAGAAACTTAAGAAATGAAAAGTTCAATCAAAGTGAGTGAAGTGAACCTTTTTTCTTTTTTTAACCCAAAGCATTGAAAGTAGAACAAACCATTCTTTTGTCCTCTTTCTCCCCTCTTCTTGTGTCCCCCACTCTTTTTCACCCTTTGAAACAATAACTGATAAGGAAAAATAAAAAATTACTATTGAATAATCTAACAAATCATTTAGCACCATCGGTTGCCAACTTGCAATCTTGAGTCTACTAACATTCCAAAATTATTATCAGCAAGTCTCCATATAACCTTTTTGATTTGCTTCTTTTCCTCCTATTTCCCAACCAACAACACATTTCTTATCATCTTTCTTCTTCACATATATGACAATAAACAAAAAAAAACAATGTGCAAAAGATACAAAAAGTAACAATAGCAACTTCATATTTACCATTTACACTTGTAGTAAAATCTCAAAATATTTCAGAAATATCATATGAAATGCACAATGTTACAAATAAAATTGATTAATTAGCACACCAAAAAATAATGATAGTGGAGAACAGGAAATAACTATAAAAAATTAAAAATGTCAATAGACCAGGAGAAAACTACTTTAAACAAAATGAAAACTCAGAATTTAGGATAAAACGAAGGAAAGAAATCAAACAGAAAAGAAGACAAAAGAGAAGTAAAAAATTAAAGCAAAATACCTGAAGCTCGGTGAGATTCAAGCTTCGAACTGAAAAAAAAAACATTCAGTGGTCAACACCCAACCACTAATTAATTAAGTGGTGATCATGAACATGTGAATAAAATTGTAGAGGTTAATTATACGGAATCTTACCGCCAAAAAATAAAAAATAAAATAAAATAAAATAAAAACTAATTGAAATTATGTGTTGTGCACAGTGATATCGAAGAAGAAGAATTTCTATTTAAATTACAGATTTTCAATCAAATGCGGAATATACAAAGCAATTTTATTTCTGATTTGAATATAACCAACTAAATCCCACGTTGTATCAGTATCAATGGATCCAACATGGTGACCATCTGCCCCTCAACTATTCATATCTGCAAACCCTCGTCTAAAGAAAAATTCATCCAGAAATTAATCACTGAGTATGCAAGGTTGGCATGCATATTCACGTTTAATCGTGGCCATGATGATAGGAAATAAAAAAAATACGAAAACAGGAATGATGTACCTTTACTTAGATTTCAGGATTCTAAAACCTGTTGCTGAGATTTGAGAAACATATGAAATGTGTTTCATGATTTCAAATTAGATTTGCATAAGAGTTCAGAAACGCAGACATCCCTTCTTTGCATTCCCCTAAATGCTAAACACTAAACCCTAAACCCTAGGCTTTCAACACCAAAACACCGAAATAGTACCAGAATTTTGCAATGTGCAGGGAATATACTAAAAAAACTTAAACCACAATCAAGCACCGTCTATCTAAACAAAATCAAAGAACCCAAACCACATACAAAATCTCCAAAATCAATTTACGCATCCCCTAAATATATAATAATAATAATAATGATTCTAGTAGAAATTCCAATCCACTACAACAAAACACAGAGCTAAAACAACAAAACACAGAATACCAGGTATTGCTGGATGTAGATATCCAAAACAGCGGCACCCATCAATTGATCTAATTACGTATCCATTCCCTATCCATGGCATACAAAGTATGTACTCCCTGTTTACATGTTATAAAACATTTAGTAGACCATCAATCAAAATTAACAACCCTAATTGTTGTATACACCAAGCTCTCCAATTGAAAATGTTTAATTAAATTTTCCAACTTAAAACCCTAAATTAAATTCTACAAATTGAAATAGCAGAAACAGAATTAGAGAGAAGGAAGAAATCACTGACCTTCGAGTTGTTGAAAGCTCTGATGGGTGTTTCTTTTCATCCAACCCTAAAAACAGAACCCACAGTTGTAATATAATATCCAATCATTGGTCAAGAATCAAATTAACCCAGCCTGTGTATAGAAAAATTGAACAAATTTAGACATTTATATGTATGTATATTCCAGTAAATGCACTGAACCCTAAATTGCAAAACTACGTCAGACTGATTGAAGAAGAGAAACAGAGAGGGAGAGGGAGAGTGTGTGGGACAGAGAGAACCCTAAAAACAGAACCCTCTGGCAACCTAATACAAAATCAAGCCAACAAATTCCATTTCAATTTTGACAAAACAAATCGAAAAAGAATAATGAAAACCATAACGAATTACAGAGGAACTGATGGGTTTATGCATCAGTAACGTGATAAAACCCAGAAACACAAAACATAATATGTATCAGCTTAAAAAACCCAAATAAATAAATAAAACACTCAAATTTCTATGTAAAAGCGAACATATTTTGACCCCAAAACAAAGATGTCATATATGGAGGAAGAGAGAAGCGATAGAGAGGGAGATACTAACTCAACCCCACCATCTCTTTGCAGCCAACACACTCATTCCCTCAACCCTACCCTCAAATCTTGTACCCAATCAACTCTCTATGTCCCCCTAATCGTACACCCACCGTCACCTTCTCTCGGCAACCAACCCCTTCTCCTCTCTCCCCCATATCACACCCCACCCTGTGAGGGCACTGACAGCAGACCACCTCCCTAGAAACCGGCCCTAAAAACCCATACCCATACCTCCCTTACCCGTTCCCTTTAACCCTTGCATAAAATCCTCCCATCTCTCTCTCTCACCCTTGTCCCAGCTCTCTGTCTCTGCAAATCGAAGAAAACAAACCCTAAACCATATCCCTAAAATCCCGCCTAAATCCTCCCACACTTCTCTTGGACACTCCCTATCTCTCTCTGCAATTCCTAAAACAAATCTCCTAAATCCTATCTCGAACACCCCCATCTCTCTACAAATCGCACATACAAAACCCCAAACCTAATCCTTGAAATCCCACCCAAACCTAATCCCTGAAACCCTTTCTCTCGGACACCCCATACCATAGAAAATGAATCTGAACTTTAGTTAATAAAATCACAAGCCGCCTTCTCTCTTCCTACCTTTTAACAATTCACCAGTAAGATTATCTCAATAAAAACTTGTATTAGCAAATCCAGTGACGAATGATGTGAAACTGAAGCTGTGAAAGCTTATTTTGAGAAAGAATGAAAAGCCGTCTTTCTACAACTTGAAACCAAAATTTAAGTGAATGGCCCTGTAACCAAGGTTATTGAACATGATTAACTATCCGCAATATGACGACTATCCGCTACCCTCAACCTTGTAACCTGAATCAAGCTGGTTGCACACATACCAATAGAAAACCAAAATATCAATGTTTGGGGAAGTTACCTTATTTGAAATACCACTAAAAAACAGAGTATACTTTTAGGCAAATATTGTTTAAACACCCAAACATAATTCATGATATGTGCCAAAAAGAAAATACCTCTCGATTAGATTTCTTTCGTTCACGAACTTTCTCCCTGACAAACTCCTGAGATAAAACCAAAAAAGAAAATAAGTCACAACTGATGCAAGTAGAGGGAAGGAGGCAGAGAAAAGTAGGAATTTATGAGTACACCACTCCTGTTTTAGGTTCCCAACTTATAAGGATGCTAACTTCATCATATAGGACAACCGTTAAAACACATTTCTTTCCGAAATTAAATTAAGAAAAAAGTTCGACACTCACATGCCACAACACAATGTTACATAAAGTAATCTTACCATCACAACCAAATTGACACAAAACTTCAAACAATCCTTTTGAAAGCGAAAGTCAAGTGATTAATCAAATACTCATTTTCTGAAAAAGAAAAAACCCAACAAAAATATATAAAAAGTAAAAGTACCTAAGTTCCCAATAGTCCAATCCATCAGAAAAATACAAACTTGCACATGTTTGAGTATAAGAACCATAAGAAAGAAGCAGGGGATGCAAAATTTTGAGAATGGGTCTAATAATACTCATCAAGTACAGATAATCAAAGTTAAAAGGAGGTAATAAAGGTATAGAAAAAAGAAGAATATATTCTACAAATGAATGAAACAAAAGATGGTGACACTGGAATGGAAACACTTCAGGAGGCCAGAGGAAGAGGGACAATACTATAGCAAATAAATTGATAATGCTTGTGCTCTCCTCTGTTCTTTCCCAAGTCGATCCTACAAACAAAAGCACAGACAAAACTTAAAAAACGATGCCAATCAATGACAGCTAAATTATCCCCATCCTGAATCTTTTATAAAACAAAGCACCAAGAAGATTTCAACAATAAATATTTCATACGACATTTAACATAACAAATATATTAACTTTAGATTCTAGACTTCAAATAGTTAACATAACAAATACAAATTTAACCATCATCTCTCTTATCCATTGCCTTTTCTACTATAAATGAAACCGGATATTAAATAACTGACCGTTTTACATTGGCAGATTGCAATTTCTTTGGAAATTAGTCATAAAAGTTAATACATTTCATCACTCCATTTCTGACTTATCCTCTTATCAACTGTTGTGCACCCTAATCCAAAGAATGGAAATTTACCCGCCAAATATCAAACTGGATATATAATAACTGGAAATTTTCCATTGGATATCTAATAAATTTCAATTACTCAATTTCTATGCAACCCCAAATCCAAATACCGTCTGTTGCTCCAAATATCAATGCAAAGATGCAAACTTTTTTACGCTACAACAACAACCATACAATTTTAATAAAACCCACAAAAACCAAGTAAATAAGCAGATTTTTGGCAAAAGCGCTTAAAATACACTCACCAGAAGCAACAGTGGAGGATGGGATTGGAGCCATTGCTGTGGTCCTCCTGGAGGTGCAACTTAACATCTGATACAACGGTGTTGGCGGAGGAAAAGGCAACGCTCTGGACAATCTGACCTCTTTGGCGGCGGTTGTGAGGCAGTTGAAATCTACCGGCCTCGGTTTATCCATTGCTATTTTTTTTCATTGGATCTCCCATTCGGTCTCACTGTTGTTATATCCGTTTCTGTTCTTCCTTGTCAATCAGGATCTGCACCCCTGAAAACCCACAAAGACATTAGAAATGGAACCCACTGCATATCTTATGAAAATAGCGTTGAGCCTTGAGGTGTCCTCACAAACCTAAGGTATGGCGCAGTTGGAGTTTTCGACAACATGAGGAAATGTGTAACCCCCATAGGCCCAGCCACATTAAAAAAGTCTCTAAGATTGTTCCGCCTCTTCTCCTGCAAAAACATTGCGGAAAAAGCTCAACTCTTTACTTCAGATTCTTACTTCTCATTTTCATCAGCTCTTCAAATCAATTAAAATATAAACAAATCAAATATCATAAAGCATTGCAAAATATATTAAGACCGGAACGAATATTTGCATACCTTAAGCTTAAAGGCAGTGTAGGGAAGCACCAGTTTCCTCAAATCAGCTTGAAGCTGCTTCAGAGGACCAGGCAACTTGCATCTGGAAAACACAAACCTCCTTAGGATTTTATCCCCTGTGATATGGTCCATATTAGCCTGCTTCTTTGTCGAAACTGACTTCACAAACACGTTCTTCTTCTGTTTTCAAATTTTCAGAAACACAACAATCAACTACGTCTCCGAGATAATTAACAAAACAAAACAAACAAACAAACAAAAAAACCTCTTTGATTCAGTTTTCCAACAACCAAACAGAACCTAAAAATTTCAAGCTTACATTTTTTAAGGCAGCCATGATAGCGTTTGCAATTTCAGGTCCGTAACTTTGTGATTAATACTGCAAAAAATTAAAACAAAAAAATTAAACGCATTTAGAGTAGAGAGAGAGTGAATTTATGCTAGGTATTCGTCAGATAATTAAAACTAATTGAAAAATTAAACAAAATTACCTTTGGGCGTTTAGGGTTTTGGGGGATCTCTGTCTCTGTGTGAGGTTTTAGACGAAGGAAGGAGATGACTGAACGCGCGAGGCAAATTAGGTTTGTTTATTAGGCGCATCCGAATCGTCTAATCATACTAAGGAAATCAGCATCCAGAACACATACAGTCAAACTGGAATGCGCAGGGAGAAGCGAAAGAAGAAAAAGAAGATCGAGAGGGGGTAATTGATAGCTTACATGACACTGGTCGTGGTCGGAGTTGACAGAAATCAACGAAGTCCTGTGCGATTTCATCGTTGTGAGCCGTGAGAGAGAATACGATGGTCAAATCACGATTTTATCACCAGAAGGTCGACTGTTCCAAGTTGGAAAACAGAAAAATTAAAATTCAAGAACAATAAACTAACAGAAACCAATTACAGATGAGGAAACAATCAAATTACCTCAACAAAAATCCATGATTATTCCATGAGTGCTGATTCTATGGGTTTTGAAGGGGGAAAGTTTTTTTATTTGAGATGGAGGATGTTCGATCTGGGGATTTTAGGTGAGCAGATGGGATCTGAGGGAGAGAGAAAGGGGAGGAAGAGAATGGTAAAGTGACGATCGCACCCTGCCTTTCCACGATCATCAACACGCAGGTATCATGATCAACAGCAGAGAGAGTCAGTGGCAACCTTGTAAATAAAGTGAAATTCGGCCCAAAACACTGTTCATTTCTACAGTGCAATTTTGCCAGCTTCTTTAGACTAAAGTAACTAGGTCATCTACGATTGGTAGCAGTTAAAGCTTTTAGTGCTCCCTAATTCCAGTGAATCATAAATTACAGAGGTCAATTTAGAATTTAAGATGAAGAACCTAACATATGGTGACAATTTACAAAGAAATATAAAGAAGAAACCAAATCAACAAGGCATTCCATTGGAAAGAAGTAAATATATATACTAATAATGGCACACTCAAAATCGCTCAAAATATTGCGTTCTATGTAATCAGGGTTGTCCAAAACACCCAACACGAAACCCAACCCCGCCAAGAGTAAACAAAAAGTGTGGCATCTGGGTTGAGCCTCCTGAAGTTACTTGCGATGTATTGGTAAATGTACATGTAAAGTTATAAAGGTGATGAAAACCATGAGGATAATTCTGTCTCTATTTCCTACTATTTCATCAGGATGTAATGCAAATGGTGATGGGCTTGTACATTTCGAAATGACAACTAGCATTTGTAATTTTGTATCATACGTGTGTGCAAGCTTGATTCAAACCAAAGAAATCTTTTCAGCAGAGAAACTGCATGGCTATACTCGACATTCATGTATTGGTAACACTATATATATGTTTATGATGTACCACTGGTATATAATATAAAAGAGGCATGCCATTCAGCATATTCTTACCTCATGTTTTCGTACAACAAATATATTCACGTATAGGTAGCACTATATATGTTTGTTTATGTATGTATCACGGGTATATAATATAAAAGAGGCATGCCATTCAACATAATTTTACCTCATATTTTGGCACAACAAATTGCAGACAGCTTGGATGTTACTTCCTTGGTTCAAAATTTCCGTTTCTAGTAGCGTTTAGATATTCTTGGCATAGAGCACTTGTGCTTCCGGTCGTGATAAAGTCTCAATACAACAGCTGCAGTTTCTTCTATTGCTTTTCCTGTTACTTCTGCAATCAACAAAATACGAGCACGATTAACTTAGGCAACGATTACCATACCAATCTTCACATTACCAAATTGATGCATAAGAGGAAAACCGAAGAAGAACACTCTAAAAGAAAACCGATATGTGTAAAGATGTGAAAGTGCAGTATTCTCACCAATTACTGGCCAGACAGGATTCTGTGCAAGAATCCTTCGAGCAAACTCCAGCTCCTGTCTGACATGAACCATCTCGGAATAGTTACTCTTCATTCCTTCACTGAACCCCAGAGTCTTAGCTCTTGCCGTTCTAATTGTTTGCAACACTAGAGGATTGATAGTCAGACCAAAAACCTTTTCCGGGTCAACCTCAAAAAGGCTCTTTGGCAGCTGAACCCCGATCACAATAGGCACATTTGCAACCTTGTAACCTTTTTGCGCAAGATATATTGATAATGGGGTCTTCCCAGTTCGTGAGACCCCGGCAAGAACAATGTCAGCCTTGTGCAAGTTCTGGGGCAATGCCCCATCATCTTGTTTGATTGAAAACTCAATGGCTTCAATCCTACGAAAGTACTCATCGGTGAGAGGAAAGCTCCGGCCTGGTGCCCCACGAGGGAGGCCGGAGGGCAAAACGCCCAAATGGGTAGCAATGGCCTCAGTGATTGGACCTAACATATCTGTCATTGGTATGCCCCAGTGCATGCATGCTTGCCGGGCAGAGTCTGCCATTGACGGGTCAGCTAAAGTGTACACAAGCATAGCACCTTCTTTTGCTGCTTGCTTTACAATCTCCATCAACCTCTCTACATCATCAATCTGAAAGATTTCACAATACCCCATTTTGCATTCTAAATTAGAATCAACACAGGGCAGTATCAAGGATTACAAAATTAGAAAATTCATATTAAGTACTGATTTGGTCTACTTTCATTTCACTTAAGCCACAAACATCATAATAGAAGAGATTATAAATTTATTAGAAAAATTAGATTAAGTACTAATTTGAGCTATTTTTTCACTTGAGCTACAAAGATTATAAATTTATGAGAAAATTTGGATCAAGTACTAATTGAAAGCTTGCCACCTCAAGTCCTAGTCAGCAGTTTTCATAGTCAAAACTGTTTACCTTCATTAGTGGTGATCTAATATATAAATACTACGTGCAGAAAATCATTATTGTTCAGTTTCTCCTTACTAATTAATTTGTGGGTGTTTTTTTTTTTCCATTTAAGCTATAAACATTATATTAATTTTGATCAATTCAGTTTCAGAATATCATCGATTATCTAATCGCTATGCCGTCCATATCTGATCACTCCACAATTGATATTTAATTTTGATCAATTCAGCAATTGGGTTTTGATGTTTGATCATTTTAGCCAATTTCCCAATATTATAAAGCAACGAACTTTACCCCAGAAAACAAATGGGTATTAACGGCGCAGCCCCGATCGACCAAGCAATGCTCGAACTGCCCCAACGCGGCGTTGACAGAGTGCTCCACCGTCCATCCAGTTCCGTCAGAAACCATGTATATCGACTTCCCCGCTGTAGTCTCCGCGTCATCGTGACTGCCGTCACTTCCCGATGAAGTACTATAACGAGGATCTAGCGATACGCCGTCGCTGGGATGCAGCGGAGGGTTCGGCTCCAGAAATTGGGTCCTCTGTCCCGCGCGGTCCAATTTCCGACCCGAGCGTATGGCCCGTGCCCGGGACCATCGTGTCAGCTGAGGGCTGCCCTTGATTTTCCGCGCATGTGGGTCGGAATCGGGTTCGGGTACGGAGGAGGAGGCGGCGATCAGAGGTTTGAGGATTGGCTGGGGATTTGCATGACTGGTTCTGCGCGCGGGAGCGAGGTTCGGGAAGTTGAAGGTGGAAGAAGCATTCATTATTTTATTTTATTATTATTTAGTTCTCTTTTTCCATTTTTTGGATCTTTATTTTTGCCTGAGATTTTTTCTTGTTGTCGGGTTTGGGTTTGGGCCTAGTGGGCCTCAGCAGCCTATTAAGCAGGCCTCTTCTTTTCAAACACAAATATACCCATGTATGAGTCAAATGCCTCTAAAGTTTAAACAGCCGAATATTTCCCTCAAGTTGAAAGTTGTCCTTAAATTGCTAACAAATCAAACATAGTGACCAAATTGATGGAAAAAATAAACAAATGAGAGTGACCAACAATGAAACTAAGTGTCACTCTCGTTTTTTAATATGACTATCACATTGTCACATAATGTTATCGTATAACTTTATTACAAACCGTGTGTATAACTTTGTTAATATTATACTTAGATTTATAACAAATAAAGATTAATACCGCGTAACAATGTAACTCGCACATAAAAAAGTTATCGTATAACACCAAAAATGCATTTAGTCAACATGGATAGCATTCGAGAACTCCCACATTCAATGAACCTCCTGGTAGTTGTTAAATATAAACAAAAGAGGACCCAGAAAGAAGATGGATTATCACATCCTAACAAGTCGTTTACTTTCAACTTAACTTCTTAATTAGAAATTTGGAATCTTTTTTTATTTTGTTTTTCTTTTATTATCTTAAGAACTTCAAGTATTCTTGTGGATACATTAATCCGACAGAGAGAGGACAACACAATTGCATGTACAAAAGTTAAAACGTATGAAATTACGGTTTGTTTATGATGTGTTGAAATATTTCACATTGATCGTATCTTAGAGAAAAAAAAGTTTAAATATTATAACTCCACTCTACCTAATACCTAAATCTTTTGTGATAAAATTTCACACCTGACGAATTATGCAGGTGATAATTAATAAGTTGAGGGTAATATCGATATTGTTAGAAGTAAACATTCAATCCGTCTTTCTGATAATTTAACAGAATGTCACGGATAATTTAAGCCTTTTTAAAGAGTGGGATGATGAGAAACGAAGGGGTAACTAAGACGGTTAAGTTTCAGCACTCTCCAGTCACAATATGCAGAGAAGGGAGTATCAAGAATCCAATAATGTAGGGGGGTAGCCACATGATATAAAGGCCCTAGGATCTCATATAGAACCGAAGGTGTCGCGTGACAATACTTTTTTACACGATATATTTATATTAGGAGAATTGAGAAATAAATTGTTATTTTTTTTTATAGGAAATAAATTGTTATTAAACTTGTTATTAACTAATGAGATTCAAACTTAATATCTTATTTATATATAAAGAAATATTTAAATATTAAATTTTTTACTAACAAGATTTAAACTTAAACATTTATAAATGCATAAAAAATAGGGAAGTATTATTCGCACTTCAAAAATTTTATTTTACACTCCTCACAAGTGTATTTTTCTTTCCAAATATAGAAATTTGGAACGTAGAATGAGATTTTTAAAATTTCAAAAACAATTTTCAAAAAATATTATTAGATTATAATACTGTATGTGACGTGACAACATGTTAACATCGAGTGTAAAATTGAAAAGACCGGCGCACATTGGGCCTCGTAATAAAAACATGAAGATTGTACGTATCAAATCTTAATAAAAGAGCTTCCACTAATTGAAATGACATGACATGACATGCACAATCCATTTTATATCTTCCTCTCTTTTTTATGGTCGTACAGTTTATTGATTTTTATATTTAATCATAAGTGAAAATATCATTAGGTGGTTAAGAGTACGAAACTATGACATCAATCATGTCATCTAATCATATACAAGGATTTGCCTTCTTGAGAGAAATGATAAGGACGCTTTGATAAAGTGAGATTCTTTATGAATTATTTTTATTTTATATTTTAGATGTATTTTTTTTAATAATGGTAGTATAAAAATTATGTCAAAAAAAATGAGATGATGGAAAATCTTACTTTTGAGAAAGTTTTCTTAGCATTTCTCTTGCCCATAAATGATTACTTCATATGACTTTTTGTAAGTCTACCAAGCAATCATTGATATATGTTAGAGAAAAGAGATATTCTATGATCTCTTCCTCTTAATCGACCAAATTAGGAAATCTGTATAGTTGAAATTTGATCCAATGACTGAAGTTATTATAATTTTTAAAGTGGACTCCTGTTTGTTGTCATTAGATCAAATTTCAATGATATGAGTTTCTTAATTTGATAGATTAAGAGGAAGGGATCCGAAGTCCTATGTTAGACTACTGATTTTGGATTTGAGAAAATATACTTCACACACAAGAAGTAAATGATGTCAAAGTAAATTTATATCTACTTTAAGAATAAAAATTAATAAATTTTACCAAATAAACACTAAGAAAATAAATGTGTTTATTTATTTTATGCATTAAAACTTGTTAGGTAATAATATTTTATTTATGAAGAAAGTTTAAAGTTGGGTTTCACTATAAAATAAATTAATAATATGAATAGTAATTCAATTTATTTATAAGCTCATATAAAATTTCTTATCATATTAAAGCGAGATTCATTCTCAACAAGTTACGTGCTCATAGAAGTAGAGGTGCATCCAAGGTGGGAATTAGGTACGTTGGGCAGGTTGCAATGCCAACCAACCCTAGTCGCACCTCAAAATTTTGTTTTATTTATTCAAGCATAACTCATTCCAACCCTAGGCCATCAAGTATTTTATGAACTCGAGATGTCCAAGATGAACTTGAATTGGGCATGTGAATTGGTACAAGCTGTTTTGCAAGAAAATCTCCTGCATTGTTCTCAATTTTCACTCGTAAATTTGCACAATTCAATAGTTAAATTGAAATTTTTAAATTTAGGACCTTCTGTAAACAGAGTTGATTGAGACAAACATTGTCCTCAGCTCTAGAATGTAACTCAAAATTATTCGAATTTATTTTGAGTTTATATTCGGGGTTGAGTTTTTGTGCTTCATATTACTCGCTAAACCGAACTCAAGAATTGGATTTTGTTTTGGCGATCTAGATTTTGTAGATATGGGTTGAATCAGATTTATAAATTTCTTTAAACATGAGCATTAAAAAATTAAAAGAGATCGCAAAAGATGACATCGAAATATCCAACAATGTTGATAAAAGAAATCATTTAATCATCGGCTTACCGACCTTCAGTCCTTGTTATTTTAATCATCAAACCTTCCACTCATTAGATACATATGTCTCATGACGAAGATATTCATTAGGAGTGTGCTATCTACACATCATTCGTTACTTCTCACACATTCTTTGTTAATTTATGTATGTTCATCTTTTTCAATTCATCCGATCCGACAGCTGAGAACTAAAAATATATGGGAGAAATAAAAAGAGGTGTGTGGATATCACATCCATATTCAATAATATGTGTTTTTGAAACACTCCTCCTGCTACAGTTTCATTCTTCATACATCTATGTCGGCCTCTTTTAGACTGAAAATCAAAAGACTTCCATTCGACAACCCAACCTTCGACCATTAACTATAACCAAAGGTGTTTGTTGTGGAGGTCCATCACATGCTTCCTGTATTAATTTTGCGGTTGGCAATTTCAACTTTCAATATTTAATTCTTGGACCATGGTTTACAGAAGATACTTGTTTATAGAGGTATGAAGTGTTTGTCTACATGTCTATGCATGCATTTTAATTTCCTTCAGATATAGAGTAAATTGAGTTAGACAATAGAGCTCAAGTATATAGGGTCCCATGTTTTTGTGAATGGTATCTACGAATTGTTAAGAATGAATCTCACGTTGATGAGAAAATGGGTCTTGCATGTGATTATAAGTAGATGAGATATTCCTCATATTGCCAATTGGTTTTATGATGGAACCTCAACCTTCTTCATAGTGAAGTCGAACGGCCACCACACATGCTCCACGCCACTTGAATTGTGTTGTTCACATGTTAAGCTTGAAAATTCATCACACATGAGGGGTCGTGTTTAAAATGAGTCTCACATTGATTAGAGAAGGAACCTTACATGATCTTATAAGTAATTGTGCTACTCTCTATACTGCCAATTAATATTTATAATTGATACTCAACATTATTCACGAATGATATATAATCAAGGAAGTCTATTCAAATTTTATTTTCAGTTAATTTAATTTTGGTATTTTACAGTTGAACTAATTAACTTGCTTAGAGATTGCATGCATGCGTATATCTGCAAATAAATGTACACTCCCAGGGAAAAGCAAACAAATCTGATATATATCGAAAGCAGAGCAAGATTTTTCTGCCTCAAATGTTTGGTTTTCCCTCACAAGTAACACAGGAACGTGCCCTAGCTCTTAGCCATAATATATATTTGTGGAAATATGACAGGAATTTAAATGTCACCATCGATACATAATCTATAATCTCTATAGATACCAAATGGAAGGACGTTAGAGACTTGCTTTTATTATTAATGATTGAGCTAATTAATCTGATCATGTCCTTTTCGATCCATATCAAATAAAGCACATCACATGCATGACCAAATAGAAAATGCCAACGGAAGTATGTAAAACGGGCTTGTGACTCGAGGTTCCTCCACGTATTTGCCGACATGCATTGCAGATGTTACAGTTAAATTTGGTTAGGTCCGTCGAATTCTAATCATGTGCCTTGTTGATCCCCATTTTATTACAGGATTTTATCTCCCTGTGTATTGTGTGTGTTGAAAAAGAGAGAGAGAGAGAGAGAGAGAGATTTCTTTCAACTGGTGCATATTCAACCGAGCCTCTCATCATTATTCAACTTTGCTTTTTAAGTTTATTATTGGTTGTCATGCGTCCAAATCTACCAGTCATTGTCCCTGGCATTTCTTTTTCTGTCACACCAGGTAACACTATAAATGGAAAATATCTTTCACAATACTCCAAAATTTACCATGTGCTTGTACTATAACATGTTGTATAAATATACCTAATACATTGAAGTCATGAAAAATCCAAGTCGAATTTATAATAGTGAAACTTTGACGACCATTTCATAGACAGGTTGAATCAATGTCATATCTGTTCTTTTTAAATAATTTGATTACATAAAGTTAACTGCAATCGCGTAAGTCATGTCGAGTGTTGATTGAATAACGATATAAAATTTTCATTTAAAATGGTTAAAGTATCGCCTCAAGCTTTGTGGTAAGTTTCATTTTCTATTAGACTAGGAATAGAACCAGCTCATACTTATATATACAAGTGAAGAGACCATGGCTACCACTTCACCATTATTCTAAGCTTTTCCATCTCTCTCTTTGTATATATGAGGGTAGACATTCAAACCTGATTTCTTTCTTTTTTTGAGAGTTTTGCATACCAATTGGTGGAAACCAATGAATTCGATGCGCTGAAGTCAGAATTTGGGAAGGTTTTGTAATTCTAGTTGCTTTGAATTATAGATAGAGGCCAAAAATGCGAGACAACTTATAGATGACTTGGTGTGATAAAAAGCAATTGGAAGCTCCAGGGTCCTTTATTTTCTAAAAGACGTAAGCAGCTTTCGTTGATTTGATATTTGGCCTCGAACACTACTTGGTTGCTGAAAATTCAGTAGCCGGTCCTGTTTACATCCAATCACGGCTAGACACGTATCTAAATTTTGATTAAAAACTTAGACACGTGTTCACCCGTAATTGGGTGTAAGCAAAACTAGTTGCTGAATTCTTCAGTAGCCAAGTTCTTTCCTTTGGCCTCCTGTATGAAAATTATTTTATTGATATATTCTACATGCATGCATTGACTATTTTAATAATCTCCTGCCATTTCTCTGTTTGGGTTGAATTAACTTATTTCAGTTGTAAATTAATGGGTTAAGTTAATTGTTAATTTATTTGTTTGTCTTATGATGTTTAATTAAAAATATATGTCCTTTTTAATTATATTGTGGAATCATTAATCCAAGAACACATGAATATATAAATTAAATATGCAATGGCGCCATTTGTTAAAAACATATTAGCATCTGTTTTTGTGGTAATTCTAATCTATTATTGTTCTATAAAAGAATGAATTTAAACTATTTTTTTGTTTTCTAACGAAATTAGGTTAGTACTCTTTGTCCTTGAAAAACAGTTAAATTCCTTTTTTTATATATAAATCATATATTTACACTAAGAGTTGGGGAAATAAATTGGTTTTGAACTTGTAATTTATGAGATTCGAACTAAGATCGTTCACTTATAAGTAAAAAGAATATTAATACACCGTAATACAATACTAAGTGACTTGACTTTATTGTGTTCTAAATTTTCTTTTGAATCCGACGATATGATTATAATTTACACCTATATACACGTGTGTCCAAAATTTAATCTTTTCATAACTACTAATAGTCCTTCAAGGCTGCCTTGTTGATCCCCATTTTATCAGAGTATCTCCGTGTGTGTTGAGAGAGAGAGAGAGAGAGAGATTTATTTCAACTGGTGCATATTCAACTAGAAACTTTTAGTTGTGACAGGAACACGGATAGTACATAATATGTTTTTATGCAAGTGGTGAAAAATTTTAAGTTTTAAGTTATTAACCTTTAACACACATAACCCACTATTTATATAGAGATACGTGATGTACCACCTCGTATGACGATCACACTAAAAAATCTCTTATATTCAACCGAATCTCTCGTCATTATTCAACTTTGCTTTTTAAGTTCATTATTGGTTGTCATGCGTCCAAGTCTCACCAGTCATTGTCCCTTTCATATACATTTTTCTTCACTATAAATGGCATTTCTTTTTCTGTCACACCAGGTAACACTATAAATGGAAAATATCTTTTACAATACTCCAAAATCTACCATGTGCTTATGCTATAACATAGTGTATAAATATACCTAATACAATAATGTCATGAATAATCCAAATCAAATTTGTAATAGTGATACTCTAACGACCATTTCATAGACAGGTTGAATCAACGTCATATCTGTTCTTTTTAAATAATTTGATTACATAAAATTAACTGCAAACGGGTAAATCATGTTGAGTTGTTGATTGAATGACGGTATAAAGTTTTCATTTGAAATGGTTAAAAGTATCACCTCAAGCTTTGTGGTAAGTTTCATTTTCTATTTGACTAGGAATAGAACCACCTCATACTTTATATATAAGTGAAGAGACCATGGCTACCACTTCACCATTATTCTAAGCTTTTCCATCTCGCTCTTTTTGTATATACGAGGGTAGACATTCAAACTTCACTTCTTTCTTTTTGAGAGTTTTGCATACCAATTGGAGGAAACCAATCAATTCGATGCGCTAAAGTCAGAATTGGGAAAGGTTTTGTAATTTCTAGTTGCGTTGAAATTATGAATTATAGATTGGAGAAATTTTTAGTTGTGTCGGGAACACAAGTGGTACACCACCAGGGCCGGTCCTGAGAATTTGGCGGCCCTAGACGAGCCTTCGAAGTGGGGCCCTAAAATTCTCTAATCTCCGGTTCTTTGTATATTGATTTGTATAAAAAAGAATTCGCTAAATACATAAAAAGTTATATTTTCACATCAAATATCATTAAAAATTAATATCAAAAGAAGATAAATATACTAACATTATTTAAACATTACATGATTCACGTTTTTAGACACAAATGTACTAAATGTTTGCAGTCAAAAGTTTAAGATTGAGAGTGAAGAACAATAAAACTTGATGATAAAGAGAGTAAATAACAATAAAACTTGATTGACGAGTATAATAAATTCAATGCTAATTGTTTCTCTTGTGTTTTTTTTTCTTCTAAAATCAACATCACACTAATGAATTGAATATTTAAATAATCCATTGAATAAAAAGTTATTGAAAAGAAAAATATAAAATTCAACGTTTTGATTACCTTAAAGTACAATATTTAAGACCATATGATAGTTGGTTTAAACATTCGATATAAATGAAGAGAATGAGAAGTTGAAAGAAAAAAGATTTCAAAGAGACTTGAGTTTTATAACTTTATATGCAGTTGGACAGATGGATTGGCAGTAAATTTGAAAAACAAGAAAAATCTAGTGACTGAAAGGGAACTTCGTGTTTCGAACTCAACACCCCAAAGAAAAATGAAGCCAACATTTCCATTGCACTAACAAATGAATTATGATATTTCTTACTTTTTTTTTTTTGTATTTATATGTTAATTACAGGATATAAATTTTTTTGGGGGGGGGCCCTTCTAAAGTGGAGGTCCTAGGCGGGCGCCTACTTAGGCTATCCTTAGGGTCGGACCTGTACACCACGTGTTTTAATAGGAGTGATGAGAAATTTTATTTTCTAAGTTATTAACTTTTTAGCACACATATCCCATCATTGTATAGTAACACATGATGTACCACCCCGTGTACCGATCACACTGAAAAGTCTCTCCATAGATAAAGGCCAAAAACGCGAGACAACTTATAGATGATTTGGTGTGATAAAAAGCAATTCGAAGCTCAAGGGTCCTTGATTTTCTAAAAGACGTAAGCAGCTTTCGATGATTTGATATTTGGCCTCCTGTATGAAAATTATTTTAGTGACATATTCTATATGCATGCATTGACTATTTTAATAATCTCCTGCCATTTCTCCGTTTGGGTTGAATTAACTTATTTCAGTTGTAAATTAATGGGTTTAGTTCATTGTTAATTTATTTGTTTGTCTTACGATGTTTAATTAAAAATATATATCCTTTTTAATTATATTGTGGAATCATTAATCCAAGAACACATGAATATATAAATTAAATATGCAATGGCGCCATTTGTTAAACCATATATTTACACTAAGAGTTGGGAAAATAAATTGGTTCCAAACTCGTAATTTACGAGATTCGGAGAAAGATCGTTCACTTACAAATAAAAAGAATATTAATACACCATAATACTAAGTGACTTGACTTTATTGTGTTCTAAATTCCCCTTTAAATCCGACGGCGACATGATTATAATTTCCACCTATATGCGCATGTATGTCCAAAATTTAATCTTTTCATAACTGCTAATTAATAGTCCTTAAAGACTGAAACCGGTGTCCTGTAAATAAAACTGAAAACATTATACCTTGACGTGAATCACAAAATCCAGATTCTAATTTATTAAAAAAAATGATATAGTTAACTACTGTTGAAAAAAAAATATTTTTTTTTCGTTGAGAGTTGAAATCAATAACATTCTGCTTACTAAATAGGTGCTCTAACCAGCTATACAACTTTGTTGACATTGTTAACTAGTGTGGATTTGTACAATGGGTATTTTTTGGTCGAATGGGTAAAGAGATCATCTCAACAATTAGTACTATCAGTTGGTGTGACATGCAAGCATGGTACGTTAAGATTTGAAAATTTAAGGAGGAAAAAGTGCCGACGCTGGTCTTAGCTAGAATATTTATCTGATGCGTGTATGAGCCGCGTGTTCTTCTCTGAAGCATAGACTCTCAATCCTCGTAGCTATATATATATATATATATATATATATATATATTCAAAGGACACAAACTTAAGACGTTGGTATTGATTGATGCGATTTTCACCTTATAAACATATATCCCTAGCTTGCCAGCCATCCCCAACTAATTTTTTCAATATATATGTGTGTGTGTGTAAGCTCTCGTTCTCATTCTTTATATAAAAGCCAGCCAACGTCCTCAATTCGATCCAGGACATGTAAGCAGCATTTTGATTTCGATTTATATATGTTGTTTAATTTGTTTATGTTTATCTTACTGCTTTCAAGTTAATCTGAATAAGTTTTTTAATTAAGGTAGGATGATGTTTCAAAGTAGTCATAGCTAGTCGATGTCAACGTCTCCGCGGATTGCCATGCAAGTAATTTCGTTTTAGCAGTAATCTTTGAATTTTGTCAAATTAATCCTTATCATATCAGGGGCTGGTAATATTGACAGTTGAGCCTATCAACTACAAGTGTTTGTTTTATACAGTATTTCCTAATAAGGCTTAAAAAAAATTAAGATTGCCTATAAATATTTGTTAATTTTCTTCAACAATTAAGGACACACTCTAAACTTTTTTCTAATAATTAAGGAGAATTTTTCTATGTAAATAAGTTTGCATATTATGTACCAAACTGTTGAGCTTTTTTACGTGGTTTTGTCATTGGTTGTAAGAGATAAGTTTGCTACAAGTTTTGAGGTTCGGCTTTAATGCTGCGTAGAGTGTTTTAGTTGTTAAACTTGATTTTTGCAACTATGTAGTCTATGTTAGATCATCTATTTTAGAAAAATGCAAGTTATAGAAGTTAAAATTTTGTCATAAGCCTGCATGTGTCAAACTCCCTAAGTGTTAAGGGAAGTTTTTTTTATTTAAGACTCTATGTAGTTTCATAATTTGATTTTTATTTATTTATTTCTGCAGGCTGCACATACAGGTTGGTCTGATCTGTTAATGAAGATTCAAGAACAGGTTATATATATGTATATATATCTACTAGATAGAGATATTACATTGAAGCTTATATCTAATTACTCTCATCCTTATTGAGGATGATAATCTTGA
This sequence comes from Pyrus communis, assembly GCF_963583255.1. Taxonomy (NCBI): domain Eukaryota; kingdom Viridiplantae; phylum Streptophyta; class Magnoliopsida; order Rosales; family Rosaceae; genus Pyrus; species Pyrus communis. Next base: position 29,223,798 of record NC_084805.1, read on the forward strand.
CGATATATATATATATATATAGTCTTGAAATAGAGTAGATCTGGTTTCCATTTCTTATTCTCTTCTTTTATCAGCCTTTTATACATAGGATCTTTAACCTATATTTCTCCTCATCAACATTATTTTATATTCTTATCTAATTGCTAACAATTTTCATATATACCAAGTGTTTTTTTCAATGTTTCTTTCACCTTGTATTATTGTATGTACTGCTTATCATACCATGGCCTCTCTGTTGGAGATAAAAAGCATATTTTGTGCAGATCAGATATGTCTCACATAATGGCTTGAATATTTACTCTTCGTAGGACCCAAGGAAATGTGGTAGCTAGGTATAGTGAATTTAAAATATTTAACAATTTTATTTCAAAGTGCAAAACTTAATTTACTTTCAAAGTTTGAATTGGAATGAATTAACCACTATTTTTAAGGTAGAAGATGAATTGCTCATTAAAAAACGTAGTCATTTCAATCCTCTCTAAAATGATAGGATTAGAAAGGAAGAAGTTTTCTTTATGTCTAATCCCCTCAAAATGAAAGATTCCACTATGCCTTCAATATACCTTGATTTACAGGGTTATATATCTAACCCAATACTGAGCCAAAACGACACCATAATTTATAAATGGTAATGCTTTGTTGCAATATGTTATCAAAAAGCATTTATTAGACCGTTAATTTGGGTCACACATGCATTGAAATGAGAAACATTTAGTTAGTGGTCTAAATTAACGTTAATGGTGTGATAAAGGGAAGTTTACACAACTCTTTCAAAAGATTTTTACAATTCTTTGCATATCTGAATTATAAATATGGATCTGATAACAGTATGCATATGTTGGTCTCATATCATGTTGAAAATTCAATAAGGATCAACATATATATTCCCCATTTCGTATGAAATATTATTAAACATGAGATACCATATTAAATGATAATTGCTATTATGCTATCAAGTTGCAGTTTAAGGGAAAACCTGAAATCAACAGGAAGTCGTTAGTTCGTGATATGTTTCTTTTGTGTTATATATTTTTAATTGCAAAATAATGGATGCTTGGACAGTCGGTGGTCATCAGATTAATACGACCAGAGTCTTGTTTTCTTCTGCTAGGGAGCAGTTTATTTGCTTCTTTTTTTTTTTTTTTTTGGCTTTTAGTTGCAAAAGGTTTATTTATTTGGTTTTTGCTCAAATTTATTTGTTTATTTATAGTGCTCATATAATCTGAACGAATTATTCTCTTTCTTTGTTTGGGAAATTTTTGAAAAGGTTGAAAATCCTAGGTCAGAGGAAAATCCACTCGACAGCTCTAAGTGTGGCCATTCTTTATTTAGTTAATTAAGCTGCTCAAATCAATTTATTAGATCAACCTGCAGAACGTGTTCTTCTTCTTCAGATAAGACATATTCAATTTTTAATAGTGTTAGAGACACCAACTTTTAAGATGTCTATTGTTTAGTTAGTATTTCATTTGTTTTCTGTTCGGACCTATTTTTGAAACTTATTTATTGATAATATATAAGAAATTCAGCGTCATCAAAATTAATGTCAACTATCATTAATAAAAAAAACTAAAACTTGGCAAGACGGATTTAACGAGCATTAAGAGTAATCCAATAGGAATCAAAGAAAAACTTGGGAATGAAGATTTTTGTTCATTTAAATTAAGGAAAAGTATAAAATTTTTTTTAAAAAATAGATAACTTCCATGTCTAGTGCCTGGCAAAAGAACATGGACACAACTACTAGTGTAGACTCCAAAAGTTGGAAAAGGAAACGGCCATAACGTTTTCATCGACGACGAAGGGAACCATAAGAAACAATAGCAACGCGGTGTTGTCTCAACCTCTTTTCTCATCGTCTTCAAAACCCACTTGTAATTATTTGTTATCAAATCGATCGAGTTCTTTTTAATTTCTTCTCCCTTCTCTCATAACATTCCCTTTCCTCTCCCTCTCCCTCTCCCTCTCACTCTACATGTCTTTGAATTTCTAAGCATGGACTCGGACCCACCATTTCGCAAGGCCTACAAGACCCTTTTCGACAACACCGTCAACAAAGCCAACAACATCAACAACAACAAGGAGGAGGTGCTACAACAGCTTGTTACAGTGGAGGAATGTGAACTGCCGTTGATTGATCTTAGGCGGCTGGAGCTCGGAGAAAAGGAGAGGGAGAAGTGCATGACGGAAATAGCTAGGGCATCGCAAGAGTGGGGTTTCTTTCAGGTAGTGAATCATGGGATTTCAGGAGGGCTTCTTCAGAAGATGAAGAGTGAGCAAGAGAAGGTGTTCAAGCAATCTTTTGATAAGAAGAGGCAAGAGGACAAGCACTTGAACTTTTCACCGGGAACTTATCGTTGGGGAACTCCTTCTGCCACATGCCTACGGCAGTTAGCATGGTCTGAAGCTTTTCACATTCCACTCAACGACATTTCTGCTACATCAGCTTCTGGTCTCAACCATACACTCAGGTAAAAATTTACAAACTTTCAGGTTCATGAATTGTACATCTTTGGAGTCTCAACAGTACCGTACCAATCCACTAATACCATAGGAATCATCGATAAAATAAACAAGTGATATTCTTACAGAAATTATGCACTATACCCTATTAGAATCACTGATTATTAATTTTTTTTTTATCAACCAAGGTGGAGAATTAACTGATAAATTATTGAATGTGTGACATTTTTTAATATAAAAAAGAGAAGTATCACCGATTCATCGGACCAAATAGTAGTGTCATACACTAGTCTAGAGGCCTCGGATTTGAACCTGGCCAAATGCATACAATATTCTGATAAATTTTTGCACAAAAAATTTATATACACCGAAGGAAGTTAAAGTTCCATTCACAAAAGTAATTGGCAACCGAAAAAGTGACCCACAGGTTATAACCCCTTGCAAGTTTTCTTATCTTTATAATTTACATTGACTAAAAATACTTTCAGATGTACAGTATATGTTCTTCATGTCCTCACCTCACATATATATGGTCTTGTTGGTTTCTTGAGTCTGATTTTTGCATACTCATGAATCCCATAGAAATTGGAAAAGTTGGTGAAACCGACTGCTCAGTAGCTATGAGTCAGCTTCTGCATCACATGCAGTCATTTAGGAACCCCAAACTAAGTTTCAGAGAACTTGCATGTGATGCAGTACTTCTTCCAAATTTCTAGCAGCTTCTTGCATACATACATACATACATACATACATACATACATACATATATACAGTGTGCAGTGTATCTTTTTTGTTCTAGATCGATCTAGCAATTGTACCCAGAAATGTAGAGTACGTAGTACTTATCTTCATCGATGCCAGAATTGCTTCCCTGTCATGGACAAATTACAGATATATATTTGCTGTCATAGTTATCTTACCTTTACTTCTTCTTGTTGTAGAGTTAATTATTAATGCAATTAAACTAATTATATTATTTTACTCCTACACTTTTTACTCTCAAATTAACCTGAGAAGTGAAACCCCTGTACGTAGTGCATGCATGGCCCCTCTCTCGTATAATACCTTGATCAGTTCTTGCAACTTATTAAAAAATAAATAAATTCTTGCTTCATGTTGCTATAATAGTAAATAATTAACAGTTCATCTTTAGAAGTGATCATTAATCATTTTCAGTACCAATTGTGCAAGATTGAATTAATAATTTGGCACTAATGATTTAATTGGGAACTAAGTCAATTTCTCCAATTATATTTGCATGTATCCAGCTCAACAATGGAACAATTTGCTACAACAGTTTCAAGTTTGGCACTGAAATTGGCTGAAATTTTGGCTGAGAAATTAGGTCACAAGTCAACATTTTTCCTAGAAAATTGTTTGCCCAGCACTTGTTATCTTCGAATGAACCGATATCCACCTTGCCCCATCCCTTCTGAGGTGTTTGGATTGATGCCACACACTGATAGTGATTTCCTTACAATATTGCACCAAGACCAGGTTGGAGGATTGCAGTTGATCAAAGACGATAGATGGATCGCAGTTAAACCTAATCCAGAAGCTCTAATCATTAACATTGGAGATCTATTTCAGGTAATTTTAAATTTTTGATTCACATCATTATGATATTTCAAACATGTATACTGGATCATATCTGCATACATATAGACAGGGCACGTTTAGGAACACTATGTAGGAAGTGCTTTTTATTCATAAGTGATTCTTGTTAGAAGCGATTTTGTAAAAGGTGCTTTTTCAATCTATAAGGCTTTACAGCTTACTTGAAAGTGCTTTTTAAGTAACTAAAAGTGCTTCCATATTACCAAAAGTGTTTTTGACAATATTTGGGAGAAAAAACTCAAAGTGCTTATGGGTTTAAAAATAGCACTTCATAGTGGTTTATTGGAATAAGCACTGCTTTTTTTTTTTTTTTTTCATGAGGCACTTCAAGTGTTTTTCAAATCGCACTTGTATATTTTAATTACAAATTTTGATATACTTACTTTATATAAAACGCTTTTACTAGGAAGCGATTGTAAGCACAAATGCTTTTAATTATCTAAAAACGAAGTTTAGATGACAACACAAGATCCTTTTTTATGTAAATAATGCAAGTTACTTGTTTCATTATCTCATTAGTTTTATTGTTTTCTTCTTTGTCTAGCTAGGCATGGAGCAACAATGTGTACAAGAGTGTTCAACATCGAGTTGTCACGAATTTGCAAGTGGAACGATTCTCAACTGCATATTTCTTATGTCCTTCATATGACACCGTGATACAGAGTTGCAGGGAGCCTTCTGTCTATAGAAAATTCAGCTTTGGGGAGTATAGGCGGCAAGTCCAAGAGGATGTTCAAAAATTGGGTTCAAAAATAGGTCTTCCGAGATTTGTCGTATAATTAGTAATTAATTAAACCACTACAGAAGAATTCTACTAGTGAATTATTAGGCTATTTCTAGATATATATGCGGGGGATAATTGATATATTTAAAAATGTTATGCATAATTAAGCTAAGCTTTGAAAAAATATGGAGTGCTTGGAGTTAAAGAAAGACTTGGCGCAAAATCTAGTGGAGTAGCTTTCTAATATTCATACAGCCAACCCTACTTAGTGAAATATGACTTGGTTGTTGTTGTTATTGTTGTATAATTAAGCCTTCATATATATATATATATATATATGTTTTGTTTTGTTTTGTTTTTGTAAGCATAGTTTTGTATTAGAAATGGAAATTAAGGTGGTGTAGCAGTTCGGTATAGTTAAGGGTTTTCCTTTGTTTGCTGCAAACAATTAAGGGTTTATGTTAGCCAAAATTATTAGACGATTTGTTTGGATCGATCATTGTAAGTTGGGATAATGAGTATGTGAGGATCGATCAATGTTGATTATTGTTTTACTTCTTTATTCTGTTAATTATTACTTTCAAACTATATTTTGAAACTGGGAAAAAAAATGATCCTACTTAAAAAACCTTAGCTATCCCAAAAACTCACTTTTCATATTTAGGCAGGTTTGCTCCCTGGTCTTGGGTATAAGGCACGAAGCTGTTAAAAACATGGGCGATTCCCTAGTTGAAAGTTTTAGGAGGACGCGTGTCATTTGGTTGTGGTAAGGAGCGGATTGAAATGTCTTTAGTCTTTACGGGTCTCACTAGGGATTAGTCCTACCTTCTGGGTGTGGGATACCTTAAGATTTGGCAAAAACAAAATAGGCAGCTGGGGGGAGGGGGGTGTTTTCGGCCAGATCTTTGCCGCATAGCAGGTGATTCTGGTTGTTATCCTTCTCGTCTTGAGGAGATCTTCCTCGTTTTGGTTTCTATTTGTCTCAAATCCCAACTATCTTGTTAGATCAATGTTTCTCCCACTTTGAACTGTGTACTAAATCTAACTTTTTGGGTAAGATAGTGGGTGGCCTCGATATGGCATCAGGGGCGCTATAGGATGAATTTTGCACATCTATGAGAATCATAAGCGTTGCAACTCGTGAGCTTTAGTTTCCAAAACCTCAGTTTGAATTCGTTGTATATTTTGTAGTGTCTCTAGTTGTGAGAGTTTTTCGTTTGCTTTTAGTATAGATATATATACACACACACAGAGATTGCTTAAGAGGAGGGATCTCAATTTTTTCAAAAAAAATGGGGACACGCTCCCCACCATTAATTGGTTTTAATGAAATTGTGTGGTTAGATTAAAACACAGACTACACAATCTCAACCACACAATTTCATTAAAGTTAAATCCAATGGTGAGGAGCGTGTCCCCATTTTTTTAGAAAAATGGAGATCCCTCCCCTTAAGCAATATGTATTTGTGTGTGTGTGTGTGTGTGTTATATGTGTGTGGCACTATAATGTTGTGTGATCTTTATTGGTGACTCGTATCAAATGACTTTTTACATAAGAACAGAGTGTGAAGCGCGAAAAAATATAATAACAATAATTTATTCATTGAGCTCTAGGAATAGCGACATGAACTAAATATCTTGTCCAAGCCAAAGAACTCACTTCGAATAGTCTTGCCAATTGATGATTTAGTCGAGATTCAGCATTTCTAAATCATCAAACGCTTAGTTTTCATTTCGATTGTAGGTGTAACCAACCCGCTATTAAGGATATGGTAGAAAGAAATAATAGAAAAAGAGCTCCAATATAAAGATCCTCTTTAGTACGTTAATTGACTGTATACCATCACTGATAACACCAAAATTCACCGAGGCATTTCTCTAATGCTTGGTAGACTTGTTGTCATTGGCCAAACCATGTTGCGCACATGTCAACGGATATTGACATATGTTGAAGCAATTTGATAAGTGATATCGAGAGAATCTGTAGAGTGATGTTGACGCAACTGTCGAGTTATGCCTAGTAGACTTTACATCAGACACTTGGTAGACACAAAATGAACCCCTACTAAACATTTGGAGGGTCCTTAGAAGGCCTTCATATGTGTATTCTCGAAACTATGGGTGGTTTTGTCACCTTCATTCCAATGTACATTTGCCTCTGAAATTGTGGTATTTGGTGTCAAAATCAACGGTCTTTTTATCCATCGTTTTTGTTCGTAATTCTTTTCATATCTTTCAACTTTGCATTATTATTTGCACAAATGTGATTTTGAGATTGATCGCTAGCAAAAATTTTACACTTATTTGATGATATGTTTGTTCATCGTTCGAAGTTTTCTGCAATCTAGGTAAATACTGCATGTTTGTATGTTGTAATACTTATATATAGTAATTCTTTTAGGATGTAAATACCCTCAATTCAATATACGGTATTTCACTATGTATTGTTAAATTTAGAACGAAGTACTTAGTTACAAAATTTGAATTTTAGTTATTAGTCATAAAATATTTGTAGGCCTTCCAGAGTCAATCATAGTTTTTGGATAAAACTCGATCCCACAAATGTATAAATGAAAACCGTTTGCAAATCGAATTAATTTGAAGATTTTACAGAACGTTAAACTCAAGGATAATTCTTAGTTTTCTCCATTTCTGGTAGAATTGCGTTGGCTGCTAGTGGTAGTGGGACCCAAGGGGATATTTTCATTTTTCCCCTTCCCGCTCTTCTTCCAGGCTTCCGGGAACTCTCCCGATCTCTTTCTCGTCGTCCTCGGGAGACCACATCGACGCCACCACAATATTCCCCGCAAGATCCACTACAAAAAAAATTCATCACGATATTCACACACCAAAAAAAAAAAAAAAAATCATCACGGACTCATCATGATGCCTGAGCACAACTAAATTTGCTGGTCAACGAGTCAACGAGATTTGAGGAGGAGAAGCTCGAACTCAGTGGAGTGAAGCAACTCCGGCGAAATTCCGAGCCCAAAGCCAAGGTTCAAGCTCAAACCGAGGGCTTAAGTACTAATTTGGTATTGAGATGCTTTTATAAAAAATGGGTATCAAAAAATGATGAGTTTAAAAATATGTCTGGTAAACACTTAAAAACCGCTTATTTTCACAGTTTTGAGTGAAAAAAAGCTGAAAACGTGAAGCAGCAAAAATGAGCTTATTCTCCGAGCACAACAGAAACAATTTTTTTTTAAAGCACAACAATACCAAATCAGCCTTAAGTGTGGCCGAACTAGATGACAAATTACGGCAGGTGCATAATGTCAAGTTTGATATTTTGGCCCTGACAATATATCACATGCGGCTTTGTGGAACATTTACTTGGGCCTGACCCAACTCCAAAACCGGAGCCCGGGTCCCATTGACATAACGCGGCGCATGTCTTTATGGCAAATAGGCCTCGGCCCATACCCGATGCCAACTATTTGCGCGTGAATGTCGCTGCATGCATAAGTTTGAATCCCTAAGGATGAGTTTTTTGAGATTAAAAAGATTAATTAAATTAATTATTGAGTTTATTTATTAGACATCGAGCCCGAGAGACCCAAGGCCCAAGGCCTATCTTCTATATGTATAAAGTGAGAGCTCCAGTTTGATGAAACATTCAATAATGTCAAAAATGTTCTCATTTAATAAGAGAGATAACTCAAAACTAACCATTTATAATAGGGATTAGCCTCTCCACACTCACATGCGAGAGGCATTTTCTTTAATCACGGGCGCTACGCGCCCCTTAAGATGTGTTGTGTTAGTTGTTTTTTTTCTCGTACCGCTTCATACAAATAAAATAGAACGTACACTTCTAAATAAAAAAGAAATACAACATAAAGTTGTGTGTAAAATGCGTAATAAACAAAAAAAACTCTTTGCATGCGAAAGCAAGTTTGAAGATGTTAAAGAAGAATAAAGGAATAAATACAGAAAGGAACCAGATAATAGTGTTTGATAAAAAAAAACTAAACAATTAATTCATGACATTAAGCTGAGCAATAATTTATACGTATCATCTTGTCCTTAAAATACCACAAAATACAGCACACTTAAATCACATCTCTTTGAACACTTTATCTTAAAAGCTGCTAATTAAATATGAGTTGATAGGGTTTGTGGCTTCATAATATAATTTCTACTATTTTTCTTGACATATTTGTTAAACTTTCCCATTAATTCCACCTGCAAGCTCTTCCGTAAATTCAATGCTCCCACAACTTTAGTACTTTTTTCCATGGCTGCAAACGGATCATTGAAATGAGAATATGAGTTGAAGTGTAAATTGCATAAAGTAAGTAGTAATTAAAATGTACATATTTAGAGGAAAAGTAAGAAATGAAATAGTCGTATCGAATTAGATTCAATCCCAAAGCTCAATCAAGATAATATCAAATGTAAAATTCCTTATTATGATTTCGTTGCCATGTTGAGCTGTATAAATTTGTTATTGTTACCAAAATCTAAATGGTTCGTTTGGATGTACTTTTAAAATAGTTGAAAGTGCTTTTAGAGAAAATGTTGTTGGATTCCAAAAGCACTTTAAGTGCTTTTTGCAAGAAGCATCAGTTATGTGTTTTTTCCAGGAAGCACTTTGAGTGCTTTTCCAAGATTTACTTGCATTTTTACTAAGGATTGATTCCAAAAACATTTTCATCAAAAACACTTTCAGTTATTTTAAAAGCACATCCAAACGAGCTTTAAAACAAATCAACCTATGTTCACAGAACGCAGTTAACCCTTCTTCTGCATAATCTTTGATATGAGCTCTCAATTTGGATTAGAGGGGAAAGCATACAATTCTAAAAAGTGCTCTCAAACATTAACAACCAATCTGGTATGAATTTCGAAAATCTCATGTAACAAACTTTATATTAATTGGAAAAACCTCCATAAGTCAAACCGATGATGAAAAAAGGACAAATATAAAAGGGAGGTTTCCAATTTCCAAGTCTTAAAAGAGCAACATAATCAGATATTGCTGTGACAAAAATGTCCACACCTTTAAAAATGATTAATAAATTTTTTTTCTCGATATACTAACAAAAACAAAGAATAACATATGCACACACATCCTTGAGAATAATGAACAACCTTTAGATAGTAATTTTATTAAAGACATAGGATAACATATTTTGTTCTTCGCCCTTTGCAAGAAGATCACATAAGGAAATATTTGTCTTCCTGCATGCACTGCATAAGTGCCATAAAAAATGACTCGGAGAAAATGAAGACAACATAGGTGAGAATGGAGCAAAAAAAAGATAAAACAATCGAAACAGAGAATGGAGCAATTATTTTCAAATTGCATACCAATTGATTGGACACCTTACACAAAGAAACCACACATCATTAGCCTGGTCCGGGTCCCCATCACATTCCAGGCTCGACTCTACTGTAGTACGATATTGTCCGCTTTGGGCCACGACCACGCCCTCACTGTTTTGTTTCTAGGAACTCACACGAGAACTTTCCAGTGGGTCACCCATCATGGGAACGCTCTCGCCCCTTACTCGCTTAACTTCGGAGTTTCGATGGAAACTGAAGCCAGTGAGCTCCTAAAAGGCCTAGTGCTAGGTAGAGATGAAAAATACATATAAGGCTTACAGGATCCACTCCCCTGGGAGATGTAGGATGTTATAATCCACCACCCTTAAGTGTCCAATATCTTCGTCGGCACACATCTGGCCAGGGATTGACTCTGATACCAAATTGTCACATCCCGGGCTCGACTACTCGAGCTGAGATGTGACAAGTGTGCTTGAAATGTTGTAAAGCCCTGAAATTGGTACAATTTAAAGTTTAAGTTCATATGATTATATTTCTATACAATAGCATCAAAAATGGACTAAAGTGTAGAATATCAATTTCAATTTAATTATTAACCAAATCTCAATAACTATAAAAGTAGATCAAAGAAGAAAAAGCACATATCATGCCTATGCATGTACGTTTGCTTCTGCACATGAAAAAGAATACACATATGAATAAAATTAGACATCTATAAACCTTTACCATCATGACCACTGTGAAAAATCTTCATCGTAGCCGGAGTCATAGATTGCAAAACCACGCTTCTTCAAACATTTTTTTTAACAATAATTAGGGGCTATGGTCATAAGAAAAATTAGACTGTTCGAAAGACATAAAAGTGGAGAATTACCTGTTAGAACTGAAAAATTAGTGCAAAAGGTTTGAAAATTACCTAATTAGATATTGAAAAAGAGAAAGATGAGATGGAGTGTGAAGGTAAAATTAAGATCGGCAACGGTTAACAAATTCCTCCTTTCCATCTTTGGACAGTGTTCCTTGTTGGATTGTTTTTTTCTGAGAGACAAAGAAAACAATAACTGTCACAGGCGTTTGAGATTTACCAAATCTCCTCATTTGCCTAGCATTTAGAAAGGAATTCATAAATAAAAACATAACTGACTTACATCTTACATTAGTAACGCGTGGGTTTTTTCAAATCTGGTTAAGCAAACTATGTCAATCTTAATCTAATTAAACTAAGTGTGCGTAAACAGTATCCCTCAGACAACCATTTCCCATCAATGTTGTGTTTCATTTTTACTATCTTATTTTCTGCATAGCACGTGTTTCTCCTCCTTTTTCTTTTTTCAACTCTCACAAAGTAGAAAGCTTTGTTGGTTTGGAATTGCTCTTTTAATCGTAGTCATGAACATTGCAACTTGTGAGCCTTAGTTTGCAAAACCTCAATTTCAATTGGTTGTATCTTTTGCAGTGTCTCTAGTTGTGAGAGTTTTTTGTTTGCTTTAGTCTACATATGTGGCATTATAACGTTGTGTGATCAATCTGCATTGGTATTCAATGGTCATCCTTTTTGTTAGTAAATATTTTCATGTCTTTAAACTTTGCATTATTATTCGTACAAATGTTATTTTTAAATTTACCGAAATTTTCACACTTATGTGATGATATGTTAATCTTTGTATCAAAGTTTTTGCAATGTATGGCCAAAAAAAGTATAAGAGAAATACTAAGATAACTCTCACAAAAGTATAATTTTTCATGAATTATTTGACACCTTAGGGTTTAACGTCACATCATATACCAACTTATAAAAATTACATCAAAAATATGGAGTCACAGAAGGTCCACTAAGACTCTTCTTAACATCCCTCAAGTGAAAAATGGAATTGCCTAAAATACCACTAAGACTCTTCTTACACACCAAAACAATAAAAACCAAACTTCTACTATTTAAGCAATATAATTTTGACTTCTATTCTTGCACTTTTCACCCTTAGCCATATGTGGTTGTTTTCTTTATGTGGGCATTCACACCAATTTCACAACAGAAATCATTACTTGAGTATGTATAGTTTCAACAACTACTAATGTTAGTGAGAAACAATTCAAGAATTAATTATAACCCCATTATTTTTCTTAAAAAATGCACAAGGTACGGAGAAATATCATCACAGTAATTCCCAAGTCTATCTTTTTTCTTTATGCAGCTTCATCCCTCTCTTTCTCCTTCAGTTAAATTTAGGCCACAATGCATTGTTAAACACATTCCTGACACTGAGCTAAGGAATTGAATGCTTGTTTAGTACAAAGCCGTTCACAATATTCATCAAGCAATCCAAGTAATCTATAAAAGATGGTTTCAATTTCGATATTTTCTCAGCAATGATTGCATGAAGCATTAACCATGAAGCATGAACTCTAATTTTACACTTTTTTTTTTTTTTATCAAATTATAGATTCGCCTTAAACTTATTGTTCTTATAATTGTGGTGAATTGAATATGCATGAATAAGAGAAGGAAAAAAAAAGGGATTTTTCAAACCCTACATGCATGGGAGTCGTAGCCTGAAGCCGCGCTACCCGAGCCACCAAGTCGTTCCTGCTCCAAAACTCTAAGGTCCAAAACAAAGCCATTTTGCATCACCTTTCTTACGGACCTGGGTTGCCTGCAGTCGACCTGCAACCCAATTGGGCATATACACCAAACCGTCCTACTTGTTTTTTTTTTTTGTTTTCCTTTCTTTCTTTTGGGCCTTCTTTAATTTTTGGCTCACATAAAATAACAAGCCCATGAGTTAGGCATTGTTTTTCACTTTTCCTTCTTAGCCCAATAATTGGGTATATAATATGTTAACCCATTTACTTCTCATTTGTTGTCCAGCAACCCAACAACCACTCTTTTGGCCCTGCAAGCCCTGACAACCCCATATTTTGGGTCGTCACTCATTCTTTTCACACATAGGTCCCGAAGCTATTCCCGTTCACTACATATGTATATTGTGTTTGTTTGCAGGTATCATGAACCTAGAGTTCGTACTTAAACTCGAACTTGAAGTTTTGAAAATAAGTGTCATAGAAATTTGAAGTTTCAAAAAACAATACACCCATAAAAATCCGGAGTTCTTGTAGGTGATTTGTTAGGATCACACGTAGATGATGCTTTTAAAAACAATTGTAAAATTTAGTTTGTGCAAATTACTTTATTGTCCATAATTTTATTTTGTGACAGAAGACAAAAATGTTTTTTCACCCTCTTATAGTTGACAAAAAGATTTTCATTAATATGTGGTTTAAATTAACTTCTTCCTTTCAAATCTGTTATGTGTAAATAAACTAGCTTGAAATATGTCCAATTTTATGGAAAGATATCCTCTCCGGATCCTTTCCAACAAATCCACCCAATCAATCAATCCAAGTCCTTGAAATTTGATCCAGGCTACAAACAGGGGGCCCCTTTAAAAGTTATAATAACTTTAGCTGTTGGACTAAATTTCAAGAGTCCGAATTAGGTGATTGGGTGGATTTGGTGGAAGAGATCCAGAAAGGATCCCTTTCCCAATTTTATGGCCTGACAATTAGATTAGTCCAATTTTTAGTTATTTTTTTTATTTAGGTCCATGAATAGGACTCCATGTGTCAGCACGTTTTGTTGTTAGGTTGATACTTTGCATTGTGATTACTATTTTACTCTACTATAGCTATTCAATGGAAAAAGAAAAAAAAGAAAAAAAGAAAAGAAAATGATACGATCGGTACTTTGATAGCGATTTTATTAAAAAATAATCGCTAACAATCTAGCGACTAATAAACAATAAAGTCGCTCTTTTCATACCGATCCCTCCCTTTTAAATTTTTTTTCAGTTTTTTTTTTAATTTATTTATTTTGTTAATATTTCTTTTATTTCTCTTACCATAACAACAAACTCTTATATTTGCATTCTGTGCAAAATATATTATAATTCATTTTTAAACACTTGTAATCAATGATTTAAAACCTAAATTTAAAGATATTTTTCTATTTTCTTACTTTAAGAATCAATAAAAAATAGTTCCAGGACCTAATAATTGGTAGGATTACATCCAAAGGTTTTGCAATATTTTCCTTAACTCCAGTGCAAAATATTTCTTAAAGCTAAAAATTTCATTTTTTTTTTTCACAAAAAATTGTGTGCTATAAGCCAAAGTTAGAGTCATTCTATTCGCACCACATGTTTCTTAAAATTAATTTATGAAATTTCCAAAGTTTCGGACAACTATAAATCTCTTGGGGGCCTCCCTATTAGTTATATTATTTTTCTATTTTTTTTCAACTCAGGTACTCTATTAGTCGGCATAAACCCAGATTTCAACTGATCTTTTACAATCTAAACTACCTATCATATGGAAGAGGATCCTCTCCTGAGCTCAGGATGAGGATCCTCCTGAACACGAAATCCTGGTCGTTCAACTTTAATCCAACTTCTTTAAACAGGAGGGTCCCCTAAAAGTTATAATAATTGCAACCGTTGGATTAAAATTGAACGGTCCGGATTTCGTGGTCAGGAAGATCCCCATCCTATGCTCAGGAAAGGATCCTCTTCCCTATCATATAAGTACTTTTACATTCTAAACTACATGTCATATAAGTGCTTGTACAAGCTAAACTACCTATCATATTATAATATTAATTGGCATAAACTTAGATTTCAACTGATATTTTATAATCTAAACTATCTATTATATAAGTACTTTTACAGTCTGAACTACCTGCCATATAAGTACGTGTACAAGCTAAACTATCTATCGTATTGTAACTACCTATCATGGTGGAATAAGTAATTTTACATGATTCTAACAGTAAGATGTAGTCCTCTATCTTGGTAATGTTAAAAGCTCCCGAAGCTAACACAATCAATGTCAAAAGCCTCTTGAGCAATTACTTACGTAAGACAATCAATGTATAATGCTCACTAATCATGTAGACTAGAATCATGTAACAAATACCAGCAAAAATGAAGCTTACTGTTGTAAACAACTCAACGAAAACATGTAAAATTACTTGTAGTTCTCATAGCTTCATGCAAATTCAATTTCAAATTCGGATACTAATCTGCAGGAATTGCAAGGAAAATTCAAAACAGGAGTTGGATAGAGTTTTTGATAAAACGACGAGATTTGATGAGTAACTTTTTTTTTTAATTTTTTTAATACAACGATATATTTTACACTAAAAATGATGAAAGTTTTTGTGAAATGAAGAGATTTGATGTGTAACTTAAAGTTCAATGTTAATTCTGGAAGAGTCATGATAAAACATTCAACGACAGTCGATGCAATTTTGTTTTCAAATTATGGACACTTTAATTGCTCTACTTATTAGACCCTACCTATGACTGTGCAATACATTAGACCTATATCAAAACATACGGATTATGATCCTCTCTTGAGCAAAAGGTTAGGATCCTCCTGACCAAGCCCATCGGGCTGTTGAAATTTTATCCAACGGCTACAAATAGGGGGTCCCTCTAAAAGTTATAATAATTGTAGTCGTTGGATAAAATTTCACGGGCGCGATGGGCTTGGTCAGAGGATCATCAGCGGCCAGCTCTTACACAGCGACACATCGTTTAATCACCTATGAGTGTATGCAAATCCAACGGCTGACATTTTTTGAAAATCCAGATCTGTTGACTTAATTTATATTTGGGTAAAGTACAAAAAATTGCCTCAACTATTGGGGTCACGACAGTTTCATACCTCATCTTTTAAAATTAACAATGTCATACCGCATCTTACGAATTTGTGACAATGTCATACCTCCGTCAATTTTTCTGTTAGTTTTTCTGTTAAATGCTGACGTAGCAAGAGACGGGGACCACTTTCTATTAAAAAATTAATAAAATATTATTAAAAACTAAAAAAAATATTTAATATTTTTTAAATATTAAAATAATAAATAAAAGTAAAATTAAAAAAAAGAAGGGTAAAGTACAAAAAACTACCTCAACTATTGGGGTCACGACAGTTTCATACCTCATCTTTTAAAATTAACAATGTCATACCGCATCTTATGAATTTGTGACAATGTCATACCTCCGTCAATTTTTCTGTTAGTTTTTCTGTTAAGTGCTCACGTGACTTGATTCGGAACATACTTTCTATTAAAAAATTATTAAAAACTAAAAAACAATTATTTAATATTTTTAAAATATTAAAATAATAATAAAAAGCAGAGAGAAAAAAAAAAAACCAACAGTTCGTCCCTCCCCTCCCCCTCCCCCTCCTCTCTCTTCTCCCCATCTTCATTTTTTTTCCCCCACCTGCAAACCCAAAAAAATAAAAAAAAATAAAAAATTTTGAAAACCCAACAACTCCCCTGCGGAAGAACAAGAAGGAGAAGGAGGAGGAGGAGGAGGAAGAAGAAGAAGAAGAGGAAGAAAAAATAAAAAAAAATTTGAAAATCCATCAACACCCCCTGCGGAAGAAGAAGAAGGAGAAGGAGAAGGAGGTAGAAGAAGAAGAAGAAGAGGAAAAAAAGGAGGAAGGAAATATATATATATATATTTTTTAAACCATCAACTCCCCTGCGGAAGAAGAAGAAGAAGAAGAGGAAAAAAAGAAGGGAAAAAAAAAAAAAGCTTTTTTGAAAACCCATAAAACCCCAAATCCACCACTTTCATCCATTCCCCACATCCTCTTCCGCACCCATCATCCACCTTCTTTGCTCACCCATCTTCCCGCTGACGGGATCTGGGTTTTTTTTTTTTGTTGGGATTCGCAGGTGGGGGAAGAAGATGAAGATGAGGAGAGGAGAGAGGAGGGAGGAGGGGGGAGGGGAGGGACGAAATGAGGGTTTTTTTTCTTTCTGCTTTTTATTATTATTTTAATATTTAAAAAATATTAAATAATTGTTTTTTAGTTTTTAATAATTTTTTAATAGAAAGTAGGTCTCGAATCAAGCCACGTTAGCACTTAACAGAAAAACTAACAGAAAAATTGACGGAGGTATGACATTGTCACAAATTCGTAAAATGCGGTATTACATTGTCAATTTTAAAAGATGAGGTATGAAACTGTCGTGACCTCAATAGCTGAGGTAGTTTTTTGTATTTTACCCTTTTTTTTTAATTTTACTTTTATTTATTATTTTAATATTTAAAAAATATTAAATATTTTTTTTAGTTTTTAATAATATTTTATTAAATTTTTAATAGAAAATGGTTTCTGTCTCTTGCCACGTCAGCATTTAACAGAAAAACTAACAGAAAAATTGACAGAGTTATGACATTGTCACAAATTCGTAAGATACGGTATGACATTGTCAATTTTAAAAGATGAGTATGAAACTGTCATGACCCCAATAGTTAAGTTAAGGTAGTTTTTTGTATTTACCTTTTATATTTTGGTTATCAAGCGCTCCAACCCTCGGGAATCCATTATCAGAGAAATCCAGAGCTCCGTCGGAACCATGGCGCCACCGGCAGCGATTCGGTGGTTCTCGGTCGTTTTAGTTCTAATGCTATGCTATCTCATCACTCCGTCTACGGCCATATACTGCGACGAGGACGACTGCTACGATCTCCTCGGGTTAGTTCAGTTCCCTCACATTTTTCCCTTTGATTCCCGAATTACCCCTCTATTGGTTGCATATTTACCCAACGTTTCAATTCCTTGTTCAGGGTTACGCAGAGCGCCAATTCGTCGGAAATCAAGAAAGCTTACTACAAACTCTCATTGAAACAGTGAGTCCCCGCCATTTTTTCTCTGTAAAATTACTCTAAAATTTGATATGAAGTCAATATTTTGATCAAGAAAATTCACATTTTGGTGTTGAATTTTCAGTCACCCGGATAAAAACCCGGATCCGGAATCGAAAAAGCTGTTTGTGAAAATTGCCAATGCCTATGAGGTACTTGGGATCATGTAATTTTGTGGAAAAAGATGGGAACTTTTGAAGGTTTTGTTGCTGTCTTGTGCTATTGATAATGGAGTTTAATTGCTACATTGCAGATTCTGAAAGACGAGGCGTCGCGAGAGCAGTATGATTATGCCATTGCACATCCAGAGGAGGTAAAATGAACAAACTACATAGTTAGCAATGCGCTGAAAAGTGGATTTTTTTTAGACTTGAGAATCGAGACTACACGAAACAAGAACTTTCTTGTTAGTATGGTGCTGAATAGTTAAATTTAGATTGGTAATTTGAGTTCTTTGAACTGAAATGTTTGTGAAAGGTAATAACTTTTATCATGTTTTTTACTTGTTAGGTATTTTACAATACTGCTCGCTACTATCAAGCATATTATGGTCACAAAACGGTGAGAGACTTTTATTTTTTAAGATTATAACTTCATATTCTGCCTGCGCAGAAGCAACTTTGTAGTTGCTAGGTGCAGCTCCAATTCCATTTGCTTATTTCTAAAGTTGTTTATATGTTCACCTTCTAGGATCCTCGTGCTGTCCTGGTTGGCCTTCTTTTGATTCTTTCTGCATTTCAGTATCTGAATCAGTGGACAAGGTATAATCAGGTACTGTTGCAAATCAATAAAATTCCTACAAGACATTATATGTGTCTCAATGCGTTAATGTTTGATTTGTGGATATCAGTGTATTTTTTAAAAAAGTTGCACAGCATGCCTTTGTTACTCGTGTGCTGACAGTTAATTTCACTCCCAAATATAGGTTTTATACTTTTATTAGTCTTTCGTTCATGTACTTTGAGACTATAGTATAGAAATTGCAATGGTAAAGGTTTGTACTACGATGAGGTTACATGCGTACTCTGGTGGATTCATACAGAACTTAGTCATACACATCATTTGTTTTATGATTCAGAAACCTGGAAAAGGTTCTTTTCTGTGACATTGTTGATTTTCCATGCTTTTGTAGGCTGTAGATATGGTTAAGAAGACTCCTGCTTACAAAAATAGACTACGAGCTTTGGAACTTGAGCGTAGTGGAGGGACTACAAATAAGAAAAAGAGCAACAGGCAGATGAACAAGTATGAACTTCTAGTCATTTTCAAAGAGAAATAATGAAATGCGTTGTGAAAAGTTGGAAATTTGTCCATAAGGATTAAACTGCATTTTATGATTGTGAAATTGTCTTGAAAAAAGGTGGATGTTTTTTTTCTTCATAGGAAAGTGGAAGAAGATCTTGGCAGCGAACTGGAGCTGCAGATTAACGGAGCGGAACAACCCTCCATGTGGGATCTTCTTGGTGTTCGTTTCATACTTCTTCCCTACACTATTGGCAAGGTTAGAGTTCCCTTCATGTCATTCAAGAAATGCTGAGATTATAGGTTGAAGTCGGGGATTTTACATTGATTATCACATGGATTACCAATTAGTCTGTTGATTCAGCTATTATTATGGTGTGGCTGTTGGTTCTGGAGATACAAGGTGAAAAAAGCACCATATACATGGGATGATGCCTCCTACCTGACACGGAGATCCCTTGGTGCGCCTGTTGATGGATGGAGAAATCTAGGTAAATCAACTTTAAATTTTAATCATTTTTTTTGTTCTTTTCTTCTAACGGCATTATGAATTTGGCTCGGGTTACCAACTTTAGATACATTAGGTCACCACCCATTCATACGAGAACCAACCTTGTTTTGCTTTAGCCATCCACCATGAACTTTTGGCTACACAAAATCTTCCATTCAAGACGCGACAACCTTAGAAAAACTGTTTCCGATCCTCAAGCTCAAGGGGATAAACAAGTCCCATAATGGAAAACTATTAAATTAATTACCGTTTTGAATTGTGAGTTCGAGAGTCTACATGCTTTCTTACACACCTACATCCCGGAGGTTCTTCATAACATATTACTCATTGGTTTGTTTTGTCAGATGATCCAAGAAAGGAAGATCTTATTCATAAACGTTTATGGGAGAAGGCAAACTTGGAGAGCTACCTTGCGGATATGCGCAAAGAATCCAAGCGGAGAAGATAGCAAATTTTGTCGCCAATGCTACCTTATGTTCTCAAAATACTGACAAGATAATTAGACCAAGGCACGAAGGAGTCGACCTATATTTTTGTTGAAATAGCTGAGCGGCGGAGGAGGCGGAATATTAAGATTGTTACTTGCAAATCGCAACCTTAGCAAATTGTATTTTGTGACTTTTAATACACGAAGTTATAAGTTATATGGATTAATTTGTGTATATGAGACTTTGAGGCAAAAGCACTTTTACCTTCTGAATTCCATTTGATGGTCATTGTAAGAGTTGCTGAAATTCTGTAAAATCCTTTCTTCATGGATACTCAAATTGACAATCAAACATAGGGTGAGACAAATTTCAAAAGTTTAAGGAAGTAACAAATAGCTTCTCTCAAAGTGCACTCTGTTTGTCAATTGTCGCTTGCGGTTTTGCAGACAAATTAGAATTTGACATAAGTGCACAACTATAAGAAGGGTAGTACTACCTACATATTTTTCTTAATTTTTTATTGTCGGATTGAACGAATTGAAGAAGATAAATTATCAAAAACCATCAAACGTGTGTGGGAGGTAAAAATAAGTGTGTCGATAGTACTTTTTGTATAAATAAATGTGTCGATAACACTTTTCGTATAAGAACTAGATCAAAGGTCTAAGTGGCTCAAAATCCACACGAATGCATGATCTGGTGTGTACACAATTAATCTTGGTGTGCCAGACTTATAGTCAGAGGAAGGTTGAAATGTCTTTGTGAGTTCCCCTAACCTCCGGAATGGATGGATAACCATGACAATTAAAAGAAAAAAAAAAAAAAAAACAGTTAAATAAAGAGCCCAAATAGAACTCATCAGTCATGTGATCAAATCCCTCAACGGAAAACTGCCGTAAGCTGCCTCCAAATCTGCCGACAGTCCCTTCCGGCTCCTCAGAGTCCTTCTTCCCCACCGAGTCAGAAACTCTTCCCCTCAAAAGCTCGAAACTTTTCCCACTTCTCATGCACCTATACATTCCCCAATGGCTCAACGTCTGGTACCTTTCTTCCCCTTTTGCCCCTCTCCAATTCCCACTTCTCAATTTCCAATCTTTTTTTTCTTACTGATGTTTGTTCTGTGCTGCTGTGTAGATGGGATATTTGGTTCCTCTCAATGCCAAGCTAGAAGAAGACGCTTCACTCCCAAACATACCCCTCTCCCGAGGCCCGAATTACATCGGCCGCAACACCACCGCTTCCCTCTCCGACAAACGACTCAGCCGGAAGCACCTCGCTCTCACTATCGATGCTAGTGATTCCGCCGTTTTGGTCGTGGTAATTTCGTAATTTAAACCTCGAATGAGTCCACTTTTTGAACTTTGATGGCCTTACTAGTTACTGGTTTATATATTGAAATATAAAGTTGTGAAGTTTGAATTGAATGAATGTAAATTGTAGGAAGGGACAAATCCCATTGTTGTGAAATCCGGGAGTAACAGGAAGAAATTGTTTCCGAAAGAAAATGCAACGATATGCAATGGTGATGTTATAGAGCTGATTCCGGGGCATTTTCTTTTCGAGTATAAGACATTGTCTGATAATGAAAATGGAAATAATGTGCGTGTTGTCTGTGACCATAAGAGGGGATCAAATGATGGTGGAAAGGCCGGTGAAGTTGAAGAATTGACTCGAAAGAGGCCACGTCAACTAGTGTCTCAAGATAAAGGTTCCGAAAGGAGTTTTAAGGTGTCGCTCTTTTGAAATGAAGTAGTTTGAACTAAATAGTTGTTGATGATAGTCGAAAATGTGATTTTAAGTTGTGAATAAAATGCCTGTCTTTCTTGAATTTGAAGGCTGAGGTGGAAGGAAGCAGCTCGGGGGCTGATAGAGACGGTGGCAGTGTGGAGGCCATACGCCATTTTCGTGTTCCTAATGATCAATTACCACAGACCTTTCGGCTTTTGAATGTGGAAGGACTCCCCCCATGGGCAAATACCTCTTGTGTTTCTATAAGGGATTTGATTCAGGTAACGGTTGTCCCCTGCTGTATAGTTCATGTTGCATATTACATGCATGAATCATGTTGCAAGGCTGTGTAATACGTTATAAGGTATGCGCAGCGGAAGTTCATATTCAGCATGCAAAAATGGAAGGGATTGACTGTCTTATGAATGTTTGATTTTGGATGGGAGTTTAATTATTGCCTTCTTCTTTCATAGGGGGACATTCTTGTTGCTATCCTTTCCAATTACATGGTAGACATCGATTGGTTGATCCCTGGTATGTTCATTTCACTTTGATTGTGTTTCCTGTTAAAATATTGGTCCTTTTCCATATATATACCAAACATGTATGTTACTTAATACTTCACAAATGTATGTATGTGTAAGAATGTCTCAAATATATCTACAGCAGGACATGCCTTTCATGTTTGAAAGGTGTTTCTTACCCCAATGTTCTTTCGTTACAGTTTTTACGGTTACTATGTGTATATTCTGAATCTGGTTAATGGTATATTATTGTTGTGTTATGCATAAGCTATCCTAATTGGCTCTGATTGTGTTTTTTTTCCCTCCTCATTTTAGCATGCCCATCAATTGCCAAGGTTCCACATGTGTTGGTTATTCATGGTGAGGGTGATGGTACACTGGATTACATGAAGGTTTGCTTTGGGTCTATTCTTCTTAATCTCTGTCAACGTAATGCTTTTTGACCTTTTCCCATTTACATGACTTTAAGCTATTACCTGAAATTTTCAGAGAAAGAAGCCTGCGAACTGGATTCTACACAAACCACCATTGCCCATTTCATTTGGTACACACCATTCAAAGGCCATGATTCTTGTTTATCCTCGAGGAGTGAGAATCATTGTACATACAGCAAACTATATACATGTTGACTGGAACAACAAAAGCCAAGGTTTGTGGATGCAAGACTTTCCCTGGAAAGATCAAAATAATCCAAGCAAAGGATGTGGATTCGAAAGTGACTTAATTGATTATCTCAGTGCACTGAAGGTATAAATACAACAATCCTTGAGGTTGATTTGGTTGGTTTTATGTATTTGTTTATCGTTTTGGTTTGCTTCCTTTCATTATCTTGTATATCTAGTTTCAAGATGTCTTGCCTATAGTGCCAATGAGACTATGAAATTGATGTTATTGGTTGGATGTCAACAGTGGCCTGAGTTTTCAGTTAATTTTCCTAATCTGGGTAGCTTCAAGATCAATCCGTCATTTTTCAAGAAGTTTGATTACAGTGATGCAGCAGTATGTTCTCTATTCCTTGAAATATTTAGATTTTTGTTTTGTCTGGGATAGTATAATGTCAAAGTTAGTATCTGCGGCTGTGTGTAATTTTCAGGTGAGGCTAATTGCATCTGTCCCTGGATATCATACGGGTAACAACATGAAAAAGTGGGGGCATATGAAGCTTCGCACTGTTCTTCAGGAGTGTATTTTTGATAAAGAGTTTCGGAAATCTCCTCTTGCTTATCAGGTACGGTGACACAACTGCTTGACTCTTTTACCGGCAGTTATGATGATGGATGTCAATGCTGAATGTTTTTCTTTGATTAGTTGTAGTAATTCAGCAATATGTTTATTGCAAATTTACAAAATTCTGGACCTAGTGGGCATATATTTATTACATTTGATTTCTCCGTATTGGGGATTCTGGCCATAGGAATTTTGTTTGGTTTATAAAACGAAGATATATAGAACGGAATTGTGATTCAAGAGGTAAAGTTTGTGGTCATGAATGCTTCGCTCAGTGGAGTGTAATTATTAGAAATAGTGATAGTTTCAAAGAAATTCTATTTATGTATCCTTACCTTTGCAGTTCTCCTCCCTGGGTTCTTTGGACGAGAAGTGGATGGCTGAGTTTATGTCTTCAATGTCATCAGGCTTATCGGAAGATAGAACTCCTCTCGGTCCTGGGGAGCCACTCATAATATGGCCTACAGTAGAAGATGTCAGATGCTCTTTAGAGGTACTATCAAGTAGGCCATTCTTGTGAACTATTTCCTGTAGACCTTGTTTTACTATTAAAGTCAAAAGACCTTGTGTGCATAAACCTCGATAGATCTCATGTAGTGGTCAGGGTTATATATCATGAAAATTACCTCAAAACAGTTGAAAAGTTGGCTATACTTAGACGAGATTCCTTAGAAGTAGTAATTGAGCCTTAGCATATAGCAATAGAATCATCCCGTCTATCATGTGGTCCTTGGGTGTACATTGTGATTCTGCATCCTGGTTTCATTTGCTGTTCTTTTATTGGTTTTTCCAGGGCTATGCAGCTGGAAATGCCATTCCAAGTCCACTAAAGAATGTGGAGAAAGACTTCTTGAAAAAGTACTGGGCTAAATGGAGGGCAAGCCATACCGGCCGCTGGTCTCTTTCTCCTACCTTTCCATTGAAATCTTTGACTCTGAGATGTTTAGTTGGACAAACTTGTTACTTCTTTATTTTTCAAGTTACCATTAACCTATAAATTGATTTACAGTTGTGCCTTTTCATTTCAGTCGTGCAATGCCACATATAAAAACATTCGTGCGTTATAATGGTCAGAAACTTGCGTAAGATTTTGGAAATTGGATCCTATTGATTGTGTTTTCTCGGTTTTATGTTTAAAAATATTTAGTAGCGTACCCGCAGTCATACTAGATTAGAGCACTAACTGTGAGTTTCTACATTTTCCCGACAGTTGGTTTTTGCTAACTTCAGCAAATCTTAGCAAGGCTGCCTGGGGCGCTCTCCAGAAGAACAACTCACAGTTGATGATCCGTTCTTACGAGGTAGGTTTGTCTGAATCATATCATCTACAACACAGACTTGATATCAATACAAGTGAAACGATGCCTTTCATTTGCTCAGTTAATACAGTATTGCTTAGCTTACTTGAGATGTACATCCAACAAGAAATTTGTCAACCTTTCAATTGCAAGTTACAACTGGTCTAATCATACAAGGACCTAATGGGTGTTGATATGTTGAATGACGTGTCATTTTCTATATTTCTCTATATAGTTTGCTTCATCATCTGCTTCTGCCAAAGCTTTTCTGATGTATGTTTATTTACTTTGTGTGGCTCATTACAGCTGGGAATTCTATTTCTACCATGTAAAACATGCAGTTTTGGGTTTTCTTGTACGAGCAATGGGGTTCCATCTAAGGTAATAGCTACATCCTGGCCATTTTACGCACGTTACATAAATAGTTATTGAGTATCACACTCGCGTTGTTAAGAAAGGAAGGAAGGGAAACATAAATGGAGCAGAAAGATATTAATTCAGTTGAGTTTCAGGATAAATCTGGACGGTCAGAAACTTCTGAAGCATCGAGAACACTCGTGACTCTGAATTGGCAAGGAAACAGGAATACAGATTCATCATCTGAAGTGATTAAATTGCCCGTGCCTTATGAACTCCCTCCTCAGCCATACACCGCGGAAGGTAGTCCGTTCTTAAATTTCTTCCTTTTCCGTTCCCATATTTCATTCTTCTTATTTCTTTTTATCTCTTCGGCAGATGTGCCTTGGTCTTGGGACCGGCGGTATAACAAGAAAGATGTTTACGGTCAAGTTTGGCCGCGACATGTTCAGCTGTATGCTGCTCAAGACTCCTGAAACTCTTGTGTGTACTTGACAGCCATGTACTTACAATCTTTTCTCAGCTCTTTAAATTCGAGCATACTGAGCTTTTCTTACCCTCATCTTTTATGAGGCTAGAAATATTTTCTTTTAGTGTGATGGTCAAACCGCCACGTATGAATGTCACGGCCAGGACTGGTTCTAGGGTAGTTTAGTTGTTTCCTTTTGGGCTTCTGCCCCACATTCTCACAAGAACTAGTAACAGATTCGGCTTTGATGTGTTCATTTTATTTATTTTTTAAACACGTTCTTAATTTAGTTTCCGAGAAAAATACTTGGGTCCAGACCAGTCAATTTCCATATTCTTATCCAACGAAATGAGACAAACAGGGTCCTGATTATGTAAGGATACTAATGGAAAAGACGTCACTCAGATCTTTCATTGGATGAATCCATGTAATTGAGCATTGTAAATGAGAATTGTTATTGACACTTTAAAATTCTTATTCTACACTCCAAATTTTTTATATTGAGAAAGAAAAATACATTTGGGAGGAATGTAGAATGAGATTTTTGGAGTGTTAATAACACTTCCCTTGTAAAAGTAAAAAGCCTGGTCATAAAGTTGGAGAAAGTTTCTCATTCATCTAATGCAATCTAGCAAGCAATCTTGGACAATCGTTTTTATGAACCTTTCAGTTTAAATTTTGGATTTCCGTTATTACTTAAAAAAAAAAAAAATCAAAAGTAGTTACTAAATGAATTTTAATTTAAAAGAAAAAGAAAAATCGAAATAATTATCGAACGGCGCCGCTGAATAATTTTCAAAGCGAATCTAATCAGAACTAATTTTTTGGATTTAATTCTAATCCGATGCTCAAGATCGAGATCCTTGTAACAGATACCCACAAACATTTGAAAATTGAAACATTAAAACCTGAAAATCCGTGAAGATCACATAGCAAATGGATAACAATCTTTGACTCTTTCTCATTAATCCAGAAATTTGAACCCCTTTCAGATTTCACAACATTCAAATCGGATGCAGTTACAACACATTTATATCGTAATCTTTATACATGCACAAATTACACACATATATATACACACATACACAAATATATAAACATATATGTATATATATAAACATATATATTTATATATATCCAAAACCCTTGCTGAATTCTGATTCTGGCAATGGATGTTATTTTTGAGCTCCAGAGAGGGAGATCCTTCACAATTGAAGTTGGTTACTTCGACACCGTTTTCGAGATCAAAGAGAAGGTTCAGAAATACCAAGGGATTCCCATTTCCCACCAAACCTTAATCTTCAACGGGCGAGTCCTCGATGATGAACGCAACGTTGAATACTGCGACATCTACAACAATTCCCACGTCCAACTCCTCGTCGCATCTGAATTCGATAAACCAGCGAACAGTAGCAATTGTAATAACAATGTGAAGGCTATGGAGGAGTACTGCCCGAAGAAAATCCAGCTCAAGGTGAAGACCCCAACGTCCAAAATGCATGTCCCTATTGAAATGGACGTAAACGACACTGTCTCGAAGCTAAAAGAGAAAATCCAAGCGATGGATCAATCCATTCCACTTAATCGTTTGGTGCTTCATGCAGTTGGGAATGAGTTACATGATCATCGCTCGTTGCATGAATGCGAGCTTTCGGACAATGCGGAGATAGAGGTGAGCTTGAGACCTTCAGCTCCTGCAACCTCACCTGTGTCAATTGGTGGGGCTGGAGTTGGTGGCGGATGTGGAATGGGGTCCAAAAATAAGCTGAAGCTTATGGTCTTGACAAAGTGTGGGACGAAGAAGATTGCGGTGGACGTGAACCCATTGGATAATGTAGGAGAACTGAGGAAGGAGCTGCAGAGGTTGCACCAAACTCAAATGAATTTTCATTTGCCGCAGGAGAGCTATTTCTTCATCTATAAGCAGAATGTGATGGAGGACGACAGGTCGTTTCGATGGCATCAGGTTGCGCAGGGTGATACTATAGAGATTTTTAATGGTAGCGTAACCGGTGGATCGTAGATTAAGCTATTGAGCTACAACATTTTTCATTTTGTTAGCATGATTTTTAATTATTATTTTTTAATTTGGAATCATTAGTGATGTGATTATATAAGTGTGATTTTTCTAAACCCTTCTTTTCCAAGTTGCTACCTAACTTGAGCCTTGAAAGTAACAGTGAATTAATCACATTTTTTTTCTTATTAGAAGAGTGACAAAGAAAACGTAGAATCAATAACTATCTTGATTGCATGTTAGAATAGTGAATTAATCACATTTTTTTTCTTTCTAAACAAGGATGACCGAAAATCATTGATCAACTACTAAATAAAATCAAGATAATCAACTGAGCGAGGATGACATTAGAATCTAAATCAAGCAATTTGATTTTCATGCTTAATGGTGAAAAATATACTTAGGACCAACCAACGCTCGTGAATCTATTACATAAGGCAGACACAAATAAAAAAAAAAGAGACTAAGACTGACGTAGCTTTGACGTTGACGCAAGGCAGGACGTAAATTGCTCGCGCATTTGAGCCACTTTCGCATGCATCAATTGTTCTCTTCAAGATACACTTTGAGGTTGAAGGTCAATTTCCAAGTATCTCTTGACCACATGGAAATGCATTGGATACATCCAATATCGTCCCATGGTTGGTCCCAACAAAGGATCCAACCAAGCAAAGCCCCAGAATCGTTTTAAGAAAAAAACTCCAGCATCCTCCACCAAGCACCTCAAAGTTCAAATCCGCAGCCACCAAAAAAAAGGAAACCAGTGAGAAAATACTTCTCACAAGCAACAGTGTCGAAACCGGCACACAGACTTGCTCTTAAAATATCTCTTGACCAAAAGGAAATGCATTGGATGCATCCAACAAAGTTGGTCCCAACCCAACATAATTATTGCCCACTTTCATAAAATAAGAGTCACCCACCCCACTTGGGATACAATACTATGTCTTTTTTGGGGAAAGGGATTCTCTCCGATACCTTCCTCCTAATCTAACAAGTTCGGAGATTCGGACCATTGAAATTTGATCTAACGGTTACAAATAGAGGCCCACTTTAAAAATTATAATAACGTTAATCGTTTGATTAAATTTCAATGGTCTGAATCTTCAGATTTGATAAATTAGAAGGAATGGATCCGAAGATGATCCCTTTCCTTCTTTTGGCACCACCTCAATGGCTAATCTTGTTTAATACCTAATACTAAATTTTGCTCTGATTAATCGAAGGTCCTTGCAATACACGCATACATCATATTCAATTGCTATAAAAATTAAAATACAAATTTGTTTATCTTAAATTCTTAATCATGATAGTATTTATATTAGAAATACAATGCAAATGAAGTTTCAACACTTATAAACAACATCAAATGGTGCACAACCTTTTAAACTAATATAAATGAAAGTTGCAACTGACGTGAAAGAAGTAGAGGAGTCAGGATTTTCAAATAATTGAGTCATGTTTTCGATAAAAAAATTTTATTAGATATTTCGTCGAGCACTTGTTCTACATGTCGATTTTTTGCAACATTTCTTAAAGGCTTATGCCAATATATGTCAATAACTACTGTTATATGTAGAGTCAAATATGGCTATATAGAATTTACAGTAGTATTAAGAATGGCAGAACTTGTCAACAGAGCATTTCGTCAAGTATTTAGTGCGCACAATGGGTTAGATGGCCTAATACGAATTATTGGTGATTAGTGATCGTAATAATTCGAAGGGCAAGTGGACAGAAAAGTATAAATACTCAAGGGAATTGTTATTGACACTCTAAAAATCTCATTTTACTCTACCTATAAATGTATAATAAGATTTTTGAAGTACTACTTCTCATACTCAATCTGGAAGATAACGCCGTAAGGGCCCCGTGAAGGAGAAGTCATTTGAGATCACGGACTTTGATATTATCAAAGAAGGGGACTAGATACCACGCTTTGCCGTTTAACCCGCGCCATCGGCACGTCCTTCCATCCACGTGTCGCTAAATAAGTGGACCTCCTCGTCACGCCAACTACAATTCCGTGACGAAGTCGCCTTCTCTAACGCTATAAATCCAGGCATCAGCCTCCCCCCTTCCTCACAATTGCGATTGTTTTGCTTCTCAACAATCTGAAAAATCCTCCTTCAAATCTCTCTCGAAGCTCCCTCAGCCTTTCAAGGTGTGTTCTTTTTCTCTTGTTTCTTGTTAATTTCTTGTTTCTTGTTAATTTCTTGTTTGGTTGCTAGGAAAGTGTAGGAAAATTGGAGATTCTGTATTTGATTTGGTTGATGTTTGAGAATTATGATTAATCGGTTGGATCTGTTAAATTTAGCATTGTTTTGGCTTTTGATGTTAGGGTTTTTGATTTATTGGATGCGAAATTAGTAACTTGGAAAGAAAATTTGCGTCGAATTTTGTGTTCAATTTTCACGAATTAGGGGTTTTGTGCATTTTATCTTAATGATCGGCATGTCTTTTCGAATTGAAATTAAATTTCTTTGTATCAATTTTGACTAGTAGGTTTTATTCTGTATCCGATATCAAAATTGAGATTTGTTAATGTTCAATTTAATTTTGCTATTTATTTTTATTCCAAAATTGAGTAATTTTAGACTAAAATTGTGTCTTTGATCTGTGATTTAAAGTTAAAGCAGGGTTTTTTTTTTCCTTTACCTGATTTGCTGAAATTCAATTTGCAATCTTGATCTTGAATTGATTTATTGTACATAAATGGCCGTTAATATTTTGTTTATATAAAAATTGGGATTTTCTTGAATAAAAAAATCTCCTTTGATTTCTGATGCATTAGTTTCCAAATTGGGGGGTTTATTTATTTATTTTTTAAAATCTGATTTTCTTATCTGTAATTCTTAATTTTGATCTAAAGGGATTTGTTTTTTTATGCTTAATCTTATGGTATTTTGGTTTCTGTAGATGCAAATCTTCGTGAAAACTCTTACCGGCAAGACCATCACCCTCGAGGTGGAGTCATCTGACACCATCGACAACGTCAAGGCCAAGATCCAGGACAAGGAAGGGATCCCCCCGGACCAGCAGCGTCTGATCTTCGCTGGAAAGCAGCTCGAAGATGGCCGAACCCTTGCAGACTACAACATCCAAAAGGAGTCAACCCTCCACTTGGTGCTCCGTCTTCGCGGTGGAATGCAGATCTTTGTTAAGACCCTCACCGGCAAGACCATCACCCTCGAGGTGGAGTCATCCGACACCATCGACAACGTCAAGGCCAAGATCCAAGACAAGGAAGGGATTCCCCCAGACCAGCAGCGTCTGATCTTCGCTGGAAAGCAGCTCGAAGATGGCCGTACCCTTGCGGATTACAACATCCAGAAAGAGTCAACCCTCCACTTGGTGCTCCGTCTTCGTGGTGGCATGCAGATCTTCGTTAAGACCCTCACCGGCAAGACCATCACCCTTGAGGTGGAGTCATCCGATACCATTGACAATGTCAAGGCCAAAATCCAAGACAAGGAGGGCATCCCCCCAGACCAGCAGAGGTTGATCTTTGCTGGAAAGCAGCTTGAGGATGGCAGGACCCTTGCCGACTACAACATCCAGAAGGAGTCTACCCTTCACTTGGTTCTCCGACTCCGTGGTGGTATGCAAATCTTCGTCAAGACCCTTACCGGGAAGACCATCACCCTTGAGGTCGAGAGCTCCGACACCATTGACAACGTGAAGGCTAAGATTCAAGATAAGGAGGGCATCCCACCAGACCAGCAGAGGCTTATCTTTGCTGGAAAGCAGCTTGAGGATGGCCGCACCCTTGCCGACTACAACATCCAGAAGGAGTCCACTCTCCATTTGGTTTTGCGTCTCCGTGGTGGCATGCAGATTTTTGTCAAGACCCTGACAGGAAAGACCATCACCCTGGAGGTCGAGAGTTCGGACACCATTGACAATGTCAAGGCCAAGATCCAGGACAAGGAGGGAATCCCACCGGACCAGCAGAGGCTGATCTTTGCCGGGAAGCAGCTCGAGGATGGCCGCACTCTGGCGGACTACAACATCCAGAAGGAGTCCACCCTTCACTTGGTGCTGCGTCTGAGGGGTGGTATGCAGATCTTCGTGAAGACCTTGACAGGAAAGACCATCACCTTGGAGGTGGAGAGCTCTGACACCATCGACAATGTGAAGGCAAAGATCCAGGACAAGGAAGGCATCCCTCCGGACCAGCAGAGGTTGATTTTCGCTGGAAAGCAGTTGGAGGATGGAAGGACCCTGGCTGATTACAACATTCAGAAGGAGTCCACCCTTCACCTTGTCCTCCGTCTCCGTGGTGGTTTTTAAGTGCTGGATGTGGCCGGTGGCCGTCTTCTACCCGTTCTCGTTGAATTGTTTATGTTTTTACTGTTTTTATGTATTTAAGTTTGATGGTACTGTTTCTGCCTCCTGATTGAGGCATATGGACAAGTTTGGTTTATCTTTTACTATGTTTTGATAAATAAATTCCGTTCTGGTTAATAACTTCGTGTTTGAAATTTGTTGTGAATCTCTTGGTTTAATTTGTTTGTTTGCATGTTGTTGTGTTTGTGAATGGTTTGCTTTCAATCGTCTGTTTAATGTTGATTGTGTGGTGCGGTTGCCATCCTTGAACTGCTGGACCTTTGGTGCAAGACTGGCATTTCAAGGTGTGCCTCAATCTGTGGTTTCTGATTTTCCGGTGAGCTCACTCTAGCGTCCGGCATTTACCCCAATCAGTTTTCTGGCAACGGAGAGGGAAATTGATATTTACCCCAATCAGTTTTCCGGCAACGGAGAGGGAAATTGATATATCGGAGTGAAGGTGTCCGACTCAACTATGGCAATGGTCACTCTAGCATCCGGCATTTAGCCGAAAACCTAAGACTTTGCCACCCAAAAGAAGAGATGCTGTTGAGTCTATTGAAAACACGAGTTACACCAGTTGGTGGAAAGAGGAGACGTGCCGTGTCCAATGTATGCTAATTTGCCCCTCATAGCTGCAGCCACTATAGGCTGCCGATGAATTTCACCGTCCCCTGATGTATATTTTCAGTACTTCTCCACGTTTGAATATTGACATCCACGTTTGAATTTCGCTATCCTGGTGCATCCGCTCGCGACTCTCTTAGTCGAGTTGGAAAAACCCAAATAAGTTAACTGGCTTTGGACCTTCTGTTAAACGTCTATCCATTCAGGGCTAACCGCGTGGTTTTGTTACAAAATCGCTTTAGACCTCCCGTTTATATCTGGGAAACCATTTTTAGCGATTGAATTATATCTTTTGTACGAAAGTATTGGACATACTAATCCAAAGTAAGTTTCCACCACATTCATATGGCCTAACAGGGCTAAATGGTTACGGTTCAAAGACGGATCCATTCCTTACGCATCCTCATGTGGCGGAACTAGGGCCTCGGTTGGTCTTTAAGTTCGGATTTCAATGGATAATCCGTTTACTCAAGGTATTTTGAAGGTAGATGTTATTCATACGAACAAATGTTGGTAGATGTCGGTGTCACACGTTTTTAGTTTCTTTTATCACGTTACTTGTTGATTGCGACATACATATTACACCCTACTAACCTCCAAACAACAACCAAACGAAAATAAAAGGCTCTTTTTTAATCGATTTGAACTCAAAAACCAAGTTTTTCATGTTTGCATTTTTCAGGGGCCCCTCCTAAATTAGGCACCTTTTTATTCTGCGGTCACAACACACGCACAGGACGACTTTGTACGGATGTATATACAGACACGTATAAAGCTGTGTGGCATCAAGTTAATCTCCCTCCGGCATCCAATTCAGCTACCGATCAAACTCATATACATCCCAACTTCCATTCAACTTAGTGTCTCAATGGATCAGATTTTGATCTGAATTCGTTCAGTAGCTACTTGAACTTGACATCCGTTAAGATAACTATTTCGATATGGATTTTGTCGTAAATTGACGGATTATTGAATGGAGTCGTGTCAGTATAATTTTAGTGGCGACAGAGTTTGGGATTTCCTGTTCATTGACATGCCTAGATTCAACTACCATTCTTTGCTTCTTTAGAACCGTTCATAGTTATTGTTGCTTTCAACTCTCGAACATATATCCCAAAATAAATATTTGAGATGGATAGCACCCTATTCTATTGGCTCTTCTGTGACTTAATTCTCGTCAAGAAATACGCGAAATGGCGGACTCCGAGCACTCTTCTTCGGATGACACACACTCGGACTCTCGAGGTACTGCTTTTCTTTCGGTTTGTTCCATCTACGTGTGTTTCTTCCTTTTGCAGCCTCTTTTGTTTTGGTAGCGGTTAGCCTTACAACAATGCTGTAAGGGTCTTTTGACACTGGCTTGGAGATGTTTCATGGCTATAACCATGCATTAAAATCTCAAGGCCAGTTTGATAACTATTTCGGTTTTGGTTTTTAGTTTCATTCTTTTGACAATTTGCAATTTTGGAGTGGATAACATATTAAGAAGGGAATGATGAGCAAATCCGATGACGGAGCCACTAAGGGGGTCCCTAGCCCATCCTGCCTTTTTTTTCTTCTTACTGCTATTACAGATGTTGATGCTGCATATCAGTCTAATACCTTTAAAATTCAAGTGTGTTCTCAATCCAAATTTTTTTCTGTATCGGGCCGGGCCTCTTTTTTCTCTTCATCCCTCTTATTACAATGCAATCTTCACTTCCTCTTCTCATTCTATCAACTTTTCTTCGCTTTAAACTTATATTTTAAAAGATTTCTAGCTTACTCTTTACCTCATATTCGGATTTCTAGATTTGCTATAAAACTGGAGGAATGACCATCATCAAAACATGCCCTCTATATTTACAAAGAAATAAATGAAAATTGGAAACTAAAAATGAAATGGTTATCAAATATGTCCTCATCCGAAACCAAAAGCAAAATAAGTTTGTGTATTAATTCTTCTCATTGATCATGAGTTGTTTATTTCAGAGAAAAGCACAGAAAAATCTGAGCTTCAATTCTCCCAGGATGAGGAAGCGCTTATCATAAGAATGTACAATCTAGTAGGGGAGAGGTTGGTCCGTTTTATTCTTCGACTTGTAATTATCTCGATCGAACTGTATGTTTTAACAATTTTCCGGCAGGTGGGCTTTGATTGCCGGGAGGATTCCGGGGAGAACAGCAGAAGAAATTGAGAAGTATTGGACCTCTACATACTCAACTAGTCAATAAACAAGGTGGTTAGCTGGTTGTTTCATGTGTATCCAAAATATTTACTCCTTGTCCTGTAAGTTTACTGCCTACTTTCAAAAGAAATCTTCATGTATCAGACGATAGTCGTCAAGTAATTTAGTTACATCTATCATTTTTGAAAAGGGAACTGTTATTAGCACTTCAAAAATCTCATTCTACGCTCCTCACAAGTGTATTTTTCTTTCTAATTATAGAAAGTTTGAAGTGCCAAATGAAATTTTTGGAGTGCTAATAACAATTCCCTTTGAAAATTACAAATAAGTAAATGCTCTCGCTTGATGACCAGGGGTATCGGGACGAGTACCAATTATATGAAATCAACAAGTTTTCTACGAGTCATCGTACCAAATAGACTGTCAACCAAACATCTGACTTGCCTTTTACATTACTTTGTTTGTAAAGCTTGGTGTCAAGTACTTGCTTCCCGCACATCGCACAAACTCCTGCATAACATCGCACATCAGACTTTCCCGCAATAACAAACCTACAAAACCAGTTAGATCGCCAAATAGAGACACTACCTTTGGAGTAAGCACATGTGTGACAGTATTTGCCATCCTGGTGTACTTGCTGCTTGCAAATGATGCACTTGGTAGTTCCGCAAGGAGTCCACCTACACGCAAATGAATGAAACTCATGTCACAAAATTTGCAGACGATCCCATGTGACACATCCACACAAACAAACTGCATAAAAAGAACTCAAGAAACAGAAACGGGGTAGTCAAATCAGTATTGTACACATGAATCATGAAAGTGTTTTGTGCAACCTCGTGGAACTGATCAACGACATAACTTGTATCACAGAAAACTCAAGAAACGGCAATGGGGTACTTAAGCAATTATTGTATACGCAAATCATGAATCCATTTTGTGCATCATCTCAACTGATCAAAGATGTAACGGATAGTAGAGAAGACTATATCGAAACTATACGAAACTTATGCCTTTCTAGTCTCTGCAATACCCTACACAAGTCCTCTTCACAATTCGCAACATCTCGATTTCCCAAAACCACGAGACATACTGTTTATTGTTCATCCGGTCTGTTAAATAAAGAGAGTTTTATCGAAACACTCCCTATACTGTTCACGTTTAACGAAAAATCATATTTTTACCTTTTCCTGATACTATTTACTACACCTTTATTTGTCATTTTTTATTAAAATTAAAGTTTTTTTTGGATTTTTCGTTAGTTTTCATTTAAATTAAAAGGATGGCACCAAAATTTTCAAATCCAAATCCCTGCTCTGAACTAGCTAAACCCAATTTAAACAAGAAATTTGAAATTCAGACATATATACACAGAAATATAAGCAAAATAAAAATATAAGAAAGCGGACCGACCTTTTCTTCTTAGAGAGGAGCTTGTTCTCATTCATTTTCCGGTCACCGCCTTCGGTGGTGTTACTGGCACCTTCCTTCCACTTGTCCGGCACTATAACCTTCGATAGCTTCATCTCGCCTGTTAATTCAACAAATTCAGATAAAATATCGAAATTACTATCAATCGGAGTTCAGAAACTGCATAATACACTCAATCGAAATTACTATCAAGAGGATGAACATGCTATTTTGATTAACTAGCTTAACTAACATATGTATATAAATTTAATTTTTAAGATTTACTGCAAATTCGCTTATTTTGTATTTCAAGCTAAAATAGAGTTTGAATTTGACATTGGAATTACTTTCTAGTGATATTTTATTTTCACATAAGTGAGTGGTTGTCGATTCAACTTGAACGATGAGTTTGACACCAAATTATTAAAGTTGACATATTATATAACTTGACTCAAGTCCCCAATCCCTCAAGTACAATATCAATATATAAAAAGAGTAGTGCTATTCACACACACACACCTCTTTTTACTTCTACACACTTCTCTTATTTTTTTGGTCATCAAATCGATGAATTGAAAAAGATAAAAAAACATAAATAACAAAGAGTGTATGAAAAGTAAAAAAAAAAATTTGTATAAATGGTAGATAGTATTGAGTCAGATAAAAATACGAGATATATATTCCTAAGATTTCTCATTTCACTTAGTAGTAGCCCTCATGTTACAATCAATCCATTAATAAATTTCCTCAACCTCAATTATTCATATGTTGGGTTCCTCACGATCTGGCTGCATCCCACATGACTCATGAGATAAGAGATGAATATGCCTTCTTTTATTCTTGTTTCTTACAGGTTATTTTATATTTCCCATGTCTTTTTCTATACTTCAACAACAAATCATTATCTCGCCAAATGGAATTGACTGTGTAAATCTTAAAACGATAATGGCAAAGTCTTCTGTTTGCTCTAAACACTCCTTATCTTTTTAGAATTTCTTTCCAAGTATTACTAATTCTTTTTTATGCTGCTGGAAAAAGAGAAAGAAATAGTTTATCATTGTTGTAGTAAATCTTCTTTATTGATCATGCTTTCAACCAAGAAAAAAGCAACCTCTTCTGGGGACCTAAGCTTCACTAATCTCAGTAAAAGTCTTTGTTTAATATGATTAATCGTGCAATTACCACACAAATCAAAAGAAACCTCGCAAAAAGAAGCCAAAAATTGTGGAGAAATCATAGGCTTTATAGGCTGCTTTTGTTCGTTTGATTGATCAAAGCACATTTAACCATTTAAGTTCATTTTAATCTTCATTCTTAAAAAAAATAAAAAGATAAAAAAAACTAAGAAAACTGTTATTAGCATTTCAAAAATCTCATTCCACACTCCTCACAAGTGTATTTTTCTTTCTAATTATAGAAAGTTTTGAGTGTCAAATAAGATTTTAGGAGTGTTAATAACAATTCCATAAATAAAATAAAAACTTCCGTGCAACTAAAATACCACTCCGGCCTTAACACAATTTGTTTGTCTTGTTAAAATTTGAAACATGCGTCATGGATTTGAAATACCTTCAAGGTAACTTCTCGCAAAGTTTATCTTCTCATTTTCTCTCAACAACCAAATCCAGTTGTCTAGATGCCATTACGTTCGATTATTGTATGACCACTCACATTCAATCACGTTCATAGAAGCAGCACATGGACCCCACCCCCTGCCCAATTGCCAAACACCAATTGAGGGGCAGCCTGGCTTTCCTCAGTCCCCAATCCTAAACCCTGTTATTTTACTCTTTTTCCATCTAAATAAGTAAATATGCAGTTCACTCATGGATTTCTTTCCCAAAGTAACGGTTAAAAAATCAAAATATCCGATACTCCATAGCATTGTAAATATCTCTACAAGCAAATGATGTTTTTACAAGATGATTTATATTGATTAACATAAACTACTCAAAGCTTGAATGAAAGGAACAGGCACGCTGTATCGACCAGCCTAATCCAGTCATAATCCAATGATTAAAAATACCGGACAGACAAATGTGACTTGGTTCCCAGCCTTCTTTAAGTCACATTCATAAGTCTGACAATTTAATGCACCTCTCCTCCTCGTCTTCCTGGAGATCCAGCTGAAAGAAGCTCTTCCATCCATTGTTCTCACTTTCTTCAGATTCTCTGCTCCAAATTCTTTGACCCGAAAATGGAAAGAAGGGCGCCTCCGATGCCAGTTCTTCTTTACATTGCAGCTCTCATGGCTGCTTCTTGTTGTTCTTCATCAGAGGCAGCTGCCCCGAAAAGTTCTTTCGAGGACAATTTCGATATAATGTGGTCTGAGAACCATTTTACAGCTTCAGAAGATAAGCAGATCTGGTATCTTTCCCTCGACAAAGACACAGGTAAACATACACAAGATATATTATAAGCAACAGTAAATGCAAGTTAGGCCAGTTGACTACGACAATAAGTTTGCCCTTAGTTTATAATATCGTCCCGTCAATAAAGATTTATTTGCTCTTCCATATATATGTTTCAATCTTACTTGAAGATTTTCTTGTAATCACAATTGTATATGGATGTAATTCTGTAGCTTTCTTTCTTAAAATTGAGCAGGTTGTGGATTTCAAACGAAACAAAAGTACAGATTTGGATGGTTTAGCATGAAGATCAAGCTGGTCGGAGGTGACTCCGCCGGCGTAGTCACAGCTTATTATGTGAGTAATCCAGCATACAGTGGGGAATATATCTCCTTCTTTCTGTTGTGACAGCTTACTTATCACGTCACGCGATGAGCGCTACAGGAATTAAGAACGGGATACATGTGTACTGACTAATGAGACTTGAAAATGTACTTGTTGTTTGCAGATGTGCACCGAAAATGGAGCAGGGCCAGAGAGGGATGAGCTAGATTTTGAGTTCTTGGGGAATAGGAGCGGGCAACCTTATCTGATCCAGACAAATGTGTACAAGAATGGAACTGGAAACCGTGAGATGAGGCACCAGCTTTGGTTCGACCCCACTGAGGAATATCATACTTACTCAATTCTCTGGAATAATCATCAGATTGTGTAAGTATAGATCTTTCTTTAGCTCTTGCTCACACGTTTGACACACGAATGCTGTGTAAATCGTTTGATCAACAAAAGTTTGCTGATAGAACGGTTTAGATAGTTTGTGATAGTGATACGTATTTGTGTGTTAGATAATCTCTATAATATAGATGTGCCTTTAGATCTAAAGTAAAAATCATTTGATCAATCGAGTTCTGCCTATCTGGTAGTGTAGACAGTATTTACATGTGATGCATGTTCATATAACAAACAAACACATATGACCGACAATTTCTATGTAACACATGAAAGTATGCAAACCGAACGCATATGACCTACGAATATTGTCTGAG
Source organism: Pyrus communis (assembly GCF_963583255.1). Taxonomy (NCBI): domain Eukaryota; kingdom Viridiplantae; phylum Streptophyta; class Magnoliopsida; order Rosales; family Rosaceae; genus Pyrus; species Pyrus communis. The sequence goes on from NC_084805.1 coordinate 29,263,347, forward strand.
CCGTTAGATCAGTAGAAATCGTCTAATCAATAGAATTCAGCTGTCTAAGTATACATACATCTGTTTTGCATATAGGTTTTTTGTGGACAAAGTTCCCATAAGGGTGTTCAAGAACAATGGGGAAGCAAACAACTTCTTCCCCAATGAGAAGCCGATGTACTTATTCTCCAGCATATGGAACGCAGACGAATGGGCCACCAGAGGTGGGATTGAGAAGACAGACTGGAAGAAATCACCGTTTGTGTCCTCCTACAAGGACTTCAGTGTTGATGCCTGCCAATGGGAGGACCCATTCCCTGCGTGCGTCTCCACCACAACAAAAAACTGGTGGGACCAGTATGATGCCTGGCACCTATCAGATGCCCAGAAGAAGGATTTTGCTTGGATACAGAGAAATATGGTGATCTATGATTATTGCAAGGATTCTGAACGCTTCCCAACATTGCCAGTGGAGTGCCCATTGAGTCCATGGGAATAAAAATATATATTGCCAAGTTTTGCAATTTAGAGGTTAAGTCTCTGCGCAACGAAAATGTTGTTCTTTGTGACTGAAAAGGTACGGATTTGAGTCGTGGAAACAATTTCTTTGCAGAGTAAAAGTAAGGTTGCGTACGATAAAGGTTTCCCCCACCCTCACAAAACAAATGAGGAGCCTTGTTGGTTTGAAGTTACCTTTTTTTATTGTAAAGTTTTGTAATTTCAATTTTTGTTAAGGCACTAACATGTGCTTTTGTAGACCATCTTTTGTATTTGGCAATTGTATTTTTATTGAATTTTAAATCAATTTTGTTCAATAAAATAATTTATTCAATTTAAAATACCCATGTATCAATCTTACAATTAAGTGAGGATGGTGAAGCAAAATAATTTTGTAATTCTTGATTTTTTGAATATTTAGAATTTTAGAGCAAAAAATAAAATGTTTAAATTTGCTTGGCCAATTCTAATGATATTCTTTTTTTTTCTTTCTCTTGAGTTTAATATTTGATTTTATTCTATTCTAATTTACAACGACAAAATTTAAACTTGCCCATAAGCGGCTAGCTTAGAAACACTATCAAGAGCAAGTGAAATTAGATTCTAATTCGTCTTATGTGTGATTAGAGCCAACTAACCAAAATATGTAAAAATACACAGAGACACATAATTTAAGTGTTTAAGAGCATTTTACAGTTTTACTCGTGCCGTCCTAAGTGGCCAAGTTCGATTATCTTCTTCCCTAAACCATCAAAGGGAAGAAAAAAAATTAAAAAAGAAAAGTAGAATTACAATTGGATAAAACGACATGTCGCATACTCTAGCCTTCTCATCTTCCAAACGAAAAAGGCAACACTCGAAGACTGAAAATCAACCATCTACCTCCGGAGGCTGCTTCTTCCTCTTCCCACAAAGCAAAACCATCCCTACAAAAATTGAACCCCGAAAAATGGGTTCAATTCCGAAACTACCCCTCCTCCTCCTCACCACCGTCGTCCTCCTCCTGGCCGCCTTCACCGAGTTATCCGAATCCAACCCGGTCCCCGAACTCCTCTCCCTCCAATCCCGATCCAGTTCTGGGGTGATCCGCCTCGACGACCGCTCCCTCGCCCAATTCCTAACCGGCGTCAAAACCCCGCGACCCTACTGGGTCCTCGTCTTCTTTGATGCTGCGAAGCTCCACGACAAGTCGGAGCTTCACCTCAAGGAGCTCCGCAAAGAGTTCGCCGTCGTCGCCTCCTCCTTCATCGAGAACAACCAGGACCCGTCGTCCCCCTCCCACGCGAAGCTCTTCTTCTGCGACATCGAGTTCCAGGAGTCGCAGCACAGCTTCGCCCAATTCGGAGTCAACTCGCTGCCGCACATCCGCCTGATCGGCCCCACCCACGGCCTGAAGGAGTCGCAGCAGATGGACCAGGGCGATTTCTCCCGATTGGCCGAGTCAATGTCCGAGTTCATCGAGTCCAAGACCAAACTCGTCGTGGGTCCGATCCATCGGCCTCCGATGCTGTCCAAGAACCAGATTATGTTCGTCACCATTGCCTGGCTGATTTGCATGCCGTTCATTGCGAAGAAGGTTTACAGTGGCAAGACATTGCTTCACGATCCGAGGATTTGGCTATCGGGGTCGGTTTTTGTTTACTTCTTCAGCGTCTCGGGCGCAATGCATAACATCATTAGGAACATGCCCATGTTTTTGGTTGATAGGGAGGATCCTTCCAAGCTCATATTTTTCTACCAGGGCTCCGGAATGCAGCTCGGAACAGAGGGGTTCACTGTCGGATTCTTGTACACCATTGTCGGGTTGTTGCTGGCATTCCTCACCCGCGTGCTTGTTACGGTTCGCAGTGTCAAGGTGCAGCGCATTGTGATGATTATTGCACTGTTTGTTTCGTTCTTGGCGGTGAAGAAGGTGATCCAGTTGGATAACTGGAAGACGGGTTACGGGGTGCATGCTTTTTGGCCTACGAGCTGGAACTGAGCTCGGGGAGGATGAGCATGTCAATTCGCGAATTGAGCTTCTATAAAGGTGATAGATTTATGTTAACGAAAACTTTGATAACGAATTGATCATGAAAAAGATGTGTACTTTTTGATAGTTGGTCCTGCATTAGCAGGGCTTACATTATGTTTGAACCGAGAACTATGTATTAGAAAATTTCGGCTGATTACATATGCTTTGCGTTTATGATGTTTGTTATATATGTTTGGTATTGTCGTCAGCAGACCAAGGCATTGCAACCAAGGTGTTTGCTTTCCTTGTTAAAGCTAGTATATTAACCGATTACTCGCCTCTGCATTAGACGAGTATTGTTATTGCTTCATCTGCAGACCGTTGCAAACGAAAATTTCTCTCTTATGAACATTGTCTGGCTAGAATTTCTTCCGTTGGTTGTAACTTGACTAGGTGAATGTGATTTGCATTTGCTGGATGAGTTGCCCTACTGGACTGTGGACGAGATTGTCATTTGCGATGGCCTCTTGCGTTTGCAAAGAGGTCCGAAAACTTGGTTATGCTTGAGATTGGGTTTGTGGGGGGTAGAGTCAGTACCATTATATCTCGTAAAAGAAAACAATTAGATGTTGTTTGATAGGGGATGCAAAATAGAAACTTCAAGTAATCTTGTTGCGGAGTGTGCTTTGATCATATTCGTATGTCTCGGTTGTTAGAATCTTTAGTATGAGCATCGAGGAACTGATGCCTGCTTAAGAATAGATACAGGGTTGATAGTAGCCAATACGTCAAGTCTTTCCGTGGGTCTATATTTGAAGTGACATTTTAGCACTTGGATGAAGGTGTGATCTAGCTAATCATTTTGTTCAAGCGTCTATTTGGGTACTGGTTGCGCGATCTTATTGTGATTGGTATTCGTGTTGCAGTATACGGTCATTTAAGATAGTTTCTGGCATATAAATTTTGGCTGGATAGAAACTTTACTTAAATCTTGAAGAACAGGTTTGGTGATAAATTTGAAGGGCACCGGTGAAGGAGATGTTTCGGCTCTTGTACGAAAGACAATGAGTGGAGGGAAAGCTCTTGGCTCAGAGGTTTAGATTATAATCTGAAACCAGCAACAAAGCTTTTATTTAGCTAATTGTCCATGGTGAAGCGTCAATTTAGGAGGTTGAACGTGTACATTGGTCATTGGTGAGTCAAAATATACGTACTAATTTTTTTGGTTCTAAAATGTGTTCATTTTTTTTTTTTAATTATTCACTAAGAATTTGCTATCTCACTTTTCTTTTGAAGATGAGAACTTATATTCTAATGGATTTTGAGGAATTTTAGTGGATTTATATAAATTCATAGAATTTGATGAAATTCTCGTTGATTTCTAGAGTTTTTTCATGTGGATTTTGAGTGAGATTTCACAAAATCTCGGTGAAATGTGAGATTTGTGAATACGAATTCGTACAATTGTAAAAAATTTAATACCAAAAGAGGAGAGAAAGAATGGATAAATTCCTATATAGGCCTTTTAAGACCCAACCCTACTTGAGCTTTGCTTTGCCCCTCCAAATTTCTCACTTTCCATTAGAGTAAACATTTTGTCATAATAAACCCTAGATCCTTTCTTGTTCCTCAAGCTTCCTTTTGCTGGAGAGTTGAGACAATCGGTTTTGTTGTGATCTTATGTGAACGACTTATGCTTACGGATTCCATAACAGAATATTAGTACATATATCATGTCATATCCCGGTCCGGACCCTCACCACATCCTAGGCTCAACTTCATCGTAGCACAATATTGTACGCTTTGGGCCTCGACCACGCCCTCACTGTTTTGTTTCTGGGAACTCACAGGAGAACTTCCCAGTGGGTCACCCATCCTGGGATTGCTCTCGCTTAACTTCAGAGTTCCGATGAACTCTGAAGCTAGTGAGCTCCCAAAAGGGAGCGTGCTAGGTAGAGATAAGAATATACATATAAGCTTATATGATCCACTCTTCTGGGCGATGTGGGATGTTACAATCCACCTCCCTTAGGGACCCGACGTCCTCGTCGGCACACTTCTGACGAGAGATTGGCTCTGATGCCAAATTATCACATCTTGGCCCAGGCCCCCACCACATCCGGGGCTTGACTCGACCGTAGCACGATATTGTCCGCTTTGGGCCCTGACCACGCCCTTATGGGAACTCACACGAGAACTTCCCAATGGGTCATCCATCCTGGGATTGCTCTTGCGCGAACTCGCTCAACTTCGAAGTTCCGATGAACTCCGAAGCCAGTGAGCTCCCAAAATGTCTCGTGCTAGGTAGAGATGAGAATATACATATACGACTTACAGGATCCACTCCACTGGACGATGTGGGATGTTACATACCATAAACAAACCAAAACCCTACTTCTTTCTCTGCACTACAATATTCATTCTTCCTTTATTAACACGGTAACCTGCTTCAACTTCCACGCACTTAATCATGGTAACAATACCGGTTTTGTTTATGTTCTTCCTCATAATCGTGGAGATTACGATATTGGCGATGTTGGTGGGAACCGACTTAATCAAAGGGGACGTGATGGTAAGGGGTCTGGATTATTTCAAGTGCACTCACGGACCTCTGCCCATGACCGTAGCACGAGGGATTTTCTGGCTGCTTATCACGTATTGTGTTTTCAACGTTACGATGATTCAGGAGATTGATGGCTACCATTTTGCAATCGTTCTCACATGTAATGTTTTATGAATTCGCTCTTTTTTTTTTTCCTTTCCGTGAAAGCATTTGATACACTAATCCTTTTCTGTGGCGCACATGACTATTTAGTCTAGTGACATTCAATCTTTACTTTTTTAGAGGATGTCCGAGTTCAAATATCATGGACCATAATTGCTAATCATAAGAGAATAAAAAAAAATCTCTTAAATGTTGTACTCGCCATTAAATTTTGTTTTTCGGTGCTCACCATTAATTCCCATTTTTGTTGCCTTACTTGCAGGGTACTCCCTATTCCTTGCTCTTCTTATAGACAAACTACACCACCATACGGCATCTGCCTCAACAATTACAAACTAAAGGAGCAACTGTCATCCTTGCGCATAAGAATCGAAGAGTTGCAATCCGAACTCGAGACGGCTAAGACAGAAGACACTGTGTCGTGGGACGTAATATTGAAACTGCATGATGAACTTTAGGCAGAAAGCAATGAGAGCGCATGTTTCAAGTATCAGCGCTCAGTTCAGCAATAGACGCTGAATTTGAGAACAAGCGAGAAGAGACCACAGGACTCAAACAACAAGTATTTAAACTTGAGGCAGAGATGCAAGAGGACACGAGAATCCAACGAATGGGGGATGCATTTGAGTATGAAAAATTTGTGAACAAGGACCTCAATGAGCTAGTAACGAAACTTATTGAGCATAACACATGAATCTCGGAAGTGCGTTATAACGTTGAGGTGAATGGTTCTGATTGGTGACGCGTGACTAACGTCCGGAGATTGTCAAACTAACGGGGATAAGAAGATTAACGTTTAATTAAGGAAGTGTACACCCTTTGATGTGCTTCTACAAGGTGCACTCAAAAGTTTTATTAATTTTTGATGTGCTTCTATTAGAAGTGATTTTGTTCATTGAGAAGCATTTCCAAACAGGATGTGGAATTTTCCTCGATTAATTGAATGAATTTGTTGCTCACTCACTTTAATTACATTACATGCTGCAGGGTTATCCATGTTCCTTGACATTGTGCTGCAGAAAAACTACACTCCCGTGGTAGAGTCAACCAGCTAGAATATGAGACCACATTTCTTAAACATAAAGAATCTGCACTTGAGAAGGAGGACAAGAGAACGCAATACCCAAGGCAGAGGCGTGTAAACTGTTTCAGAGACAGAAATGGAGAGGGGCGAAAGAATCCGAAAACTTGTAGCTAAACTTAGGGATGAGAACAAGACAATGACAGCGATTAGGTTCTCAACTTGAGTCAAAGATACAAGACTTGTACGCTGCAGAAGCCGGTAGAATTGCTCTAGGAAAAATGGAATCTTAGAAACCAGTTGCAGTCGTTGGACTGGAGGTTGTCAAAGTCAGGTGCCAAGAACAACACTTAATTAAGACTTGATTGGTAACTTAGGATTGAACTTTAATGTAGAATGCCACTGAATATTGCCATAGACAAATTGTCATGCATTTGGATTTGGTTTCTCATTAAAACCAAACCAGAATATCCACCGACCCAAGAGATGGAGATGGGTCAGTCTCTTGGTCCAACAAATTTATGACTAAATTTTTATTTAAGAAAAAATGATGAACACGTCACGTGCGCGCTCTCTTTTTAGTTTCTCACATGTCCTTATTAAATATTGTCTGTTGATTTTATTTTATTTACCCAAATATCTGCTAATGCAAACCATTGATTAATTACCAACTGCTAAAGTGTTGCCGAAACGAGCTCTTCTCTATATTCTATCAAGAAATTAGAATGCATATTGCATAGAAGCTTTATCCTGTTGGAAAGGGTGGTCGTTCACGAAAGAAAAGTATATATTCCATACTTTCGGCACTACAAAAGAGACCCACAAACCGTAGAAATGCAGCAGTGTTTGATTCCCCATTTTGTTATGTCCAATTACCCTTGTATCCCTTCATCTGTTATAGCCATCCCTCCTCAAGGCAAAATTCACAAGGGCATCATGGCCATCACGTACTAATTAAGCAGACAAATCCTGTGTCATCTTTTTCTTTAGTGTACATGTTAAGCAACTTTTTGGAAAATCCCTCTTCCTTATATTCGTAGGCGGAAGTTCGCGTGAAGAGGGATACAGTGAAGATCGAAGATCAAAAAATGGAAGAGCAGGCTGAAATGGTGGGGAGGGCATTTGTGGATCACTACTACCATTTATTTGACACTGATAGAGCTTCCCTCTCTTCCCTTTACCAGCCTTCCTCTATGCTGAGCTTTGAGGGGCAGAAGTTATTTGGCGCTAATGATATATCTTCCAAGCTTAATCAGCTGCCGTTTGATCAATGCAAGCATTTGATCAGCACCATTGATTCGCAGCCATCGTCCCCAAGTGGCGGCATTGTGGTCTTCGTCAGCGGCAGCCTCCAGTTACCGGGGGAAGAACACCACCTGAGATTCAGCCAGGTAATTATTTATTTAACTTTCTGCAGATAACATGGTAAAATACTAAAATGTGGACATTTATTTATTTATTGTTCTTATTATTTGGGTTGCAGATGTTCCACTTGATTCCCACTCCAGAAGGAACCTTTTTTGTGCAGAACGACATATTTCGACTCAATTATGGCTAATTTATAAATTATTACCCAAGCCAAACAATGGGTTTTGCAAAGTATTGCTGAAATGTTGTTGCAACCTTGTTCTTGACTCTTGAAGGAATAAATACGTTATATCTGGTTAATTTTCTGTCATTATGCCTTTTACCTGGAGATGGTACTGTCACTACTGTGGCGGTTTTTTAAGTCAATTTTGTATCACCAATCCTTTTACTTGCTTACACGGCAATGAGTGATTGACTTAAGATTTCGCCTATTGCATGAAAGTTCTTCTTTCTTTCTGAGTGCGTGACTTTACTTGTTTAGACACGTAAGATGAAAAAGGCATATGCCATTTGGGACCAAGCTCAAGTTGCTAGGCTCTGCTTTATTTGTATTTGGTTCGTTTTATTGGGCCTTAATCCCCTCTTCCAATTAAAATAGCACACGGCCCAATGGATGGAGATGGGCCAATCACTGGTCCAACAAATTTGTTTCTGAGAATTTTTATTTGAAAGGGTGAGGCAAGTAAAATTTAGAAATTCTTCAGTTTTGATTTTCCGATTCACTCGTAAACAAATGCTGTACTTGGGCATCACCCTTGGCCCTCTATAGTACAAACCTCAAGGGAAGAGTCTCATTACTTTGCGGATGTATCAGACAGTACACTTGCTCTGATTGCCGGACACACAAAAAAAGTTCAATAACAAAAGGTAACAACAGTGAACAGTGCCTTGCATTTCACATGCGTTTTGAAAGTGGGTGAGTTGGGGGAATTCCCACTTGTGTAGAAGATTAGACAATGCCCACTAGCTTTATACAAAATCTGGTTTGGCACATTGCCTTCTACAAATGTTCAACAACAATTACTTGTTTCAGTAACACCCATGAAGGTGTCAACTAGTGGGCATTGACTTCGATCATTTTTCAACCATTGACTTCGATCATTTTTCAACATGTTGAGTATTCATCCAATTGGGTGTCAACCAATCAACATTTCTTGTTTTGAATAGGATGTTTACAAATATATTTTTACGTGTGGTTAACCTACGAGCAAGAAGCTAAAATGGTCCACAACTATGTATCGAACTCATTAACGACATATATTGTCTCTACATCTGTGAGTTGAACCAGAAATCTTCTTTGACTAAGTGAAGACTGAGTGTCGCTAAACCAGCTAATTATATGCCAAATCAGGCTAATATGTTTAATAATGTACTAATATGCAATGCATGTTTTGGATATACAACGAATCTAGAGGATTACGTTAGGATCTCCATGACTGAACAAAAACCCTAAAAAGTGGCCTCTAGGTGAGCAACACATTCCCGTTTTAGATCTTGCTGCATAATTTGAAGCAACCAGAATGAATAAACGTGCTTCCAACTCAACAAAAGTTCTACATGTTTAATGTATTAGAACAGCTAAGCCACAGCAGCATATGATTGCAAGATGATACGCTACAATTCAAGTAGTTGAGAATAAACTATTACATGAAAATTAATAATTCTAAAAGGAAACTGTTATTAGCATTCCAAAAATCTCATTTTATACTACTCATAAGTTTAATTTTTTTTTTCTTTCTAATTATAAAAAATTTAGAGTGCCAAATGAGATTTTTGAAGTGCTAATAACAATTTCTTTTTAAAACCATATATTAATTAAGAGGCCTAATTAATTACAATGCTGAAAATGATTTTTCACCAGTTAGAAAATATAATATTGTTGGAATTATCCATGCCGAACAGTTGGCACCAACGGCTAAAAGCTGCTTGTTATATATATATATATTAGATCCATATGTCATACGTAATCTGTATTTTTTTTTATTTTATAGAAATAATGTTCTTGGTGCTTGACTTATTTTACCTATAATCTATTAGCAAAAAGAAATGGAAGGAATTAGTGTGAGTTTGTAATTAAACATCTCTTCTTCTCGTGCACTGAATTTGTAAAGTACTTGAGCTAATGAAAGATTTGGCGCAAAACCGACCACAATGGCATTGTAAGATTTCTACAGCCAATCACACTTAATGAGTAATGAATAAGACTTGGTTGTTAGTGTTATTATTGTTGTGCATTGAATTTGTAATAAAAAATACAAAGCAGAGCTCAGACCAGCTGGCTGAAAAAATTAGTGAAAGCTGGATTGTAAATTGTATTAAATAAATGTCTAAGCATGGAAGGATTCAACTTGGACAATGTGTTAACCTGTTGCTGTCTTAAAATTTTCTATATTGGAACCTTGGGGTAATCCATTGAATTGATAGTTAGGTGCAAAAATAAAAGAAATGAAATGTCCTCTTTACCATGTTTGCTGAACTACTAAAACTGAAAAACATCCTTCAACGTATGTAATTAATTTGTTTATGAAAAAATGCCTGTAGTGTAACCCTCTACCAAATGTTAATATATTAGTGAAAAATGCTATAAAAATCAAATTATAGAAAGAAAAACGCTTACCTATCAATGGTTAATGCTCGATGTAATAATAGTTGGGTTCGATGATTCTTTCTTGAAAACGGTGACGAGGTTTAGGCTGTATAAGGAAATTATCTTGAAGGACTTGTCTGTGAGGAGGGTAAATTAGATAGGCTATTGTGTATGTGAGAAATTTATATGCAATTATGGCATTAAAGTCGTGATATTCTAAATCTATCATGTGTTGTCATGTATTTTAATTTTTTCACATAACGTGATTGATTTGTGATACCACCGCTTCAACGTTCCAATTTCATGCACCTCGTGCATGAAAGCACGCCTTAACTCAAAGGGTGATTTTGTCAACAAAAAAAGAAAAAAGAAAAAAGGGACTTCCCTTCCCCTCTTAATCTCCATTGGTTTAAGACTAAAATATATAAACAAAGTCTTAATAGCCAAGGTAGACTGCTTTGGAAGCCAGTCTTGTCATATAGACTGCACAAATACAGCCTCTCTCTATCTCTCTTTGTATCAGATTTTAGCCCGCAATTTAAGTATATCTTGCATTATATGGAGGATAGCTAGCCGCTTGCATTTTTCAGAGAGCTTCTGAAAGAAAGTAAGTAAACGAGCACCACCCAATTTCTTTTGTATTGTCTTCCACTCTCTTCATCTTAGTTTTGTCCCGTATTTCACACCCGTCGTTTGTTGAGGTTTTCATTTTTGTCCACCCTCTCTCTCTCTCTCTCATCTCTCTCTCTCTCTACATATTTGCAGATAAATCCCATCACACCATTATTTCTCGTTTTTTTCCCATTTTTTTGGTTATATCCTTCCATTGATTTTCATTTGTTTAATCAGCTTCAAACAGTAGTGTGTTTCCGGGTTTTTGTTATTGCGACAAAAGATCTTCATTCCAAAGGGTTTTTTTATGCATGTTTTGATATCCATAAGAGGTTGGTGTAAAAAGATGGAGCTTGGAAATTGGCTACATTGGTTGGATATGGAGGAGGAGTTGATTTTCTTCTAAACAATCAACCTCTCAAAGTAGGTTTTTTTTTTTTTTTTTTTTTTTTTTCCTTTTTACTTCAAAAAAGGTATCAAATATCTCATAAAATCCATGGTCAGATACTAGTCATTGACAGGGAAAAAAAAGGGTTCCCAAATCACATGCAGTGAACCTTATTGGATACTGCTCTTATCTTTTTTCTCCTTTGAAATTATTTTATGCAAAATCTCATCATTCTGCGTACATATTTACTTTCTTGCAGGCAACAGGATCCATCTCTTCCAATCTTTAGCTTTGTTGTGTGCATTCTTAAAGAGGCTGCTGTTTCATTTGGGGCTTGTAATTTCCACCATGGCAAAGATCTTGAAGTACTTCTCACAAATGTTTGGTGCGTAATTATCTCTCGCTTTCTCTAATGTATCAAATCAATTTTCCTTGTCAATATTGTTTAGACCAGTTGGCGAGGTTGGTGTGCCACTTGCATCTTAATTCGAATCCCCTACCATGTAGATTAAAGTCCGTAATTAACCACAATATTTTTCCTATAAGAAAAATAATAATTAGGCCTAATTTTGATAATTTGAGGCTAATTAAGCTGTAAAATTGGTTTTGCTGTTGCAGTTGTGAAGGAGCGTGAAATGAAAATTGGGCTCCCAACAGATGTGAAACATGTAGCACATATTGGTTGGGACGGGCCGTCTGAAAGCGCACCCAGCTGGGTACATGTTTACTTTCTAGTCTACCTGCAAAATAATTTTTTTTTTCTCTCTTGTTCTATATTATGTGAAAAGATTCAAACTTAGATGCAAATGGCGTCGTACAACCTAGCTACCTGTCTTAAACCACATATAAATCTCTCTCCTGTTATTGATTTGTCTTATCGTGTCTCCCATTATGCTACAAACCTACCAACCAAATCATGTGCTTCTTTTCTTAATGCTCTCGTAATTCTCTTATTGAGTTAAATTATTGTTAATCAAGCAGATGAACGAATTTAAAAACGGACCCGATTTTTCAACGAGCTCCCTTGGTCGTAATGCCAGTGATCGAATGGGGTCCTCTAATCCCATGGCTTATTCTCCTTGGTCCTCTCAAGGTATGCTTTTGATCACCACTATATAGCAGTTTCAGCATTTTGTGTTTTCAATGACATGACTGTGTAGTATGGATAATAACCTACAATTAGGACGCCACAGTGACAGTACCTTACAAGCTTGATATTGTTTGATTGACTTGAGATATTGTTGCATTTGACATCCCAATCATGGGTAAATTTCTCTCGTATGTATGATTAGGCTAGCGGAATGCATACTAGGCAAAATAATGCAGAGCTGATGGCTGGGACCTGGGTGTCATATGAATAATTTAAAGGCTCTGTCAATATGTTCCATTAAACTATGCCTCCTATCATGTGTAGTTGTGCGAGTACAATAATCAGACAAGTGTTTTTTTCACGGGGTCAATTGTCTTTGGAGAAATGTAATTAATGTCTGTTTTAGTTTAATGTTAATGAGATTTATGAGGTGTGCAAAAGCTTTCAAGATTCTTTGCCCCAACTGCAAGATTTTTGGATCTTCTGTCACGGGACAACACACACTTTCCTACCTAGAGGAATATGATAGCTTGGGGTGGCCCTTTAAAAAAAGCTCTAGCTTAGTCTTGGTAATGGTGGTCCGATTTTTGTACCACTACTTTACTTTCATTTGGTTGAGAAATTTTCTTTTAGATTTGGCCATCAGTTCAAGACATTTTTTTTATTACGGAGATGAAAACACACTGTTTCGACCAACTTGATTGCGTTCAAGTTGTTTCAAAACCTAAAAAATAGGTTTGCTTGAACATTACTAACGCAGTCATTATGTCATTGGTCTTAGATTGATATAGCAATATTACATGCAGATAATGGAGTAATTATCTTGTACTATTCAGACATAGTTTTAGCTGAACGTAGTGGATTAACTTTCAATTTTAGCAATTCAACTAATTGTGGTATCTTTGCTGTGGTATGTTGCTTTCACCAATTTATTTTATATTGTGCCACTTAATTTGCATGATTGAATCACTTTGAAGACACTTTAACCTCTCTTATTCTTTTTGTTTCTTTAATTTTTTTTGTGATAGATTTTGATCAATCCATAACCCAACAACCGTCATCTGGCACGTTCAGAGATCTTCCTCCGACTGAACTTCCTAACGTGCCCAAGAAACCAAAGCGAAAAAAGGTCAAATCTTCGTCAAGCTCGGGGGGAAGATCTTCACGAGGATCAAAGTAGAATGCGGTTGCGTACACCCAAATGGAGGCAACACAGAACCTGCCAACATAGAAAGAGTGCAAGATTCTGAGTTTGATCGATCAAAAGTTAAAAGGCACTGTCAATGTGCATAGCAACGATTTTGGATGCTCGTATGTTCTTCTTACTCTACCATGTTCACAAGATTGTGAAGGGATTAAGTTCTTAAAAATTGGACATAGCTTATGTGAATTTTAGAAATGCATGCATGATGCAAAACTAAGTGGTGGGAGAAATTTTTTGGAACAAAAATGTGAATGTGGATGATCATTGTGGCAAAGGGTGACGACCAGTTTAGGAAGACAACAGTTTTTTTCTTTTCACTTCTTAGTTTAATTTGTAATAAGCATGCAAGTGAGGTTTTAGTTGTGCTGGTGCACGATAGTGGGTTTTCCTATTGGTTTTGGGATTTAGTTTTGTGAAATTTACATATTTTAAACCCATCCTGTTGCCGATTTTGTGAGAATCCCGGATGGGAAAAGGGGTATCCGTAGTGGGATTGAATTTGTATAGGATCATGATTTCACTGAGAAATCCAAAGAAAAAGGAAATAACAAAAGTAAAGGAAAATTGAATCCTAACACATGTTGGTTATATTGCAATAATACCCTTTTCTGGTTAGGATGTATGAAACCGTAATCCTTTTTACAAACTAAATACCCTTTTTGATTTCCACCAAGGAAAAGGATTTTTAATTTTCCATAAACTACTAAGGCAAGAAAACACTATAAAAACGGCCTGAGTCTCAAACTCTCACTACATATTCAGTAGTAGTACTCAGAGAATACTCTCGATTATCTTCTTCTCCTACCTCCAAGCACAATAAAATTTGAAGATGTCTATGCCTAAACGAAACCTTAATCCTGAAGCACCATCTTTTCAACTTCACCGTCCACCCCTCATGAATTTGTCCCAAACACGTCATGGACAAACTTTTATTTGTCACCCAATACCCCAAAACAATTACTCTGTCAATGACTATGCATCGAATATGCAAGAACTCGGTGGTGACTACTGGAATCAACCAATTAGCGTTTACAACATTCATATGCAATGTGGTGTTGGACTTGGATCTACGTTTTTCTTAGGGCCTCAATATTATTATGGTCCTCAAGCTCCAACGATCATGGCTGATGATCAAAACCTTCCAGCCAGAATATCGAATTTGAGGAAGAATATTATACAACAAATAGAGTACTATTTTAGCAACGAAAATTTGAGAAAGGACCGCTACCTAATTTCGTTGATGGATGACAAAGGATGGGTGCCAATATCAGCAGTTGCCGACTTCAAAAGGCTTAAGAGAATGTGCAGTGACATACCCTTTATTCTTGAGTCGTTGCTTGGTTCAACTAGAGTAGAAGTGCAAGGTAATATGATACGACGACGTAATGAGTGGTCGAAGTGGATTCCAGCCTCCGCAAACTCTGTGTCAACGTATTCTTCGGTTGCATAGTCGTTGATTAGTTCTGTCACTCATAATAAGGTTTTACGAATTAATAGTTCAGGGTCTAGGGTTTGAACTTAACCAGTTGAGTGGAACGACATGATGATATTAGGGTTTCGGCTCAATATGGGTTTTTGCCATTAGGCTCTATGTATTTTGTTTTATGACCGGAATAAAATAAGAATTAAAAAGCTGCAAATTTGCTGTGTTTCATCATCTACAAATTTACTGTATTTAATACAAGTAATACACACACACACACACGCACACACACATATATACAAGGGAAGGGATCCCATTTTTTAAAAAAAATGAGGACATCCTCTTAATCGTTAAATTTGGCTTTAATGAAATCATGTGGTTGAGATTCTATGGCTTGTAATTTAATCTCAGCCACAAAATTTCATTAAAATCAAATCTAATGGTCAAGAGGGTGTTCCTATTTTTTTTGAAAAATTAGGACCCCTTCCCTTAAAGGGCCTGATATAGGATATATATATATTCAATTGCACAGATCTACTACAGTTTACAAACATTAAGCACCATATTTAACTGAAAAATAGGCATGGACGAATGTGAACATAAACAACAATTTTTTTAGTGTAGTGCAATCCACACATCTATTTTTATTTCTTACTTACCCTGCTCAGTTTTCTGCTGTCGGATTGAATGAATTAAAGAAGGTATAGCCAAAAATTAACAAGAGTGTGAGAGGTAAAAATAGATGTGTGAATAACATTATCATTTTTTTAATGATCCGTTAGATATTTTGTCTTATTCTAAATTGAATAATTTACATGGCCAAAAGAAAAGGTTTCCAATTATATATTAAAATGTCAAAGAAAATTCAAGTTAGTGCGAATTAATTAAAGTGACCAACATGAACATGAAACACCTAAAACATTTTAATCTCTCACCAAAGTAATGTAATTGACAATTTCTCCTTTTGAACCAAAGAGAATCCAGGATATATTTGTCATTCGGTTATTTCGAGAGTTTATAAAGTTCAAATGACCGTTAATCGTTACCTTGCCATATACAGCGGGAGCTCAAGGGAGGAGGTTTCATCTGACTTATTCTCCACAAATTGATCACTGTCTTCCCAATTCTCAATTTTTTTTGAATTCATCGTTCGGCACTCATTTCTCAATTCTTTCCCCCTGACTCCACAATTTGAAACAATTTAGCAAAATCCAAGTTACCAAGTTTCATCTAGTAAGTCAAGTCCTCCAAAAAGCTACCTAATTAGAAAATAACCATTTCAATCGCATTCTTCCTAACTATCACACCGATGTCGCATTATACTTCCGAGTAATTGTGAATAAAAGTGATGTAAAAAAAAATTAAAAATTCCTGATGGATTCCAGACGCTTTTGTTGTAGGGTTACCGTTTGATGTCTTGTGCTTGTTACGCTGCGTAAAAAGACATGACAAGGTCTTGGTGGATTGCCGCACTTATGTTTGCCTTTGGATTTTCTTTGACCATAGCCCAAGATTATGGCGATGATCAGCAACAGCAACCTGCTGCACCACCCCCATCACAAGAAGATTGTGACGGGATTTACCTAAGCTATAACTTCCTTTCCCGGCGAAGAATCTACCCTTTCCTCAAGAATGCTGAGAAACAAGCATGGGCCTTCAATGCGACTGCAACCATAGTCAACACGGGAACGTACGAACTCAAAGCCTGGAAGATGTACATTGGGTTTCAACACAAGGAGATTCTAGTTGGTGCAGGTGGTGCCGTTTTGATGGACGGTGATGATTTCCCGGCTGATGTTGGAAATGGGACTACCCTCTCTGGAGCAGGACAGGCAGATTTGAAAACCGCCATTGGCACTGGTGGAGATTACACCAAAATTCAAGCCAAAATTCAAATCAGTGGCACTATGTTTGGTGTCAAGCCCCCAGGGAACCCAATGCCTAAAACAATTCGACTTGTTAACGATGGATACAAGTGCCCTGCACCAACCAATCGTAGTAAGTACTACTCATTCATCCCGCTGATTCTTACCTGAATGTGTCATCCAGATTTACAGTCTAGCAACAGAACTTCTAGTCACTCATTTATATTCTATTAACATTCTAATTTGTGAGTTCTTTTCTCGTCTTGATTTGGTGATGGCCATACAGAAACGACAATGTACGTTTGTTGCGTTAGGAATCCTAAATATAAGTCCATTGTTACGAAAACCAAGTTCTTGCCTCGACAAAAGGGTGATCTCACAATTGCATATGATGTCATTCAAGCCTATGAGAATAATTATCTTGCTCAGGTGACAATGGAGAACAAGAGCCCTTTGGGACGTTTGGACCATTGGAACTTAACTTGGGAATGGATGAGAGGGGAATTTATATACTCCATGAAAGGTGCTTATCCGCGTTCGATTGACTATTTGAATTGCATATATGGTGCTCCCGGACAATACTATCAACAGATGGATTTCTCCAAGGTCTTGAATTGCAAAAAAAATCCAGTTATCGGAGACCTACCTCGAGAGAAAGCAAACGATACTCAAGTTGGGAAAATACCTAATTGCTGCAGAAATGGTAGTATTTTGCCTGCTATAATGGATCAAAGCAAAACCAAGGCTGCTTTTCAAATGCAGGTGTTCAAAGTACCTCCTGATTTGAATCGAACGGCTTTGTATCCTCCTGAAAAATTCAAAGTGGAGGGGGTGCTTAATCCGGAATACAAATGTGGGCAGCCTATTAGGGTGGACCCTGCTCAATTTCCAGACCCAAGTGGGATTCAAGCTACAATCTTAGCTATTGCAAGCTGGCAAATAATTTGCAACATCACAAGAGCCAAAACTAGGAAACCCAAGTGTTGTGTTTCATTCTCTGCTTATTACAATGAGTCTGTGATACCCTGCAGAACATGTGCTTGTGGTTGTACCGACACGAAAAAATGCAACCCGAAAGCCCCTGCCATTCTTCTCCCTCCAGAAACTCTTCTCGTCCCATTCGAAAATAGGACGAAGAAGGCCATAGCTTGGGCAAGCATAAAGCACCATCACGTGCCCAAGCCACTGCCTTGTGGGAACAATTGTCCGGTTAGTGTAAATTGGCATGTCTTATCAGATTACAAGGATGGATGGACAGCTAGAATGACACTATTCAATTGGGCTAACATGAATTTTGAAGATTGGTTTGCTGCAGTGCAACTCAAGAAAGCTTCTCCCGGTTACGAAAATGCATATTCTTTCAATGGGACCAAACTTCCGACGTTGGAGGACATCATCTTCCTCCAAGGCTTAAAGGGCTTGACTTTTTTGGTGGCGGAGACAAATGGATCGAACCCGAAAGCTCCTAGGGTGCCTGGAAAGCAACAATCTGTTATTTCTTTTAAGAAGAAGCGGACACCAGACATAGAAGTAGCTAAACGTGATGGGTTTCCTTCAAGAGTGTTTTTCAATGGGGAAGAATGTTCACTTCCTACTCAACTTCCACTATCACATGGAAGTTTGCATCATGGAAATTTGGTAGTTGTGATATTCCTTTCAATTTTGACTTTTCTTATGTGATGAATTAACTTCGGTTTTGCATTATCATGTTCTTCCTACATTTATCATGCCCTAGCTAGGATACAATTGATTTAGTTAGGGCAGAAGCCTAGAGTACTTCCTTGTATATTACAAATTTCTTTCAAATGTTGTTGTAGTAGTAGTACTAGAAGAAAAAAGGTACAGTTATGAAATACTCTTCTTCAATTCCTTTGCTATACCGGACTTGGACTGTCTACCGAACAATCTCAATGCATATAACGCAAAATGATTCTACATGTTGAAGTTGGAGTGATGTTGCATCCCAACCCGGGCTCGACCACGTCCTCATGGTTTTGTTTTTGGGAACTCATACGAGAACTTTCCAGTGGGTCACCCATCTTAGGATTGATCTCACCAACTCGCTTAACTTCGGAGTTCCGATGAAATCCGAAGCCAATGAGTTCCTAAAAGGCCTCGTACTATATAGAGGTGGACATGTACATATAAGGTATAGAGGATCCTCTCCCCTCTCCATCTTCAAAAATAAAACACCATATAATTAAATAATATGTGTTTTCTTGTAAGAGGGAGCATACACCAGACATATAAGTAGCTAAAAGAGATGGGTTTCTTTCAAGGATCTTTTTCAATTGGAGAATTTTCTCTTCAACTATAATCTTATAAATTTCTATCAATTTTTGTAGTAGTAGTAGTAGTACGTAGTAATAGAAAAAAATACAGTTATACTGGACTTGGGATATGTCTCTCGAACAATCTCAATATATATCCATATGGTACAAAATGATTCCACAATTCGAGGTTGGAACGCAATCAGGTATTTTCACGTCTCACCGTAATATCCTGCTTTTCTCGTTTATGATTAATAAATGAAAAGGTTGTTCCAAGATTCTTTTTCTAATTTATGCCTCTTACTTCCTATTTCTAATGTTCTTTTTTCCGAGAAACCCTAAGTATCTAAATAGGAAAGGAAATAAACAAATAACAAAATATTAAAAATTGTACTTTAAATAATAAAATCCGAATTAAACATGTTAAACAACATAATTTGCCCAAATCTGTAACATCAACTCTTGTAAATCAAGCATGTCAAGTCAAAGTTGCGTTAATCCAGGCATCACTAAAAATCCAAAACATCAACTTTCGAGATATGGAAGCAACAAACAATCTCTTAACCCTTGAATTGTCAATTTTTCAATCACTTTTTATTATTAAACGTAGGTTCCTCCTTTTAATTTTACTATATGTAAAATAACGCAATTCTTGTCTTACATCAATGGGCTTGGCTTCCAAAGCTCGATCCTACCCATTTATTGTCATATGTTCTGGCCCAAACTGTTTTCCATGTTCTGACAAACAAACAAATGAAAAACGAAGGCCGACAACCGTCCTCCAAACTCATTGTTACAAACTCCTCCATTGTTGTCCCCATCAATTAAAAAATACAACCAGACAAAATCACACCACATTTTTTTCTTGTTTAAATCATATCGACCTTGCCTATACAACATCGTCACAACGTGAAACAAAGTTTTTCAATCAACATATAACATACCTTTCATTGATCCAAATCAAATTAGACATTCCCTAATTTCCTTAATCATGGAAGCAGGCTCTCGAAAATGCTTGAAAATCTTTGCTGCTGTCACTGGCATTTTCTTCATTGTCACCTTAGTTGTTCTAGTCGTTCTATTCGTCACAATTTTAAAACCGAAAGATCCTTCGGTTTTCACCGAGCCAGTAAGCCTAGAGGGATTTGAGTTAGTAGGTTTCCCAGTTATAAAGTTAAATATATCGATAAGAATATTGGTCACGGTGAAAAATCCAAATTATGGAGGCTTCAAGTATGAGAATAGTACGGCTTATATCAGCTACCATGGGAATGTTGTCGCCGAAGCTCCGATCAAGGACGACACAGTTCCGGCTCGTTCGACTCACAACATGACCACTGTTTTGAGTATTTTGGCTGACAAATTGGTAACTGATTCGCATTTCTTGGGTGACATGGTCGTTGGAGTGCTGAATTTTACTTCAGAAACTACCCTGCACGGCAAGGTGAACTTGTGGAAGATCTTTAAGATGAAGGCAGCCAGTTATACCGATTGCAACATTTCTATCACTATTGGAACCCAGAGTGCCGACTCCGTTTGCAAATCTAGGGTAAAGCTGGATAAGTAATGTTCTCTTGTTAGATAGTTTAGATTGTTATTTTATATTCACTAAACGAGAATATTATCGAGATTATAAATGATTAATCTGTAGTTTGAGTTCTACTATTGATTCATTTATTTATTTTTCTCTTGTTCTGAAAATTATTCTGTTTGTGGACTAGCTGATGATTTGTTAATATGGAAATAAAGGAAGTTGTTGAATTGCTTTTAATTTTCTTTATTAGATGAACTCATAATATAGAAGTATTGGTGTAAATTTATTTTAGGTACTTATCTTTCAACTCCCAATTGGTACCCCGTTTAGATTCTCACGAACTTCAAGGTCGATTCCGCCTAAAGATAACAGGTTGAGCAAGATTTAGGATTTAGATTTATGTACGAAGTTTTAATGCAAAACTACTTCATTAAAATTTACATGATATTTGAAATAGAGAATTATTATTAGCACTTCAAAAATCTCATTTTATACTTCAAACTTTATATATTAGAAAAGAAAAATACACTTGTGAGAAGTGTAAAATGAGATTTTTGAAGTGCCTTGAAATATGGATTATACTTTATTCCTTGATAATTCTTTCGACGCATCAAAGTTGCAATGTTCCTTGTATGAAAGCTTAAGCCTAGATGTATGATGAAGATGTTTCAAGAACAAGCAAATATCAAATATCCATGTGGGAGAAAACAATTTATTTCCCTAACAGCTATAGAGGTAATCCCTAATTTTCCTTCTACCTTCCTCTTTCTTTCACATATTTCTCCTAGTGCGCTTTCTCTCTCTCCCCTCTTCTTAACCCGTTAAAAACAAGGGAATTTTAACAAAATGCTCCCGGTACTGTTCACTTTAACGAAAAACCACATTTTTATACTAAAAAGTCAATCCTGGTACTATTCACTTTACCTTTTTTTTTGTCATTGTCATTAAAACTCAAAGTTTTCAAGTCATTTTCATTAGTTTTCCTTAAAAACAAATTACTATTGTAAAAATAAAAAAAAATAAAAAATAAAAATCTCTTACAATGAGTGTTTGTCCCTTTTTTTTTTAATAAAAAATGAGGATAATTGGTGGCAAATCACAGTTATTCATCATTTTCTGACCTGAAAAGGCTATGGAGAATTTTACTTTGTCTGTGACCACAATCAAGCAGATTCATCAACGCGGAACAACAAACCCAAGTGTGTGGCCTTTGACAGTATATTTTGCTATAATATTTTCGTAGCAAATAATGCATCTTTTGAGCATAAAAAATATAATAAAATAATGCACTATAGTCTTGTAATCCCAGCCCAACTCATCAAAAGGAAAATAAAAGAATATTCGCAATTATGTGTAACGGTTCAGAGCCCACAAAATAATTTATTTTTTTCATTCACTTTCATTACCATTTATTTTCTTTTTCCTTGTTATATGAATCAATAACAATCTAATTAAAATATATCCTTGGTCAATAACTTTTTGTTGTCATTTTTATGACTCCAACTAGCTCAATTTTATTAATTTTTAAACGCAATAACGTATATTTATCCAAATTATGAGGAGACAAGAGTAGAATTTAGATTTGAGAGATACAAATTTTTCTAACTAACTTGACTAAGCGCAAGTCTATCAAAAAATAGTCTTTTAAGAAGTCGCTTCCCTCTAAATTTTTCTTTCATCCAACCAAACAGTGGAATAAATTCTCCACTTTGCCATCTTTGGATCTTCCAGTTTAATTCATTCCTTTCCCCTTTTTTTAATCCACCTTACCACATAAAAGAACAATACCTTTGAGCTAATTGTAGTCATAAATCTGAACACGGACATATTCAATTATGGCTTGCGAGGAAAACTCAATTGTGTTTCAAACGAGAAAAGCAAAAATTCAAGGTTAGGGTATTTGGAGGACATGGACAAAGGGCGGTGTCCAAAACTGTGCCCTAAAACTAAAAGGCAATAAATACATGAAGAAGCATATGGGTACCGAAAGACTGTAACAGCTTAACGACTCACCCTATGTATCAATTCAAATTTGCTTTCATCAAATGAAGCAACAAAGATGAGAAAGAGAAAAATTTGCATTAGTGTGTATATATATATATATATATATATATATATATATATATATATGCCACATTATGTACAACCAATATCAATATTAATGCTGCTATATATACATTGGAAGTTAGAGTAGACAATTGATGTTGTCTTGTAAACAATTATAATCGAAAAAACTCTTTTGGGCGATTAAAGTTTGGAGCAGTGTGAAGTGGGAAACGACTACAGACTGAGAAGAGTAAGAACACAACGAAATCTGTTAAATTTTGCAAAGAAGATCAAATGTACAAACCTGTACGCAAATCCAATGTATTATGAATTGTCTAGCAAACATTTTCAAAGGAAAAATTATGCGAGATCCCGTATTTTTTAGTATTATTTTCACTAGGATTAACCCCTAGGTGCTTAGTAAGCTTTTTTCTTATTTACCAAGTTAGAGACTTGTTATGCTATGCATATTCACACCTCATTAATCATTATTACTATTATGACTAAGCTATATGGCCACCTATTTGACCAAGTGTCCGATCAATAGCTATGCAAACCAATTAGTCTCCATGCAGTAACTTGAAATGGCCACGTAGTTGATAGGTGTCATTTTTTGTAGTGACTAAGGTTTAGCACCAAGCTGGTGGTGGCAAAGACTATGCCGCCTTGATATTCCTATAAATAGGAGCTCTCAATTCGTTTTACAACATGAGCCAGCATGCATTGCATGCCAAGCTCACGTATTGCAGAGATAGAGAACAAGATGTGGCTAGGGTTTGATGCGTGAGATTCGGTAGATGGGTTGTCTTGCCAATTTTTTAGGTTTCGAGATGAGTGGTTTATGTAATGTGTTCGAAATATTTTTATTTTTTTAACCAAAATCAGGAGTTATCATGGGATTTTACTCTATTTACAAATCTCTCACTATTTCAAGTCAAGCATATTTATTTTGAAAGGTACTTTTGGAGTTATTATTTATCTAATTAGTGAATTGTTTGAGATGTTCAGCATGAGAACTTTGGTGTTGTATTGATCTGAGGGATAAATGTCAAGGGACATTAGGGCAGAATGGTCATTAAGGGTCACGTGGTGAGTTATAATTTATTTTGGATATAATCAACACGGAAGGGGACGATGTGATATGGAACTATATGGCTAACGCTTTGATATTACTCTCATATTTTCTAGCATGTGTAAAACGACATTGGTTGACTGGCATATTACATATTCTGCTCATTGTGCAAAGGTGGTTGTTGCTCATCCCTCACCATTTTATTTTACAGAAGTTACTTAGCAAGACAGGTGCTAGACGAGATGGGATTGTATTAGACAAGAGATTTAAGGATTTTAATTTATTTTGTACACATGTAAGGAATTTGGAGTTATTTTGTAAAAGAGAAGCTTGTTTGTCTTTTTATTTTTAGTTTTACTCGTGCGCTGGACGTGAGGTTTATTTTTCTGTCAACTTCGGATCTGTAGCGTGACAAATTAGCTTAAAACACGATAAAGAATAAAATCCTTTAATCAAATAAAACGTTAGATTTCATTTGTATATATTGCACCATCAACAATTGATATTAAAAAAGTGCGACTGAAATTAGAAAAAACTTACAGTAACTTATCCATAAGATATGACGGAGCATATAGAGATTAGTTGAATTTTGATATGAGAATGAGAAAGTGCATATAAAATACTAGAGTGGAAGCGAAAAAAATGGGATTGTAAGTGAGAATTGGGAAGTTACTGTTTGGTAGTGAGCGAAAGTTTTGATCTAGCATAAGTTTTTTTTAAGGTACCAATCGGTGACTTTGTCATGACAATAACCCTTTCGAAAGTCGTAAAGATTCACAAATCATATGATAAAATTTTGTAAGAATACTTGTTGGACTGCCGGCGCGAACACAGTGGTCTCTGGCCAAGACCAGGAACCAATTCGAATTTGGAAGAGATTCACATGGAGACTATTGCTATCCGGGAATAGATTTCTTTCTATGTTAGCTAGCAGGGGCAGGCTCTTCTATGGTAATTCCCGCTAGCATTCATCCTGAATGAGAATCAAACTCTCCGTGAGATTCATAATTACATTACTTATAACTTCCTTGAAAAAAATCCGCTAACGCCCACATAAGATCTGTTTTTAGATCAGGCCGAGCCCTTAAAGTAATTAAATTTGTGATAAACCCTGTCAGTAAAATAGGTCCTATTGAATATCCATCTTACCCACGGACTGATCTACAATGACGTATTCTTTTTTGAGATTTTTCATGCTATGGCACTTTCGAGCATAGACCATTTCGTTTTAGTGATTTCTTCCACCAAGATACCCTCCTAATTTTGAAAAAGCCCTCAACTAGGGAAGAAAGCTATGATTACCAATGAAGTTGGTTTCAAAAGATAAAACTTCCAACCAGCATCCCCATTTGCATCTTAGTCTTCGACGGATCTTCTAGCTTTATTTTTCGTGTCTTCAATGATTATCATTAGCAACAGTGTGTCATGAGGAATGTTTTTTTTTTTTTTTTTTTAGAATAAACAATATTATCTACACTAAAGGGTGGGGTAGTGGGTTAAGCCTAACAATGAGCTAGCAATAATGTGGTTCAAATTCGCCTTTGGCGAGAATCAAACCCAAAACCTCTTACTTACCAGTGAAAAAGAATATCATTAGACCGTTAATTTCTTTGAACCCAATTAGATTTCTTAAATATTTCTGATTTGGCTAATATTTTGCAAGGATGAACTATAAGGTGCAACTTGAAAAATAGACGGTTCAAATCGTTAAAGTTCGATGTAGTGTAAACCCCACAACTAATCCCTATTTTTATAAAAAATGGGGATCCCTTCCCTTAAAATTTTCCTGTATATATCAACAAATAAAGTAACTCAGAGTAATTTTCTATTTCTTTAATTCAGGTCAATTTTTCCATTTATTGTGGGACGTGAACATTACATCAGATGAGAAAAAAATGAAATAGATAGATAGATAGGTAAACATTTAAGAAACAAGAAATATTCACCTCAAGAAACCCGAAATATAGAGAAGAGACTAGTAACCTCAAATTAGAATTAAATAATAGTTTTGGGTAAATAGTCCTTTACCACAATGATGAAAATGTGTTAAGTCCTTGCATGATAATGTGAGTTCGAATTCTGTCGGTAGCTAATCTAACAAAATCTATCGTTTAGTAAAAAAAAAAAAAAAAAAAATTCAATTTCTATAATAAACTTATGTTTGATTAGAAGTACTATAGAAAATGTATCATTGGTATTCCTCTCCTCCCTTAGTGTAGAATAATATATATAGTAAATATTAAATTAATTTTTTATAATTCACTTCCGATTGTTTAAAGGGAAAATTTGAAATAGATCCAATTTTATAGACTACCTTTTGAAATAGGTCCAATTTTTAGTGACTTTTGAATTTTGAAATAAGTCTAATTTTTAGTTACTTTGATCCATATCCAAAAATCCCTTGTTTAAATATTGTGTACTTTATGATCTTTATCTATATAGAAAATACTAAAAAAGAATCATTAAATTGGTTTTGTGGCGTACGTCAACATTATGTGCATAGTTTTTAGATATTTGTGCGAGAATTTTAACATTTTGTATAGCCTTTAATTTAGAACAATTTTATAGTCTTAATTATATATCTGTAATGAGTAATGCTATTTATACCATATTTTTATGCCACATTTTTATACTATCTTGGGTGGCATCTGATGTGGACTGCTATATAATTTGAAAATTTGCAAAACCCAAAAAAAGGAATAAGACAATCATTATTTAATTAACTAGTTTTTTTCCTTAATTATTAGTTTATTACATAATGAACTAAATTTAAAAATCTAATTAATTCAAATGATGTGGATGTCCACATCAAATACCATCTAAGATAGTATAAAAATATGGTACAAAAACATAATATAAATAACATTACTCATCTGTAAGATTACAAGCCGAACTTGAACCAGAGCCAAGCGTTACTCGGTTTGTTGGGGGAAAAAAATTCGTTTGTTGGGCTTAAACTAGCCTAGCTCAACTTATTTCTTTTACAAGCTAAACTTGAAGGAGCCAAATTTGATACGAACTTAGATTGTATATATTGATTCAATTTATTACTTATACTCTAAATTATTATTGAACGATATGATTAATTATCTTCAAATCCAATGGTTAATTAGTACCAAATTGTTGATGAAACTACAAAACAAGCTTACATGATACTGAATATATATAGAAAACCCAGAAGATATCGAGTGCTGGCTGAAGAAGTGAAAAACTGAGAGGGTTGAAATATAGGGCAGCTAATAAAGCTGTAATTCATACTTCACCATACTCCCC
This sequence comes from Pyrus communis, assembly GCF_963583255.1. Taxonomy (NCBI): domain Eukaryota; kingdom Viridiplantae; phylum Streptophyta; class Magnoliopsida; order Rosales; family Rosaceae; genus Pyrus; species Pyrus communis. The sequence goes on from NC_084805.1 coordinate 29,290,256, forward strand.
GATAAAAATTTTAGAACATGAGGATGATGAGACGCCAAACCCTTGTCAAATACACTCTCTCTCTCTCTCTCTCTCTCTCTCTCTCTCTCATGCATGCTGAGCAGCATTTACACCTCTCCCTCCCGCCATAAATGCAATCGCACCCTCTCAATACGCTCTGCATTAACTCCTTCGCTGTCACATCCTCTCCACCTGGTCCTCTTTCTTCCCCCTTCCCCTCATAGTCTCTCTCTCTCTCTCTCTCTCTCTCTCTCTCTCGTTTGCTATTTCGATTCTATCTCCTCTTTTTTCTCGTCCGTTCTCTTTCTGTCTCTCCTTCAATCTTCATCACCGCATTCTTCTTCTTAAACCCACAAGTCTTCCACTCCTACCCACCACGGTCTCGAAGGGAACAGACAGTTCTTTGTTCCCCCAAGGGTCAGCTTCTTTGACCTTCAAGTCCCCCTTTTTGTTTTCTACACAAATCCTTCCGTTATTTTTAGAGAGGGAGAGGGAGTACTGTGTGGTATTGGGAAAACCGAGATTTGGTTAAGTTGGGCGTTACAATCTTAGTTTAGTGTGTTTGAAAACTCATTAACTACTAGCGACAGTCAATTAGCACGCAAGAGCAAAAAGGCTAAGGACTGTTTGAAGGGTCAGTCATTTCTTTCCCTTTTTCTTACTTGTAATAATCCAGTCAATTAGGGTTTTTTTCTCAGACACCGCCAGAGAATCTATTAAAATTTTCAACCACAACAACCCCACAAAGAGTCAAAACCCCCCACACAGAACACCACACCCAGAAACCACCTCTTACCTCTTCAGAGTCAAAGAGGAGAGAGAAAGAGATGGAGTGTGTGTAGTCTAGGGTTTATTTGGAGAGTGAGATATATTTATATGGTAGTCGGACAAAAGCTTCCGGCAAGAGATAGATGCACGAAAACTCTCGGCTAATCTTCTCAGGTCAGTTTAGCTTTCTTTTCTATATATTCCGGGGATAATATATATCCGTATTTGTAGTTGTATATGCGTGTATTTTGGTTTTGGGTTATTTAAGGGATGCATTTGAAGCAAAATCTGTTGGGTGAAACGGTAAATCTTCTGAATATTTTGAGATAAAAAAAACTGTAAATCTTCTTAGAGAGGGAATGGGGGAGACTTGTACGTATGTAGAATCGTAGATACATGTTTACAGATTTATCTTGTACATTTATTTTCTCCTCCCAAATTTCTTTTCTTTCCTGATTTTCTCTCTATGGATTGGGTCGAAGTACTGGAAGAAAAGGTTATTTCTCTTTTTAATTATTTTCCCCCATTATTTTTAATCTATATATATTTATATATATTATCAACTACAGTAGGAGTGTCTTAATTCTAAACCTCGCTCTTAGTTTTGGTCTGAGTTCTTTAAGATGTTTATCAGTGCGGTGCCCTTGATTTATTTATAAACGAATATAAATTGACCCATATTATTTTGTCTTGGCAGATTGAAATTAAGACAAGAGAGACAGGTATTTAGCTAGAACAAGAGTCCTAAATTCTAGGGATTTGGAAGGCGAAAAAAATGTTTCAGCCAAGCATGTTCGAGAATCACATCCTAGATCATATGACGACGAGCAGTACCCACAAAACCTCGGATAGTACTGGCCGACAGCTGGACGATGACTTCGAGACCAAATCCGGCACCGAAACGGCTATGGACGCTCCTTCCGGTGACGAGCAAGATCCCAACGCCACCGGCCCGCGACCCAAAAGAAAACGTTACCATCGTCACACCCAGCGCCAAATTCAGGAGATGGAAGCGTAAGTCCTTATTTTTCTTGTTTGTCTTGGTTTTAGGGTTTTTCAGATCATGAACTTCATTGTGAATTTAACATATATATATCGATCGAATATTTTTTATTTTATAGATTCTTCAAGGACTGTCCTCACCCAGATGACAAGCAAAGGAAGGAGCTGAGTCGTGAACTAGGGTTAGAGCCTTTGCAAGTCAAATTCTGGTTCCAAAACAAGCGCACCCAAATGAAGGTAACGCATATATTCCACCACCAAACACACACGCACACAAACATACATATAAATTGTACGTATATGTAGAAAAATCAATTGGATATGTATGCACTTATGCGTTTCCATAAATCATTTCGTTCCAAATTAATATTCCACTTATGAGAAAATTTATCCTTTATTCTCTTTGAGAGTTTTGACTTTATACTAGTCATTAAGTGTTAGGAATGTCGGTACTCCAAGATAGAGAATGCACAAAGTAAAATAGAAAATGGACACCAAGAATTTATGTGGTTCGGCAATTTATGTTTACGTCCACGAAACAAGAATCAAACAAGAATCAATCTTCACTATATGAAAAAGATGAGTACAACAAGAGTAGTCTTACCAAGCTAAAGACAAGGCTTGATGGATACAAGAAAGTATAACACACACTTTCTATCACTCTAAGCTTCACTCACACAATATGTAGTGGAACACTCTCACTCTCACTCTTGGAGTGCAACTCTAGCTTTGGACTTGATCCTTTTCTACTCACTTCTTTCTTAATTGGTTACATCACTACAACATCACACCCATATTTATAGGCGAGGGCTTGGCATTCTACTAGTTTCTAGTATATTCTACAAACCTCTAGCTTAGATAATTCTAGACTAGCCACAAAATTGTAGCTTCTAGATCTTTCCATTTGCAACCAAGGAAGCTAGTACTTTCTAGCTTCTTCCACCAACTTACTAACTTGCTAGAATTGTCTAGCATGCTCCAGCCACCTCACTTGCTTACTAGAATAATCTAGAACATTCATCATGGGCTGGACCATATATATACCAACATTAAGAACTTTCATTATATGGGACCTCTATGCACACATTAAGCTCTCGAATAACTTGGCCCTATTTAACTCCTTTTTTATTGGTTTGATTACTTTGTGTATCAATTTTGACATTATGTATTACTCTTAGGCACAACATGAACGCCATGAGAATTCAATTTTGAAATCTGAGAACGACAAGCTTCGTGCCGAGAACAATAGGTACAAGGAAGCCCTTGCCAATGCCACGTGCCCCAACTGTGGAGGACCAGCTGCGATTGGGGAGATGTCATTTGATGAGCAACATTTGAGGATTGAAAATGCTCGTTTACATGAAGAGGTGACCATTATTATAAAACATACAACACCTCTTTCTCGTTATTATAATTGATCTAACCTATTGAGTTTTGTTCAATTGGTTTCACAGATTGATAAGATATCTTCGATTGCTGCCAAATATGTTGGGAAGCCTTTGACGAGCTCATTTTCCTCTCACATGTCATCTCATGTGCCTTCCGGCCGCTCCATTGATCTTGGGGTTGGCAGTTTTGGTACTCAGCCAGGCTTCGTAGGAGAAATGTATGGATCATCTAGTGATCTTCTCAGGTCGGTTTCAGTGCCCACTGAGGCAGATAAGCCGATGATCGTTGAGCTTGCCGTTGCAGCCATGGAAGAACTAATTAGAATGGCCGAGGCTGGAGACCCTTTATGGGTTCCTGGTGACCATAACTCAATTCACCAAGAGATTTTAAACGAAGACGAGTACTTGAGGACATTTCCGAGGGGGATTGGCCCTAAACCATTGGGCTTAAAGTCTGAGGCTTCAAGAGAAACAGCATTGGTCATCATGAATCATGTTAACCTTGTTGAGATTCTCATGGATGTGGTAATTAACACACATATTTGAACATTAAGTAAATTTTGGATTTAAAAGAACTCTCTCTGAATTTAACACAATGATGTCTTTCAGAATCAATGGTCTACCGTCTTTTGTGGTATTGTCTCAAGAGCAATGACCCTTGATATCCTATCAACTGGAGTAGCTGGAAACTACAATGGAGCCTTGCAAGTGGTATGTACACAACACACAAATTAATTTGAATTTAGAATGGATTAAAGCATTTACTGAAGTTAACAAATATGATATAATTCATATGTAGATGACTGCTGAATTTCAAGTACCCTCACCACTCGTTCCAACCCGTGAGAATTACTTTGTAAGGTACTGTAAGCAGAGTGTTGATGGAACTTGGGCAGTCGTTGATGTTTCTTTGGACAACCTACGCCCAAGTCCAGTTTCAAGAAGTCGAAGAAGGCCATCCGGCTGCTTAATACAAGAATTGCAAAATGGCTACTCCAAGGTCTGTAAATTAAGTTTTTCACTAGCTTGCTCTTCTAAGCTCATTATAGTTCATGTTTTTTTTTTCTTTCACTAGTTAACATTGTTCTCTCAACTAATTCACACATTCGTGATTTTTATGTATGATTGTTTAGGTTATATGGGTGGAACATGTTGAAGTGGATGATAGTGCTGTTCACAACATATACAGACCACTAGTCAATTCTGGTCTTGCCTTTGGAGCTAAGCGTTGGGTGGCTACACTTGATAGACAGTGCCAACGTCTTGCGAGTTCCATGGCCAGTAACATTCCTGCTGGAGATCTTTGTGGTACACATTAATCTTAATTTACTTTTTTGGTAATTAGTTTTCCCTTAATATCAAAGTAATGGGTTTGAATTGTTGTCTTATAATATAGTGATAACCAGTACTGAAGGGAGGAAAAGTATGTTGAAGCTGGCACAAAGAATGGTGATGAGTTTCTGTACCGGTGTTGGTGCTTCTACTGCACATGCATGGACTACATTATCAGCAACGGGTTCAGATGATGTAAGGGTCATGACCCGAAAAAGTATGGACGATCCAGGCAGGCCTCCTGGGATTGTTCTAAGTGCTGCAACTTCCTTCTGGATTCCTGTTCCTCCCAAGAGAGTTTTCAATTTCCTGCGGGATGAAAACTCTCGTAGTGAGGTACATATTGCATGTTAATATATGTACATATATATCTCTGATATATTAGGGCATTGCTGAGTAAAGCATCATAGATATAAATCTGATATATTAGGGCACTGCTACGTATAGCATATGTGTAAACCTGCATATTTAATTTATGGCATATAATTTTCAGTGGGATATACTTTCAAATGGTGGGCTAGTTCAAGAGATGGCACACATAGCTAATGGTCGTGATCCAGGCAACTGTGTCTCCCTACTTCGCGTAAATGTAAGTCTCGATCAAAATATATGCATGCGTTACATTGTCAAATTGTGAACAACTGACTATCTAGGTTAGTTCTTGCATGAATGTGCTCCCAAATCACAGTGAATATTTTATTCACCATAGTTTTTAAACACTAGACCAAGCTAATTAATAGGGGAACAATTCATGTTTTGTAGAGTGCAAATTCAAGCCAAAGCAATATGCTGATACTTCAGGAAAGCTGCACTGATTCAACCGGGTCATATGTGATTTATGCACCAGTTGATATCGTGGCCATGAATGTCGTGTTAAGTGGTGGAGACCCAGATTATGTAGCACTTCTGCCCTCAGGTTTTGCCATCCTTCCAGATGGACCTGCTGGGTCCGCAGGAGGAGGAGCCCTTGATGTTGGCTCTGGTGGGTCTCTACTCACCGTAGCATTTCAAATCTTGGTTGATTCAATTCCTACTGCCAAACTATCTCTGGGATCTGTGGCTACTGTTAACAATCTAATTAAGTGCACGGTTGAGCGTATTAGAGCCGCGGTTACATGTGAACAAAATCCATGACAACTAAAAAGCCTAAATACATGGTGAGCTCACTTAATTACTAATTAGTATTTTGGTTTTTTAATTATTTCACTAGACTTATTATTATTTTCTTCTTCTGTCTTTTTTCTTTGGCAGTTGGAAAGAGGTAGAGGAAGAAAGCAAGAATGGTGGGTTTACTTCGAAATTGAGGGTTACAAAGGGGAAAAAAGTCAAGAGCGCACCTTATAATATCCTTATCTTGTGGAATTTTGGTGATATTTAGGAAACCCTAAAGCAAATCACCACCCCACAAGGGTAGTGGGTTCGGGTATTGACTTCCCCTAAACAAAGAGGAAACTATGCTCAAGACTTTGTTAATTATTAGCTATCTATGAAAAGTTTGGAATAACTCTGTTCACCTTTAATTACTGTTTGGGTCTAGGGATTAGGATAGGGTTATTAGGGCTAGGGTTCACCGCAGGGTGGTTTATGCCTGTCTAAGCTTCTTTTCCCTACTCTTGTTTATGTTTAAGAGAGGCGTTTAGTTGGAGTACTTTTGAGATCACATTAACAATGCTTCCAGTTTCAACTGTTTGTAGCTTTCAAAGTAATTTTTGTTTATTTGGTAATTAGTTATCATATTTTTAGGAAAGAGGAGTAGGTCTTGTTACATGCACTCCAATACTTGAAGCCTGACGAGTTAAAAATTATAGATTTGATTCTTTGCAAATTAATCTCAATATGATCAATCAATGCTGTAACTTTGAGTTTATCGAAATATATGGTGAAGTTTTTCAGTTAACATATGTTTTATCTTAAATCACTTATTCACAAAATTCTCTTTGTCAATCAAAAGAGAGTTAAAAGAACAAATTAACCTTGTTAACAAAATTAAAGAAAAATAACCAAAATAAAAGTTATGTTCAAAATAGGAAATTACACACAAAATAGTTTTACTGTTTTTTAAGATATGAACAACCTATTTAATAAAAAAATTATTTGAAAGTCGTGGCAATCTTTCTTTGTAAATTTTATTTTCAAAATTTTATAAACGCATACATACAATATTGCTAGTTTAGGTTTAATTATCGTCAAAGATGAAGTTGAACCACATTATTATGGCAAGTTCATTGTAACCTACTCCCTCAACCCATGAATGTAGATACTATCGTTTGTTCAAAATATTTTTTTTTTGCATAAATCAGGATTCTCTCCGCCTCCCCTTCCCTCCCCCTCACCTTCTATCCCTTTTTCTCACACTTTTTTCTTTATCTTTCTCTATAAAAAAAAAAATAATACAAAATATTGACGTAACTTAATCGTAATCGTTCAAATAGGAAAAAACTGAAGAAGAATGATTTGGAGGTGAGAATTCTACTCCTATTTTACATTGCGAATGTATATGGTGAAAAAATATGTTTTTTTTTCTGAAAAATTAAACTCATTGGAACTTGGAATAGGGTGAGTGTTGGATTATTGAAAATAAATTAGTGGTACAACATTCTTGGCTGCATGTTGGATTATTACAAAAAAAAAAAAAAAAAAAAAAAAAAAAAACAGAAAAAGGGTTCTTGGTTGTATGTAAAAATAAATAAATAAATCAATTGTCAAATTGACCCTAAGTCAACGTCCAGCTTCTGGAATTTTTTAAAAAAATGCCAAGGTCCATCATTGTTCCTCCAAATTTAGTTTGACGTAGCAGTATTATTCTAACATGCAGCCTTTTGATGCCAAAACTTTGAGGATATAATGGTTAGTATTGAGAATCTCTACTCCATCCGTCCCAAGATATTATACACACTGGAGCACCTCGACTTTTATGGGAAAGCAGAAGACCAAATTTATGGTTTTATCCACGGTTGTTGAGATTTCATTCAATTTGTAGCAGAAAATTGCAAGGGCCTCCATGAAATATAGAGGTGGTGTTAATTGCTATCTTGCGGTTGTGGTACTAGTTCTAGAAGAATCGCTTGTATTTTATATTCCAATGCCCCATTCTTCCCTTCGAGGGAATTAAAGTCATCCCCAGACTTGCAATTACCTACTGATGAATTAATAAGAAACTTTGCCGCAAGCTTAATATTCAATTTATATATGTGACTCATATATATACATGTGCATGTGTGTATATATGGTACATGGACCTAACAGAGATATGACGCAAAACAGAACACAATACATTCTAAGATTCATACAACCCCACTTACTGGGATAAGGCTTGGTTGTTGTTGTCGTTATTGTTGTTGTTATATGCATGAATACAAGGAATTACTTTAAAATTCAAAGTTTTTAGGACTTCCACGTTCCAAATGTGTTTGAAGTTCTTCTAACCACAAATGTCTTGGAAGAAAATGATGCAATCTTAGATTATATATGATGACCAAGCAAGTTAAATATCTCCAAATAAACTATTCTAATCAGTATCGCAACAAAGGGTGGAACTAAGAAATTTCGTAAAGGTGGGCTATAACTATAGTGGCCTATGTTTTCCAGAGATGGGTGGACTGATTTTCACTAGCCAAAGTGAATTTCATTAAAATTAACACTAAATTCTTACAATTCTAAATTTTTGCACTCGACTGCAGCCTACCCTAGTTTAAAGGTGGCTCTGCCGTTGTTCGCAACAACACCTTTAACTCTAGCTAAGTGTGCACTGTTTCAAGTGTAATTTCTATGTTATGCATGACAATGCGTATATCAATTGAAACATATTACTAAGGTGCTCTTTTAATTTATGAATTAATTCTTCGATTGAAACATATTTTCTTGGATTTCTTGTTTTTTTGGTGTCATCATGTTTTCGAGTAGTTAGGGACTACATATACCAATTGATGCAAGCACCATAATACCACCGTAGACTGGCAACTGCACAGATGACAAAGATGTAGCATTGACTCTGTGCACCCATTAAATATTTCAGACTCAAAATTTCAAAAAGAAAAGTAGTATCAAATTTTCATATATGGTAGATATAAGCTATGCTTGTTGCACAATTTTATGTAAGATTTAACGTTTGTGTGATGTTCGTATTTTGCACAGTCATATATATAGTAATAAAGATCTCTGCTCCCCTCCAGTGTTAATTAAAAAAGATGGTTGTGAAGTACAGTATCTATTTATTCATGCAATAATATCTTTTGCTCCCAGAAATTTATAGCGTGTCGAAGAAAGAATATACATCGCTTTAAAGAAGGCCAATGAAAAACAAACCATACTTGTACCTTATATTTTGAGCAGTGGCAGAGAATTATAACTGCATGAAAATTGCAGACACTAAATTGTGTTAGCTTTAATTTCTTCTTCTTCTTCTTATCCTTCTCTTTTCTGTTGCCTTCGTTCTTGTTATATATTCTAATTAGGGAAGGAACAGAAGTAGATGGTGGTTAGAGAGAGAGAGAGAGAGAGAGAGAGAGAGAGAGATGTGTACGTACAGTTGTGGGTTTATTGGGAGGAGTGGTACTGGTTAGATTTTGCTCTGGTGCTTTTACTGCTGTGACTCTGAAAGAATTACAGTGAGTGGTGGTTCTAGTTAATTACTTCTTTAATCATTTATGTGGATATATATTTGTGCGTGTGCGTGTTTTACAGTGTATAGACATGACTATTACAACTAGAAACAGTAGAAACTATTGGTTGAGAAGGAGTTCTTGAACCAGTAAATTAAGCAACGTCTTATCTTGGGTTCTATTCAAAGATTGAATTTTTTTCCTTTACCTTTTTCCATCTAATCAACATTGATCTGCGAGAGGGTGTATCCCAAAAATGATAATTTAGGACATAAGATTATGATGTGAGGAGCTTAGGCTCTCTATATATGTCCATTTGGTAGTTAAATTCGGCAGTATAAGGTATTGGCGTTGGCTGAGATGCACACTAAATGATATTTTATGCATCACATATCATACGCGAACACTATGCTGTAATGCAAAAATTGTCTCTTGAAGGCACAAATGCAATTTAGTATTATCTGATCATTAGATTATTTTTAGAACATGGCTTTTGTGAAACAGCATCACCATTATCTTCTTTGCGAAAGAAGGGGAAGACTATAATCTGACACCAATGAAGTTTAACCTTCATCCACCTGTGACAGTACATTTTGAACAAGGTGAAGCTTCCGAAACATCAATTTTATGTTCCGTTCGTCAAAAATAATTTTTCTCAATCAATATGTTTGTAGTTTCATCGGTTAGGCTTTTATTCTACAATGGAGAGTGAGAGTGGTTTAGAGAGTTGAAGAAGATAAATAATCTTGTGATATACATGTTAAAAGTGATTTGGGGTGTATTTAGTATTTTAAAAATTGGATAAATATCAGTTTACTACCCTCAAGTTTTGTGGTTTTCAACATTTGGTACATAAAGTTTTTTTCGTCTCAGAGTCGTATCTAAAAGGTTAATTTTGGGACAATCTCATACATCCGTTAGTCTGGCTGTTAAGTCTTCCGTTAACTGATGATGTGGCGCCCATGTGGACAATAACTGGGCGCCACATGTCATTAAGGGATCCACTTGGAAATTTAAAAATAAAAAAAAAACTAAAAAATTAAAAAACTTAAAAAAAGAAACTGATCAAAACCCTTATCATTTTCCCGCAGTTTCTCGACAACCAAACATTCCAATTCTCTCTCAAAGTTTCCTTCGATACAAAAATTTTCCGTTTTAGTTTGCAAGAATGATGTCGTATTAGGAGGATCAAGACAACGACAAATGTGTTTCTGATCTCAGCACCAGCACCAGAGACTTGGGAGACAACGACCATACCAGCAGAGACGGTGTCTTTTCGATGCAACCCAACTCCAAGGAAACGATGGAGTTCCATTCACTGAAGGAGGAACATATGACTCCGACCCACAACAACAACCGCAGGCTCACCTCATCGGAATGTTCCCGGTCACGATGCAAATGCCCATGTTCGTACATGAATCTGTCTCTGCCCCGACCCGACGATCCTCCACCAAGGACTGCCATACGAAAGTTGAAGGTCGCGACCGACGGATCTGAATACCCACTACTTGTGCTGCCATGATCTTCCAGCTGACGCAAGAACTCAGCCACAAGTCTGATGGACAAACGTTTATTGACTGCTCAAACACGCTAAGCAAGCCATCATTGAAGCCACAGGTGCGGGTCCTGGTAAGGGTTACGAGGTCGCGAGGGCCGAATCGATCTCCGTTCACCCATTGCCAGTGGCAGTGAGACGAATGGTGATGATTATGAGGTCCAGAAACCTCTGCCGAGGGTTACGAGGTCGCAAGGGCAAGGGTTGCTGGGGATCTGAGATTTGAGGGAGAGAAGAGAAAGAAAGATAGTAGCGGAGAGAAAAAGGGACGCTAAACTCACCAGCCCATAATTTATTAATTTATTAATTTATTTAAGTTTTTTAATTTTTTAGTTCTTTTTTTTAATTTCCACGTGGACCCTTAATGACATGTGGCGCCCAGTCATTGTCCACATGGGCACCACATCATCAGTTAACGAAAGAATTAACAACCAGACTAACGGATGTATGAGACTGTCTTAAAATTAACATTTTAGGTATGACTATGGGACAAAAAAAACTTCATATACCAAATGTTGAAAACCACAAAACTTGAAGGTAGTTAACTGAGATTTACCCTTTAAATTTTTTTTAAACCTTATAAGGTTGAAATTGTCATTGCATAATAGGGTATATAAATCATTTAATATTAAATTTTAATGTGGGATGTATTCAACATTATGTGGGGTACTAATAAAAAAAGTCCTTGCGGTTGGCTCAAGTTTATTAATTTGTAGGGATTACTTGTAATTAGTGGGATACAATTTTTATTTAGCATTTTTCTACTGTAATTAGGATTAGCAGTTATTGTTTTCCTTACTGTAATTAGGATTTTTCTACTATATATTTGCCTCCTAGGATGGAACATCCAACATCGTCCTGGGGAGTGGATCATCTATGCCTTATATGTATATTCCCATCTCTTCCTAGCATGAGGTCTTTTGGGAGCTCACTGGTTTCAGGTTCCATTGGAACTCTGAAGTTAAGCGAGTTCGCACCAGAGCAATCCCAAGATGGGTGACCCACTGGAAAGTTCTTATGTGAGTTCCCAGAAACAAAACCGTGAGGGCGTGGTCAGGGCCTAAAGCGGACAATATCGTGTTACGGCGGAGTTGAGCCCGGGTTGTGGTGGAGGCCTGGGCTGGGATGTGACAATTTGGTATCAGAGTCAATCCCTGGTCGGAAGTGTGCCAACGAGGACGTCGGGCGCCTAAGGGGGTGGATTGTAACATTCCACATCGCCCAGGGGAGTGGATCATCTATGCCTTATATGTATGTTCTCATATCTTCCTAGCACAAGGTTTTTTGGGAGCTCACTGGCTTCGGGTTCCATTGGAACTCCGAAGTTAAGCGAGTTCGCGCTAGAGCAATCCCAGGATGGGTGACCCATTGAGAAGTTCTAGTGTGAGTTCCCAGAAACAAAACCGTGAAGGCGTGGTCGGGGCCCAAAACAGATAATATCATGCTGTGGCGGAGTCAAGCCAGGGTTGTGGTGGGGGCCCAGGTCAAGATGTGACAATTTGGTATTAGAGCCAATCCCTGGCCGGAAGTGTGCCGACAAGGATGTTGGGCCCCTAAGGGGGGTGGATTGTAACATCCTACATCGCCCCAGGGAGTGGATCCTCTATGCCTTATATGTATATTCTCATATCTTTTTAGCACAAGGCCTTTTGGGAGCTCACTGGCTTCGGGTTCCATTGGAACTTCGAAGTTAAGCAAGTTCGCGCAAGAGCAATCCCAAGATGGGGGACCCACTGGGAAGTTCTAGTGTGAGTTCCCAGAAACAAAACCGTCAAGGCATGGTCGGGGCCCAAAGCAGACAATATCGTGCTATGGCGAAGTCAAGCCCGAGTTGTGGTGGGGGACCTGGCCGGGATGTGACAATTTGGTATCAGAATCAATCCCTGGCCAGAAGTGTGCCGACGAGGACATCGGGCCCCTAAGGGGGGTGGATTGTAACATCGCACATTGCCTAGGGGAGTGGATCTTCTATGCCTTATATATTCTCATATCTTCCTAGCACAAGGCTTTTTGGGAGCTCACTGGCTTCGGGTTCCATTGGAACTTTGAAGTTAAGCGAGTTCTTGCAAGAGCAATCACAGGATGGGTGACCCATTGAGAAGTTCTCGTGCGAGTTCCCAGGAAAAAAAAAAAAAAAAAAAAAAAAAAAAAAAAACCGTGAAGGCATGTAGGGCCCAAAGTGGACAATATTGTACTACGATGGAGTCGAGCCTGGGTTGTGGTGGGGGCTCAGGCCAGGATGTGAGATAGGAGTGAAAATAATATCAAAATTCCCACACAAACTTAATTTTAGCATTTCTACGAAGATTAAGTAATATATTAGATTGAGATATGAGTGTATTTATCTATTCTTTATTACAACGATATTACTACTCTAATCTAAACTAAAAAGAGACATGATGGTTTATGTTATCGTAGGGTCCTTCCCGACCCCAACAATCCCAAAGGAAGAAAGGCCAAGGCCACACACTAGTAAAAAAAATCTTTGTGCGACAATGTACACATCATCGCGCAAAGTGACTTTGCATAACGAAATTTTAAAAATCATTGCGCAATGTATTTAAAAAATAAATAGAATTAAAATTATTTTTTAAACATTTGTGCGACGAAATATTTCATCACCTAAACTCAATTTATTTTCTTTTGTTTATTTAATTTTATATTTTAAATTGTAAAATAAAATTGTTTTCTTTATTTGTTTTTTAACTTTGCGCGACGGATATCAATATTATCTACACCAAGGAGAAAGGTGTGAGCTTAGCATCACAATGGGCTAGTAATAATGTGGTTATTCAATTTTATATTTTAAATTGTAGAAGAAAATTGTTTACTTTATTTTTATTATTTTTCAAAAACTTTTCGCGATGAACAACAATATTTCGTTTCCCAAACCAATTTTATTTTATTTTTTATTTAATTTATATTTAAAATTATTTTCGTTATTTTTATTATTTTTAAAAACTTTGCGCGATGAATATCAATATTTCGTCGCTTAAACTCTACTTATTTTATATTTTAAATTGTAGAAGAAAATTATTTTCTTTATTTATTTTTGGTAGAAATTTTATGCGACGAATATCAATATTCCGTAGCCTAAACTCTATTTTTTATTTTATTTTATATTTTAAATTGTAAAATAAAATTATTTTCTTTTTTTGTTTTTTAAAACTTTGCACGATAAATATTAATATTCGGTCCCCAAAACCCTATTTTTTTGGTTATTTAATTTTATATTTTAAATTGTATAATAAAAATTATTTTTATAATCTTTGCATTAAATGCAAGGATTGAGAAATGACCCAAATAAACAAGTTAACATGTAGATCCTTAGATATGGAATCACTACATCTAAATTATTTTGATGCTAAATGATTAGAAAGCAAGTTTTAGATTAACGGCCAAAAATATTAAATCTCCTTTTTACTCTTTCACGCTCTTATTTCCAAGTAAAAGAAATCATAAAATAGACATTTTTCGGATGAAATGAATAAACGAGAACGAGAAATCGTAAGCAGATTTTTTCGAGTGCCAATGACTAAAAGAAGAGTGGCACGATGTAACAAATCAAAACAAAATAATAAATTGATATGAATATAACTTTTATTAAAATTTCAACAGAATCCACAGTACAACTAATTTGGCAATTCCACGAACTTCACAATTGCTATCTGGAAAATCAGCAGAACCAGCGTACATTGTAATTTTAAATGACTTCAGAAAACAAATAAAAAAAGAAAATGGGCATCAACGTCTTCACATTTCGGTTCCCCTTGAGCTTCCATTAAATTGATGTTTCTGAGAAGAGCAAGAAAGCACTCCCCTGCAGAATGTACACGCAAAGATGCACAAAATATGTATTGCAGAAGAAGTTCCATCAGTTAACAGAATTTGATCCAACAGTTCTCCCTACTCTCTCGGAGCACGCTGCAAAGTGCAAAGTAAAACCAAGCCATCCCCACTCTTATCGTGTTTAAAAGATAGTCTAAATGTCTGAAAAAAGACGACAGATTTCGGTTTTAAGAGCCCTATCTGGGTTGTTTTGACAGCAAACATAAAATGCCAGATACTCAACATGGCAAGAGAAGCCGTAACCTTTTGCCGCAAGATAATGTGCATGAGTACAAATTCCACTATTCATGTACAAGCTGGCTTGAAAAAGCCAATGTGCTGCATACTCCAACAAAATGACGAAAAAAAAAAAAAAGTTGAGAGAATACCATAAAAATGAAGAAACTCATATAATGTTACAGTGAACATGGAAGTCGATCTAACTATGTTAACTCCGCAATCGTTTTCTTTGACTACCCTCTTCAATAATTCCCTGCGAGTCCGAAGAAAAGTGTTCAAGATAAGTACATAAATTTTCAGCACAGCTTGCAGAAACCAAATATGTCTCGGGTACATGCAAAAGACATAATGTTACACATCCGGCTTTTCCATTGTTCAAATTTAAGTACATAAATTTTCAGCAGAAACCAAATAGGTCTCCGGTGCATGCAAAAGACATAATGTTACATACTACCTGTAAAGCATAACATATTCAATCTTGGTAATCACTAAACATCCTATAATAGCATGAAAATAACTGGGAGCCGCATGCACACCATAATATTCAGAAAACCATGGGCATAGGACTAATACAAATATGATATAGAAGATTGTTATCTTCTAAAGATGAAAATGCTTATCGATGCAAAACATTTAAAACAAAACTGGGAATTTACCGTTATCAGATATATTTTTGAGAAAGCAGTTATAAGCAATGAAAATTACTATGAAAAGTGGAGATGTACCCCTTGATCTTGTCCAAAACCTTCAGGGGAGACCACACTTGACTCGGATCTGCATTTAGCATGCACAATAGGACCTAATTGTGACCTATCCATTCCTCCTGTTGCTCCGTCAGGTGCATTCATGTACACAGCATCTTTATACATCCACTCTTCATTCTCATCACTATAAAAGTCATCAAAAGTCTCTCCACATAATGCACACGAATTCTGATCCTCATCGGCAGGAACAGCCATTTCTTCATCACTCTTCTTTTCCACTATGGTCTCAGCAGGCAAAAATCCAGGGACTGCCTCAGTACCCAATGCCTCTGCACCAGTGAGCCACATACTTTTATTTACAAACCATTTGCGAGAGGGCTTCTGCTTGCGGTTTTTAGACATGCGATTCTTTGTTACATGCCAATCCATATGACTACTGTGCTCTTCTTGGCACTTGAACCTAAGGCCACAGGTTGTGCATTGTCTAGGGAGATCACCATATAGGGCACTTATTACAGATTCATGACGCACCTTGAGAAGGTCGGCATTAAATTCGACTCCTACAGAATCCTAAACATTTAATAACTTGGTTGAGCATCCCCAGCATTGAATTATAATATCAAATATTCCAAAAGAAAAATATAGAAGGATGTCATGTAAATACCTGGACAGGGCTTTGATTTGTCAATGAGATCAAACCTTGAGCCATGAGAGAACTAATCAAACCAGAATAGGCATTGCAGGGCTGATTGCTAGAGACAACTGAACCAGGGTTTTGGACGGAAAGTATGCCTTGCGAGGGAGGAGGACCTGGTGGTAGAGGTGGCAAGGAGAACTGCGAACTGCCATTTGGGTTATAGGGGGTTGGTATGCCCAAGTGTTGACGAGGTACGGGACCTCGCAAAGTGTATCCGTGATTTAAGGGTGGTACCCCTAAAGAAGATGGCACCTGAGTTTCTGCAGATGAAAAAATATTCTCCCGTGCCTCCTGAGGTGGACGATACTGTGGTTGTAAGGGACGATATTGTGGCACCTGAGTTGACTTTGTCGATCTTGACTCCTTGTTTTCATAGCCATCTAACTGCTGCTCCGGCATGCATAAAGGATTATATGGGCCTTGATTTTTTACAGTATTGCTATAATTTATTGAACCGTACAGATTCCTCTGGTTCTGCATTGCAAAAACTGAGTGCACTTGGGGAGGGTGAGAATTATGCACGTTTACCGGAGGCCTTAAACCCATTGACACTGGCATCACAGATCGAGAGTCAGCAGTAACAGAGTGAACACTAGAGGAACCCATTCTTGATGTAATGGGCCCATGAAGTCGTGTATCAACATCTAGAAGCTTGTCATTAAAGGCAGACATTTTCTCACCACCTGAAGATATACCGCTTGTCACAAAGGGCGTCTGAATATTCCCTCCTCTTCCTTTGGCATTAAGGGGATTCAGCAAAGGCTGCAAGTGATGGAAAGGCATATTCCAGGCTTCTTGAGGGTAGCGAGAACCCAGATTATGATTTTTCTCAGACTGAAATCGAGACACAGCACCCGATGATCCATGACCGAACTGCAAGAACAGTATTAAATGTTCAGAGATGAGCTCAAATAACTTGGAATAATTTTTCATGTAATTTAAAGAAAACTTGATAGCAGAAATCAATAATATAGAACATTCATGATTGGAATACCATCAGTTTGGAATACTATACACAAGAAAAGGTAAGTGGTCATGGACTGAGCCTGACTGAAACAGAGACTGATTGAGGGATCTTCTGGTGCTAAAGTTTTATGTTAAGTCAAGCAAATGATGGGTTTTCAAGGATGGAGTTTCAGTGATGGAAAGTTCCAATGAATATTGTTGTGGTTTAAGCATTAATGCAGTCACGGATGCAGAAAAAGAATATATTAATGTCAGTTGACCAGGACCTCAAATAAGGTGCCACTCCACAACCAAACTATGAAAAGTTTACAATCTAACTAATTACATTAAGGCAAACATAAAAATCATTTAATTTTTCATGTTAACTAAACAAAAATGCTTAACAAACTAGTAGAGGGAACATACACCAAGTGGGGGAACTGAATCTTCAGCTATAATAGAGGACTGTTCGGCTGAAGGTGGATGTGCCTGACTAGACCAAGTACTCCTAACATCTGGCTCCAAGGAGCTTGCATTCTGTGTTCCATGGCTTGCCTTGTAGCTTCTAGAAGGCGGTACAGTTGAAGCCATGAAATCGTTACCCTGACCATGGTCTGCTAAATTTGGGGTCATATCTTCCCAGTCAAACTCTTCCTCCTCAGTATTCTGCCATGACATTGGAGTTGCCTTATGATCTAGACCGTTCAGGCCCAGCCGCCCAACCAGCAGAGGCTTATCATTTAAACTTCTATCTGCACTGTCCTTCCCATATGCGTCAATTAAAGCTCTTGGGTTCGGATGGTCAACTCCATTATATGCAGCAGAAGTATCAAACCGCTTCTGACTACCATCAAGATAGCGTTTTCTCTGCCATTCATTCGACTCCTCATCTTTACCCATTGCTCCACTAAGTCTATAATCAAACACGGAATTAGATGGAGAAGCCCTCTCAACAAACCTTCTTGGAGACTGTTCTGCTGCATATTCATCAACTGCTGATGGCAAAGACCTATCAAGCCCAATATTAGAAGGCGACGAAGATCTTGCAAGCCTAGCAGTTGAAGATGGGTGTAACTGATTGGAACCCAGGGCAAAAGGTGAATGACTCACACTTCCTGTTGAGTTAAATCTTTGGGATACAACCTACAAGGATACAACCTTTGCATTATTAGAATCACACTTGTCATGCATAATGGCAGGATTTTAAGAATACAAGTTTGACCTTTAAGCTCCTACTAAATGCTAAATACTCTGCAGGATTAATAGAGGTACAGATTTGAATGCCACAGTTCCACAGAGTGTGAAACAGAAACAGTTTAGACAAGCACCGTATTCGATAAAACGATCAACTTGAATTTCTTTTATGCTATATGCTTGAATTTTTCACGTTGGAAGAAGTCTCAAAATTTGTTTAATAATATGATGCTACAAATACAATTCTAGTCTAGGCCTTTGTTTGGGTATCAAATGCAAATTCTACATGGACTTGGAAAATCGTTACTAACAATTGGATGTCCTATTTGACAAAACTTAAAGGAAATCATGAACCAACTAGGAAAGGTGAACCAAAATCCTTATTGTTAAAAGAAACTCAATCCTTGTAATAAAAGAAAAGTGAACTCTTCTAAAAACATTAAATGTCATATTATCTTTTTCTACTGCTGATGATTGGTGGTAAAGCGACATCAAAGTGTCTGAATAATAGATCCCCTACCAAAAAATGTTAACCAATGGAAACATAGATAAATTTTCCACTAGTACACTAAATGCAGGTTAAGGTGTATTTTGAGCAGATTAAAATAGGGAGATTACACGGAAAGCTTACACCATCTACATCTGAACTGTCCAACTGACGCAAATATTTTGGATTGACATGGATGCCATGAGCTGGTCGAGGAGATTCAGAAGTCCTCAAAGGTGGTAATCCTGATGATTGTTGGTTTGCTTGCGGAGAAAATTGCAGTTGCTCTTCGATCCTGCGAAGGACTGAAGGTGGAAATACTGCTGACCAAGTGCCAAAGAGGTGGCGCATGGCAGGGTGCTGATTAGGGTGTACTTGCCTGTATGCCTCGCAAAAGACCTAATGCATATATAAAATCATGTTAGAATTGTTTAATTATCAAAGAACACTACTTATACATAGACTTGAAATTAGGGATAACAAAAATACATCTGCAGTTGAGTTTTATCACCTCAGGAAGACGGGAAGAGAGAAACTTGGCATATTCTCGGCCAATATTCTTGACAATACTGTCTAAAAGATACAGTGAAGGCAGTTTATGCTCGACCGGGACCTGCAATAGACAAGTATCACACAATTAGGGCAATCTTCAACTTGACTAACAACTTCAATTTGGTGTTGATCCTAGTTTTTATTGCAATTCCTGTAGCATTAGGGTTGTTGATTCAAGAATGGCTAACAACTCACTGGGAAGTTTTGCTTGGTTGTTCATCAAAACAATGCTTCTGTGTGATCAAGCTTAATGGACATGTTTTTTGCAGGTCATTATGTTCATATACCCAAACGCAACCGAAGAAAAAGACAGAGAAAGTAAAGATTACAACTTTTGAAGTTGTTCTTCCCAATTGAGTAACATCAAGAATCTAAAATTTAAATTTCTATCAAACCAAACTGAGCAAAAGATGAACTGGGAAAAGTGGTAGGAATTAGAACTTTTAGAGTAAAGATTGGTATTTTTACAATTCCTAGAACTCAAACAATTACACAAGTCCAATCTGGGTTGTACAGAAACAGAAAACACCCCCAAAAGGATCCCCAATTGGCATACACCAATTCAGCAAAGCTCCGTCGAATAATCAAAAGAGGTAGAAGCAACCCGCAGATACCGAAACAGACCTCGAGAATGCGGGCGCAGATGGCGTTGGCGATGCCCTTTCCGTGGTCTCTCTGTTCGCCGGCGATGATGGTGAGATCGGTAATGATGGGCTTCGAATTAAAGATGAGCTCCGACAATACAATCTCGTAAAGATGGACGATTTCTTCGGTGCTGGGCGGCGAAACCTCGTCGTCGGGCGAAACCCTGAGGTCCTCCTCCCGCTGCTTGAGCAGAGCCCTGAATCGGTCCACTATCGGAGTCGGAGGCTGGGGCTTCTGAGCCAACTCAGCACCGGGCATGGCCTTTCCAGCGGTGTGCGGGGAAAAAGCGACTCTAGGGTTTTCTCGGGAAAGTGTGAGCCTTTCCGAGTCCATGGACAGAGTTGGGAGTGTCGAAGTGGGTTATTGGAGAAATTGGGGCTGTTGGGGAAATTAGGGTTATTGAGGAGCGGCTTTGGGTGTTGACCCACGGCGGAAGGGGGAGGAGGATTACATAAGAATTAGGGTTTGGTGTTCCCACCACCACCGTAGAAGTAGAAGAAAACGGCGTGGTTTTGGCTTTTGATTCTGAGAATTGGTTACTTACCTCGTGACGTGACCCGAGAGGCCTTTCCCTCTATTTTCGGCTTTCTCTTCCAAGGAACGACAAGTCGTTAGATTAAGTGCACCGACATGTCGTTTTCTAGGTTTAACTATAACGGTATAACCTGCAAAACCAAAACTCCATATATACAGCATTTGGGGTATCCTGCTTTTGCCTTTTGCCTTTTCGTTTATTGTTGAAGAAAGCTTATACCCTTTACATTTTACGGTGTTAAACATGCAAAAGTTTGAATCTTGTATTTGTTAATTTGTGTAATTTCCGAAAAAAATTGTTAGATTAGGCGTTTAATTAGTACCAAAATTTTAACGGTCTATGATTGTAAGCCAATGAAATTCGATATACCAACAATTTTGAAATAGTTGCTGCTAAAATCTTGGATTGTACATGTCAATCTATGAAGTTTATGTTTATGAAGACCGCTTTCTGGTCCGTGGTGTTCCCTGATGACTCAATGCAACATCCGTTTTTCGGTTGTCCGGTTCTTGAGGAATTATCTCTAGAAAATTGCAGTTGGTCGAATGTCAAGTTTGTGAGTATACAAGCTCCCAAGCTTTTGAAATTGACTATAGATGAAGACCGCTACTTTCCAGAGATTCAGATGGCTGTCAGATTATGATATTTGGTGTTAGTCTCACATATTTCACTTATTCTGGTAAGAAACGGAGACATATTGCTTACCGTTTCTATAAGCTCCTTAAAGGGCTCTCTATGTGGAGGACCTAAGGTCATGTCCAACCGAAGGGTTCAGAGGGTCAGAGGACTGAAAATAACCTAAAAATCATTTCCAACCGAGGGCTAGGCCAGAGGGCTCGTGGGCCCAATAGAATCTGAAAGGGCCAAAGGGCCAAAGGGATGGCCACATGCAGCCAGGCTGGCTGGAATTTTTTGAAGTAGTGTCGGTTATAACCAACACAAATAGTCAGACAATTTTGAACAGAAGTAGTGTCGTTATAACCGACACAAATATGGAAAATTTTTAATATAACGGCTAGCTGATGTTAGCTAGCCGTTATTTTTGAATTTTTTTTTTTTTTTTTTTTTTTTTTTTACAAATTTTTTTAAATTCTATTTGTTTCCTATAACTTCCTAAACCATTATACAGCATTAAATTAAATTAAGTAACATGAAACAACATTAAATATAAATAATAAATTATGTTTGGCCTTATGGCCCTTTGGTCCTCGGTTGGAGACGGTTTTTTGTGACAGGGCTAAAACGAGCCCTATGGCCCTTTGGCTCTCGGTTGAAGATGGAAACAAATATGGTCATGTACTGTTCATTAAAATATTAATTTCTTAGAGGACCATAGGATTAAAACGAACCCTCTGGTCAACGCTCGGTTTGGAGATGGCCTAATCATCTCCAATGATGCCTTTGAGGTATATTGTCTTCTCCTTTGATTACACTTGTTAATGTCTAAAATCGCCTAATTTTGATGATTGGCTTCACCCTGTTCTTAGGTGGTTCTAAATACTGCACCACAACTTCGTTCCCAGATGCCCTTTTTCAATGATTTGACCACTTTGGTATTGGAAGAACGGATAGATATTGGTCAAAAAGCACTATTCACGACGCTCCAATACTGTCCTTGTCTTGAAACTCTAGTATTTCTTGAGGTAACTTCCTGATCACGGCATTGTATTGTTTTCTCTTGTGTTCTGTTTTCCTGTAATGTTGTTAAAATGGCTAAGGTTTGATGATTTAGGGGATCTGCCTGTCCTCGAATCGCGTTGAAGATGGTGAGGTGTTGGAGCCACTGCCTCCATGTTTCATGCTCATCTTAAAACGATTGAAGTGGGTGAATTTGCTGGACAACAGGATGAGTTTAGCGCATTGAAGATTTTGG
Source organism: Pyrus communis (assembly GCF_963583255.1). Lineage (NCBI taxonomy): Eukaryota > Viridiplantae > Streptophyta > Magnoliopsida > Rosales > Rosaceae > Pyrus > Pyrus communis. The sequence continues at coordinate 29,312,602 of NC_084805.1, forward strand.
TAAAGAATGCAATGGTCTTGGAGAAGGTGGATCTAGTTTGCTCCACGAACCTCGAAGGGGGACCAGAGAAGAAGACGGAGATCACCAAACAGTTAACTGATCTTCCCAGAGGACCAGAAAGCAGCGAAATTGAGATTGTCCTTCATTAAGAGCAACTCCAGCGTTGGAGCCCTCCCCCCTGGCAATACACTATTCAATCCACCTAATGAACAGTAACTGCCCTTAATGAACAGTAAGTAGCCCTGACAATAGAATTTACATCTCCACCGTTACACTTTAATAGCCCTGGCAATAGGCAATAAAATATTAGTATTTTTTTTTTTTATAAAATAATACAAAATAATTTTAATTGTAATATCGGATAAGATTTTTAATCGTTCTCGTTGCGCCACGTGTCATTATCCGAAGTATTATTAAATAATACAAAATAATACAATTATTGGTGATGGATTTCTGATAAGATTATTAACCAATCACGTCGCGCCATGTGTCATAATCGGTTCAATGTCGTCTTCTTCTTCCTCAAGGATGATGTGGGAATACAATCAGGAAGAGGAAGAATTGTTTAACGAATCTGAAGCAATCTTCAATCACCAAAGGGTAAGAAATGAGAGGGAAGAGGATGAGGAGCGTCAAATGAGAAATGACGAAGTAAGAAGGGGCAGAGCCTCACATTCCCGTCGAGTCATCCAAGCTGCGGCTCAGATCTGCAGGCCCAGCCGTTCCGGAAACCTTGATAGAAGCAGGCAACGACGAGGTATGGAACTCTTGGATGATTATTTTGTTCCTAATAGTGCATTCCCTGATACGTACTTTAGACGTCGTTTTAGAATGGAACGACATTTGTTCAACAAAATCATGATTGCTGTTTGCAACCATGATTCTTATTTTGTGCAAAAAAAAGATGCTTTTGGTGCTATGGGTCTACTGCCTGAGCAAAAAATTACTGCTGCCTTGCGGATGCTTGCATATGGAGCATCTGCAGACCAAGTGGATGAGATAACGAGGATGGGGCAATCAACCATTCTTGAGTCCCTGATGAGGTTTTGCGGAGCAATCGAATCTATCTACACCGCTGAGTACCTCCGCAAACCTACACACATGGACTTAGAGCGGCTGTTGAAGAAGGCGGAGATGCGTGGCTTTCCTGGGATGATTGGAAGCATTGATTGTATGCACTGGACGTGGAAAAACTGTCCAAGTGCATGACAAGGCGCTTACAGGGACAGAAAATGAGCAAAAAGTATCATTCTGGAGGCGGTGGCATCTTTTGATACATGGATTTGGCACGCCTTTTTCGGGGTCCCGGGAGCTCAAAATGACATCAACGTCCTTGCCCAATCCCCAGTGTTCAACGATGTCCTGCAAGGAAAGGCACCAAAAGTTACGTATGAGGTCAACGGACGTTCAGGGAGGGGCGTTTCGGGCACTTCTTCTGCATCATCTTCATGAACATGATCGGGTGTAGAGTGTAGAGGGGTGTTGTTCATGTGCACTTCTGGACCGACTGACACAACTCTAAATTTAGGACAATCTTTGACAATATTCCAACATTCCCACCGGTTGAATGATTTATTTTTGCTTTTGGTTTTGGCAGCGTACCAAGCTTGTGCTTGAAGTTCCTACACAATAAAAATAAGTAACAAATAAATAATTATAATGAAAATAAGTAACTAGCAAATATATACATATATATATAAGTAACAAATATAATGAAAATAAGTAAGAAGGCTTCAAGTTTAGTAAATAATGAAAATAAGTAACTAGCAAATATATATATATATATATATATATATATATGTCATGTTAATCATAACATGAGGCTAGAGTTCCAAGTTTAGTAAATAAATAATACAAACAAACAAATAAATAAATAATACAAACAACATAATTATAATGTAACAAATAAGTAACAATAAATAATAAATTTTGTACGTAACAAATAAATAATACAAACAAATAATTATAATGTAAGTATGTAACAAATAAATAATACAAACAAATAATTATAATGTAAATTTGGGTATCAAATAAATAATATATTGTTACCTGATCCGAGTAATTTTCCCCACTTCGAATATTACTACTAGCTTGTGCCAAAGTGTCTCTCCACGTACTAAATGATTGGCTAAGTAATTTCCAACGACTGGACATCGATTCTTTGGTTCTTTTCCCACCAATTTTCTCAAGAAAATTGGTATGAATAAGACTCCACATTTCTCGCAACTGCATCTCATTACCCATAAGCGAACTATGAGTAACTTCAACCCAGCTAGTACACAACGCAACATCTTCAATAAGCGACCAATTCGTACCTGCACCAGTGGTCATTTTGTTGAAAAAAAAATGGATTCAAACTTTGAGACAAAGAAAGGAATGTGATTGAAAGTAGTTGAGAAAATATGAAATTGTTGTGTAAGGTAGATGATAATGAGAAGATATTTATAGAAAAGTAAAAACAATTTTTTTTACAATTTTTTTCAGATTTTTCAGATATTTTTTTGAATTTTTTTGAATTTTTTACAATTTTTTTTAAATTTTTATTCAATTAATTAATCTCTGCCGTTAGATATAAAAAAATTTGAATTCCAACGCTCCAGATTGTGCCACGTGTCACAACGGTAACTTTTCAGATTTTTAAAACTATTTTTTCATTTATTTTTTAATTTATAAAGCATTTTAATATCCACCGTTGATCTCAGATCAAACGGTGGATATTAAATCTGACTTTTTTTTTTTTTTTTTACCGTTGAGATCTAACGGTCCACATTAAGTGACCGTTAGGATCTAACGCACCGTAGGAAGCCACGTGGCTTCCCAACGGTAACTGACACTTGCTTTTTTTAATTTTTTTTGTGTCGGCGACGCGCCCCCACGCGCGGGTGGGGTGCACGCGCCTGACACAAAAAAAATTAAATAATGGGCTGACGCCACCCTGACGTCAGCATTGCGTCAGCCCCACCTCGGGCTCAAGGCCTGGCAATCCCTCACGGGCCTGGCCCTCGGGCCTCCCCCTGCCTTCGGCCTCTCCCACGCTGGAGCATCACCACCGGCCCTCGGGCCATGGTTTTGGAGCCTTTCCCCCGAGCAAAACCCCACGCTGGGGATGCTCTAAGTTTGTAATTTGCGCTCTAGACGTAAGCTTCGTGCTTTGACATGGCTTCCTTTTGAACCTACTAACTTGCAGTGATGTACCTTGTTATTTGGTTGCTTCCTTTTGAATCTGCCGACTTGCAATGATATCTTCCGTGTTATTTGCTCTGCTCCTGGCATCCTGGTTCAAATTATTTTTAACTTACGTACATAGCAACGTTTGATTGATTTAAGATATCGTCACGATAGTGAAAATTAAAAGTAATTATTTTTAACTGTTAAAGTAACAAGTCTCGTTAGTGTAGAACATTAAACCCCATAATTTAAAAAATGCAACAATTGAATTTGAAACCAGATGGACCAAAGTGAAACTTTGTCCGAAATAAGGAACAAAATCACAGTTTGGCCTTGGTTGATCGAGTACACCGACATGTCGTTTTCTAGGTTTATAAGTACCCTCCAAAAACAGAGCTCTCACACAAAAAAGAGGGAAACTTTGGATGGGGGACTGAGAACTGCAAACCCTTAAGCAGACCAAGCGACGAGGAGACGAGAAGACGAAGAGTTGTGCGACAGCGTTTTCTAGGTCAGTTTTCCTTCTTCCTTACCATTCATGCATTTCTGATTTCTGCTGATGAATGTTGTTCGCTTTCTTATTCCAAAAGAACAATATTAGCTACTGAAAAATGGGTAGAGACTCGTACTAAAAAAATTTCAAAATTATTTGTTATCAATTTATAGAACTTCATGTTTTATAATCAGAATCGTTCATATTATAAATCACCATATAAAGATTGTCTCTGCAAAAAATCAATTAAAACTAAATCGTTTAGTCATCAAACTGTTTAAAAACAAATAAACGGTATTAGTAAAAGCATTACACATCTATATATTACAATAGGTTGACTAAACAACCTTAGTTTTAATTTATTTTTTTGCAGATATGATCTTTACATTGTGATTTATAGTATAAATAGTTCTAATCACAAACACAAAGCTCTGTGATTAAAACACTAAAAATTTTAAGTGGAAGTTCCTACTTATTTTTGAGCAGCCTTCGTTTCAAAATAATGTCTTGGGATTTTCTGTTTTTGCCAATTTTTCTTCGCCGTTGAAGAAAGTTTGTACATTTTTGTTTGTGTGCGAGTATTTTGAGGGTTTCTGGAATTGGTTTTTCGATGTAGGTTCGCTTGTTCTGCATCAAAAGCCGGTCGAAATGGAAATTTAAATCGGGTTTTATTTGTGTATTTATCCAAGGGAAGGATCAATCGAGTCATGTTTGGAAATTTGTAGAATGTTTGCTTTCACTCTCATGTGATGCGTGTTACATTTCATAGTAATGGCCTTTTCTTTAATTTGATTATATCTGGGCTAGAAAAACCTGAAACTTTTGTATTTGCTATTTGTGTGATCACTGCGAAATGCTAATAGTCAGTGTAAGCGATTATGTTCTTGCCATCCATATATGAACAATTTTGATATGGTTCTTGTGTTTCTTGGAGTTATATTGCTCTAGTTAATCTTTCTGTTTTGAGTATTAAGTTTTCAATGGCTGTATTTTCTGTAAATCACCTTTAAAGCGTAATAAAATTCCGAATATATATAGGTCCTTTTGCTGCAATTCACTTTTTTTAGCTGAATGTTTGCACTTGCTGTTAATTATAAGGTTTCTATCATTTCCTAAACAAGTTTTCAAGTGATTTCTTACCTCGAGAGTTTGTTTGGTATAGTAAGGAAACTATCTGCACTATGGAGACAAGTTCTGTAATACTAAGCCCGAAAAGGCAGAAGCTGGATGGTGGAGAAGGGATGGAAGGAAGGAGAAAGGAATTATTCAATTTGCCTGATGAGATTCTTCTAGCAATTATCTCCCTACTTGAAACAAAAGATGCAATCGGAACAAGCATATTGTCGAAAAGATGGGAATACTTATGGACTTCAATTCCTAATCTTGAATTTCGTCCTCAGCCGTCTACTCCAAGATCTACCCTGTGGAATATTGTGGAAAGAGCGCTTCTTCTTCGCGGCCCTCCTGATATAAAAGTGTTCGAACTTACTTTTCTGGTGCTAGGTGATGCATGTCGTGTTAAGGCATGGATTTCTGCCGCATTAAGGCGCAATGTTCAGGGACTTTATATCTATCTCCATAGCCTACAGGGACAATTTCATTGCCTCATTCATTGTTTACTAATACAACACTGACGGTTTGTGACTTAGATATTCCTTTCCCGATCAAGGTTCCTTCTACCGTTTGTTTTTCAAGCCTAAAGAACTTTTCTCTTAGGTCCGTGGTGTTTTCTGATGACTCAGCGCAGCGTTTGTTTTCTGGTTGTCCGGTCCTTGAGGAATTATATCTAGAGAATTGCATTTGGTTGAATAACAAGTTTGTGAGTATTTGTTCCCCCAAGCTTTTGACATTGTTTATAAATGAAAGTGATATGACACTTCCTGAAGGTTCAGATGGTTGTCAGTTTATGATATATGAAGTTAGTCTCCAAAGCTTTTGTTACAGGGGTGAGCTCCAAAATGAGTATTGCTTTTATGATTCCTCCTCATCAAAAAAAGCTGAGATCCATCTTTCTTATGATTCTAATAAGAACCTGAGACATGCTGGTTACCGGTTGTGTAAGCTCCTTAGAGGGCTCACCAGCATGGAGAGGCTAACTTTCTCCTCATATAATGCCTTTCGGGTATGGTTTCTTCATGTTTTATTGATCACACCTGTTAATTTGATACATTAATACGTGTTTACAAATTGCTGCTATTGCATTAGCATTTTGTGGTACAAGTCGCTTGTCTAAAATCCCTTAGTCCTGTTGATAGGTTGTTGTAGACAATGCACCAGAACTTCTTTCCAGGATGCCCTTGTTCAATAATCTGACAACTTTTGTATTGGAAGACGCAGCATTTTTTGATGACGAAGCACTATTGACGATGCTTCAGTACTTTCCTCATCTTGAAACGCTGATATTTGCTGAGGTAACTTCACGTACACTAATTTTTTTTCTCCTGTATCGTGTCTGCATGTAATGTTGGTATAACGACTGTAGTTTGATGATAATAGTGGATTGGCATGTCCCCGGAATGGGTAGAAGATGAGGGGGTGTTGGAGCCACTGCCTCCGTGTTTCTTGTCACATCTTAAGAGGATTGAAGTCGCTGAATTTAATGGAGATCAGTATAACGAGCTTAACGCAGTAAGGATTTTGCTGAAGAATGCAAAGGTCTTGAAGAAGCTGGATATATCTTGGCCCAAGTATTTTACAGCGGGGGCAGAGCAGAAAGCGGAGATCACCAAACAGGTATTTGATTTTCCGAGAGCATCAGGAAGCTTTGAAGTTGTGCTTCGTTGAGTTTTTAATATATGTTTTCGACTTAAGCTTCGTGCTTTGACATGCCTTCCTTTTGAACCTGTTGACTTGTTATGATCTTTTGTGTAATTTAGCAGGGATTACTGGCTTAAGCTGTTATTTAGCAGGGTAAAAATATTACCAATGGATATTTTATCTGCTTTAGTTGGTGAAACTCTACTTTTTACATTTGATGTTCCAGATTTTAAATTTTTTTTATATTATTTTATTATTTTATTTTTATATTTTAATATCTACGTGGGCTCATATTGACACGTAGCGCTCAATCATTGTTCATGTGGATGCCATGTCATCAGTTAACGGAGGTTCTGACGGAAAATTAATAAATATATGAAAGTATTTTAGAATTATGACTTTAGGTACCAGACTAGAACGAAAAAAAATTTCATGTACCAAATGTTGAAAACCAAAATATTTTTGGATGGTAAACTGGGATTAACCTTTAGCTTTAAATGACTTGGCTCAAAATGACGTCGTTTTGGCCAAGTCCTTTAAGAAAAAAAAAAATTGTTCTTCCTCTTTCCGTTTGCAATAGCAGAACCTACAACTTAATCTGCAGCCATGGCTGCTCCTCCTCCGCCGCAACCCAGACCTGATAGTCCCCATAGCCGCTCATTCGAGCTTTCAGGTGGTCTCGGAGTCGGGATCACCTCGGTCCCTTAATAGATCCGTCCTGGGTGAAACACACGATGGATGGTGGTCAGAAGAGGGTTGAAATGTCTTTTTAAGTCTTCTCAACTCTCGGTAGTTCACGGAAAAAATAGACTATCATAACAAAACCATCAACAAATTTTTCTACATTTAAAAAAAAAAAAATAAAAATTCTGTAACATTATACAATGATGTGAATGTTAGATACCATTGACTTTGTTCACGTGAGCTTGCGAACGCACCTGCCTTAAAGTCACGTGCATGTGTACCCATCCCATCCCACCAAACCTAAAAACGACACCGGAGGCTCAGACCAAAGAAAGGTCCCCTACCACTTCTTTCAGCCACGGCCAAACAACTCGTGCCTGCACAAATACAATTCCGGTCAAATAATACAGCCTTAATGCAAACAAAACCACTGTCGTTAGCAGCCAGCCAAACCTCCAACTAGGCCAACTAATTAGTACAATCTTTTACATTAGCCGTCAATATTAACATTTTAGTCCAATTTTTTTCCATCGTTCAAAATTAAAATATGATGTATTGTTTTAAGAAACATTAGAAATCGTATTGTACTGAAAAGAACGATGTCGGAATAGATTAGGAGCAAGCACGGTTCAGTTTGTATTGGTTTGATATACAAATTGCGGCAAACCAATTATTACGTAATGGATTTAGTTAAAAGATTTCAACACATAATTAAAAAATTTTGATCATTCGATACTAAAACCATGTATTACTAAAGCAAAATGATGAGATGCAAATTAGGGTTAGGCATGGGCCGGGTTTTTGTTGGTTTTACATTTAGATAACGACAAACCAATTACTCTGTAACAGATTGGTTTGGTTTTAATTAAAATCATAATTGAAATCGAATCAAACCAAACCATTGTTGTAGAGTCAATTAAATACATTTTTCATTGGATTTTTTTTGGATCGTTCAATATATTAATACGCAATATTGAAAGGAACATTGGGAAATCAGCATCATGTTGTGTATTTTAAGAACAACATGGGATGCAAATGCAAATGCAAATTGCAACGCATGGACAAAGTGCCTTACAGCGAGAGGCCCCAGGTATCAGATATTTTGTGCTTCTTCTCAATCATTCTGCTCAAAGTGTTGTCGTTTACATGTAGACTTTGGAACGTGGCTTGAGTTTGCGGTCCAGAATTTGCAGCAGCAGCTGGAGTACTGTGTTTGGTTACATCAATCTTGGGTAGCTTGATAAGTAGGTGAATGAAAAAAATAGGCCAAGTTGTAGAAGTAGGTGGAAATGTTTTGGGGGGTTGGCCACCCCAATTGACATTTCATCAAGTCTTTGTTGGTTTTGAGGTTATTTTTCAAGTTATATTGCACACTTCGAGAGATGCTAATAACTTTCGAGCGAGCAGGCCGACTGGTGTTAATAGCATTTGAGTGAGCATAACGACAAATGTCAATATATGACGAGTGAGCCTATCAACAGATACCCATGACAACGCATACAAAGGCATGAGGCTAGCAGTTACCTTGCCGAGTGCCCATCAAAGTAAATTCGTTGAGCAATTAGAGGGCAACTTTCAAGGACATCTCATATTTTTAAAAGACTGCACCTACAGCTCTTCCGTGAAAGATTGCTGGGCTTGGGAGTCATCTGACCACCTTGTACGCCTCTGGCCACATTAATCAAAGTAGAAGTGCTTATGTTATAAATTTAGATTCAAAATTTTCTTCTGGCAATTTAAATTAAATTAAAATAAAATATAATATCGTTTGTTATGATGTCGGTATTTCCAAATAAAGATGGGTGAGATTTTTTAACGGACTCTGAGAAGAAGGAAGGGAAAGATGGAAGTGGAAGTATGTTTCCTTAGGCGACAACCCTGAATCAATGAAGCAAGTTGTTGCTAAGCTTATTCTTTTGGTCAATAAGTTATAATTTAGTTAGAGGCTCAGACTTTGCAGGAAATTTTCTGTTTCAAATACCGGAATTTTTTTTTATTCAACTAGTATTTACAGAAAATTTAGAAGAAACTTTATAATATCATTGAAAATGACACATCCAAATCCCGATAGCCATCAAACTAGGAGCAATTATGTGGTGGCCATCCTTAAAATGATGATGAGACATCACCAAAACGTTACAGAAAAATATTTAGCATGTCAAAATTCCGGTTTGATACACTAAGTGTCATAGTACAATTGGTTAGAAACTATTTTTTCTTCTAAATTTCTAACTAATTATCTTATTATATTTGATGTACCGAGCCTAGCACACTAAAAAATATCTAATCTTAGGGCTCAACAACTGCTCAAGTGAGCCTCTAATTCTTAGAAAAAGAAGGCTAAAAATCTTTCTAATATCTCTACTAATTAATAAAACACTCATTGTCAACCAAAATCCTATGAAATTACCAGTTTAACTCTCTAATTAAAACATAACATGAATAAGAAATATGGGGCATAAATGTAATTTCATACAATCAAATTTCATTATTTTTTTTTTCAATGCCTCACTTACATGTAATCCTAATATATCTCTAATTAAAATAAAAATAAATAAAATAAAAAAATATTCTCACTCCCACATTCTATATCACTCTTTTACCCTCTCCTATTTCAAAAACAAAAATAAAAATTGTTCTTGTAGTGGTTTGTCACCAACAAATACTAGGTCAAAATTTCCACTCAACTCCCTCCCTCCCTCCCTCCTTCCTTCAACTCGTATATAAACCCTCCTGCCCTGCCTCTCACATGCATCCCAAGAAAGACCGTTTCAAAAGCTTTCCTTTCAGTAATCACCAACTTATTACAAATCAATCCCAAGAAACTTTTTTTATTGAATCTAGACCCCAAACCCCACCATGCAGATCTCTTCAGTGAAGCTCAGAACTCCGGCTTTCGCGTCGCCGGAGTTCTTGAGCCGGAGGTGCCTCATAAAGTCTCACTCTTTATCACTACCCAATTTCCACAATGCCCAAAAAACCGCTTCTTCTTCCTCTTCCTCTTCCCTCAAACCCCTTCACATATCTTCCGGGGACTGTTTCGCATTGGCGGGCAAAGCCGAGAAGGGAACCGCCGTCTGCAAGGCCTACGAGGCGGACCAGTCACGGCCTCTGGAAATCAACATTGAGTTGCCGGACCAGCAGGAGGCGGCCCAGAGGCTGAAAATTGGTTTATATTTTGCTACCTGGTGGGCACTTAATGTTGTGTTCAATATCTACAACAAGAAGGTTTTGAATGTGTTTCCATATCCATGGCTCACCTCCACGCTCTCCCTCGCAACCGGATCGCTCATGATGCTCGTTTCATGGGCCACCAGGATAGCCGAGGCCCCGAAAACTGATCTAGATTTTTGGAAGACTCTGCTTCCGGTAAGTAAAAGTGCAATGATGTCCGCACACCTATTTTCTCCCATGCATATTGTGTTTATTCTTTTATTGGTCTTTGGATTGAATAAATTAGCGGAGAATAAGGGACAGAAATAAGCCGTAATGTGCAGGAATTATCTTCCCAAGTCTAATTATGCTGCTCTGTTTTCTTAATTTGTCTTGTTTTTGTTTTGGTTATGTGTGCAGGTTGCGGTGGCACATACAATTGGGCATGTTGCGGCGACTGTGAGCATGGCGAAGGTGGCGGTTTCATTCACTCATATCATCAAGAGTAGTGAGCCTGCATTCAGTGTATTGGTTTCGAGGTTCTTGTTAGGTGAAACGTTTCCTCTCCCAGTTTACCTCTCGCTCTTTCCGATCATTGGAGGATGCGCGCTCGCTGCTGTTACCGAGCTCAATTTCAACATGATTGGTGAGAAAACTTGTTCAACATTCGCCGCATTTTGATATTCCAACGAAAAATCTTGAAGGGATTTGATAAATTGGGGTTTTAGTGCTTTTGGTGTGTGTTAAATTGTTATGAGGACTGAAAGTATGTTGATATGTGCATCAGGGTTCATGGGGGCTATGATATCGAACCTGGCATTCGTGTTCAGGAATATATTTTCGAAGAAAGGGATGAAGGGCAAGTCTGTTAGTGGGATGAACTACTATGCTTGTCTGTCTATGTTGTCTCTACTGATCCTGATTCCATTTGCCATCGCCGTGGAGGGACCCAAGATGTGGGCTGCTGGATGGAACACGGCTCTTGCGCAGATCGGTCCCAACTTCGTATGGTAAATATATAATGACTTCTAACTGTCTGTAAAATTGTTGTCTTTGGTGATGGACATAGAGGAGTCCTTGAATCATTTGTGTTTTTTTTTTAAACAATTCTAACGAACTTGACTAAATTCAGCTCCGCATTGAATCTTTTGCTAATCTAATATTTAATCTAGATGGTGATTTTAGTTGTTGACTCCTGCACAATTTGTTTTCTGAATTGCATTTAGTTTTAGTTATCTGCTAATTTGGATCATAAAAGTTTTGAAGAGATTAAGTAACTGAGATTTTGCTTGATTAAACCGTTAATTACCTTTCACCTTAATTGTTTTACTTATTTAATATGTACATCTATATGTTAACAGGTGGGTGGTGGCACAGAGTGTCTTCTATCACTTGTATAATCAGGTTTCATACATGTCACTAGATCAGATATCTCCCTTAACATTCAGCGTTGGGAACACAATGAAGCGGATATCCGTCATAGTCGCGTCCATCATCATCTTCCACACACCTATCCAACCCATCAACGCACTCGGAGCAGCCATTGCAATCCTTGGAACCTTCCTCTACTCACAAGTAAGCCCCCCACTCCTTGTATGAGAAAATTTGTTAGGAGATTTTAGGTAGAGTAATTTGTTTCACATTGGATTACAAATTTACAAATGGTTCAATCTGATGAAATATTAAGAGTCGCAGTTTCATACATTCCTCTGAGAGATTTGGACTCAAAAGTCCTCAAGCACATGCGTTGAGTGGTTAAGTTAGAGACGGTCTGCAAGGAGAAAATTTAGTCATCTGAGAGAAACTTGCAGTTGATTGTATACTCCTTTCTGTGTCTCTCTCTCCTCACATGACATTTAAGAGAGAGAGATGGCACATAAGTGTATACACTCCAGGTTACACATACATACAAGTGAGCAAAGACATTTTCATTTGATATGCCATTTAAATCACAGCCTATTAAAATGGCCATCTCCAAAGAGTTGCTTGACTACCCTTTTGAAGGTTGGAACTTTCGATGTAGTTATGGCTTGATTTGGCTCACGATTTCGCCATTAACTTTGTTTGCAGGGCAAGCAATGAGGAATGTTTGAAGATGCCAAAGTTAGCTTGTATGATAGATGATGAAGAGAGACAAAGAGACTGCTCTTCCTATGGATATGAAAGTGTGTAAGAATCAATCACAGGGTGTTTGAGTATGGTCAGCCGAACTTCATGGTCATGGATTCATAGAGTTGGTTTACGGAATCACGTACGCTCTGTTACGCGCCCGATATGGTTTAATGAGATTGCATTCATCGGTTGAGAAATTGTATTGTAATTTTCTGTAGTCAATAAGAAGAATGTTTGTTTTGAGGCAGAATAATAGTTGGAAATTAAATTTCAATTCTCAAGTAGAACCAATTTTCTCAAGGCATGTGACAACTGTTATGGGTCTTTCTTTTTTAAGTAAATTGTAGCTATTGTCGTTTAACTTTAACTCAATTGGACCAATAATTCCTCAACTAAAAATATGTAACATCCCATATCGTCCAGGAGAGTGGATCATGTAAGCCTTATATGGATATTCCCATCTCTACCTAGCACGAGGCTTTTTGGAAGCTCACTGGCTTCGGATTCCATCGGAACTCCGAAGTTAAGTGAGTTTGAGCTGAAGCAACCCTAGGATGGGTGACCCACTGGGAAGTTGCTCGTGTGTTCCCAGAAACAAAACCGTGAGAGCGTGGTCGGGGCCCAAAGCGGACAGTATCGTGCTATGGTAGAGTCAAGCCTGGGATGTGGTGGGGGTCTGGGCCGGGATGTGACAAAATCTATTACCATTGGTCTCTCAACTCATCAAATGTGCAATTATGGTCCCTCAACTAAAAATCTATTACCATTGGTCAAAATGTGCAGCTGGTCCCTCAACTAAAAATTTATTACCATTGGTCCCTCAACGTTAATCCAACTGGAGAAATGATCCATCAACTTTAATCCAATTAAAGCAATGGTCATTTAATTTTAACCCAATTGTAGTAATGGTCATTCCAACATAACTTATTTTGACAAAATTCTGACGAAATTAACGAAAAAGACCATACACATTTTGATGAGTTGTGGAATCAGAAAAACACTGAGAAGAATGTAAAAGCTTGATAAACAGCTGCAGTATCCTCAAATCAGAGAAGGTATTTTACTCGTCCTATCTTGAGAAACGAATTTTAATATGATGAAATCAAAATTGAGACAAGTGTCCCATTTTGGATTTGTTGGACACGTCATGTTGCACCGTGTCGTGAAGTTTGTGTTTTTGGCTTCTTCGAATTGTTGCTGTTAATACTTTCCCTACCCGATAACTTCCCGCTGCTTGTATTGCCCAACATTGATGTTTGTTACAATTTTACAAAATTGTACAGTGGACACAACAAGTCTCTAAACCAAGCCAAGAAATCATTGTTAAAGCATTATTAGGAGCAAGAGATGCTATGCTTGGGATCAGGTATCATATGCATCAGATGGGAGAGGCTGCAGCCTGCAGGTGTTCCAGTATGTGCATTTCTTAACTGGATTCTTGTTTCTTTCCTATAAAAAATATATGGTTTGTAAAATGGAGATAATAATTGATATATTATGTTAATTGTTTCCTTTCTCAAAACTACATGTTCTGAACATTCCATATTTAAATAATTTGTGATTTGAATGTATTTTGACCGGTTTAAAGTATCTTCCCGGAATTTGGTGAGCCTAACCAACACTTGATTGCGGTAGGAAAAATTGTTGAGAATAAACAAACAACTTTGTAAATAAAAGCATAAAAGCACACTAATAATTTTTTAATCCACTGCTGATTAAGAAAAGCAACCCCTCCACTGGCAGCAAAACCTCAAAACTTTCACGTCTCCTCTGTGTGCACTAGTGTCTCTATAAAATGACATTGACAATTGACATGTTATAATTAGGTGGTATTATTCACACTTTTAAATTTTTATTTTTCCTGAAATATTCAAAAATATATGTTGTCCATATTTTAGTTATGACACTTGTACTATTCACAAAATGCTCACTTTACCTCTATACTTTATTTTATTTGACTTTACTTCTTGTAATCTTATTACATATCTCACTTTATCTTAAATCATCAACTGTGTTGATAAAAACGTTTGTATTACTAATGAGACACGGGGTCTTGGCCTTTCTAGTGGTGAATGAAAATCTTGTGAAATATAACATTTAAGGTTGCCAAGAGGGAATTTGGGTGGAGAGATTTGAGTTCTTTTTCGCAAGGTTCTAAAAGACGCTAGATGTTAGTTGGACGACGGGTTGGAGCCTAGTGTCTAGGTGGTTAGGCGAGCGCTTAGACGGACTAAGCGGATTTAAGTAAATCTATTATATTTCGTGTAAATAAGTGTTTGCATATACTTTAAATATATATAATTTCATCATAAACTACAAAATATAATGACATATATATTATAAAATGTTGGAATATAATGAAAACATAGGGAACAAAGATATAAAGTGTCTTCATTTAAGTATGCAACAAGTCTCTTACAATTTATTGAAAAAAATAAAATGCAAGATGAAAGTTATTTATTTTTTCTTTAAGTGAGTCACGTCCTAGGCGGGTGCCTAGGCAGTCTAGGCGGGTGCCTAGGCCGTCTAGGCGGGTGCCTAGGCCGTCTAGGCGAGCACCTTAGCAGGTCTAGGCGTCCTTTCAATTAATTTTCAAATACCTAGGTATTAATTGGGACGGTGCCTAGCCACCTAGCGCCTAGGCAGTGCTAAGCGGAGATTTTTGGAACTCGTGCCAAGTTGATTTTTTAGGTTTTTTCAAATGTCTCAAATGTGAAAACAAGTTGAAAAGACCAAAGAGTAACTGTCATGTCAACGAAACTAACGTTTTCTTCAACCCAATTGACAGAATGTGGTAAAGTGGAACCCAAAAGAAGAGTACAAGAGTTAAAATGCCACAACATAAAGTGTAGGGAATAAAGTAAGATTTTGTGAAGAGTGCAAGTATCATAACTAAAAATAAGTCAAAAATATATTGTAATTGCGCACTGTTCATTAGTATTTTTTGTTTTTTATTTTTTATAATATAGAATGTTTGGATGCACAATAAATTTTTTGGAATGCATAACATGAACTATAAATATGCCTGAAAATTTAAGGTTGGTAAAATACAGTGAATCTGACGGTAGACAGATCCTGTATATATGTGAGTGTTTGCTAAGTATATTTGCCAAGCAAAATGGTGACCTCACTTAGACAATAGTTGTTTGATCCATGTTTGATAAAAAGACACAAATATTCTATGGCGAACTCTGAATCTCCATCTCACCTAAGTATTCACTGTGGCCGTGAAGACACAGAGAAGAATCTCATCAGACAAGAACAACCTTCCAGTTCAAGAGGTGGCTGGAGTGCTGCAATTTTCATCATCTGTAAGCCAACCTTTTCATCTTCTTACAACTATTCAATTCAGACTACTTTTTTTTCTTTTTGGTAATTTATTTTGTTGTTGTAGTTGTTGAGATGGCAGAGAGATTTGCTTACTATGGCACGGCTGGAAACCTCATCACATACCTCACAAATGAACTCCATGAGCCCATCCCCATGGCTGCAAAGAATGTCAACACTTGGGTTGGAGTTTCATCTCTCCTCCCAATAATCGGGGCCTTCGTCGCCGATGCCTTTCTCGGTCGATTCAACACCATTCTCGGCTCATCGATCATTTATTGCTTTGTACGTCTGTTGCAGCATGAAAACTTATAATATTGAATGGTTCTACTACTAATTGTGTCGATGCATTTTGTATAGAAACCCCCACACTTATTGACCAACTCTGAAAATGTGACACCACAATTAAATCCAGAACTTTCATTTATTTTACTACTCTTTTAATTTCAGACCATGATTGCTAAGTTTCATATTAATTTCAGGCACTGATAATGTTAACCTTAACGGTTTCAATAATGCCTCGGCATTATCGGAAAGCAATGTTCTTTGTATCACTTTACTTATTGGCAATTGGGCAAGGTGGCCACAAACCATGTGTACAAACCTTTGCGGCCGACCAGTTTGATGAAGACTCGCCGGAGGAGAAGAAGGCGAAGAGCTCATTCTTCAACTGGTGGTACATGGGGATCGTTGTTGGTGCCTCCACTGCTACTTTGGCAGTCATATATGTGCAGGTCAACATAGATCATATTTGCAAGCACAGATAGGGGTTTTCTGAAATTTTAGCCACTTAAACTCAAATGTTGTTTTAGCATTAACCGTCTTTTGTTTTCTAGTATGAGTCGACTCTAAACCTCATCTACTTACAACCAGTAAGAAACCGAGGATGCAACTTTGTGATTTTAGAAAAAGAAAGTGGTGAATGGTTATTGAAATGCTGAATCCCAAAATTAGTGACTATGCTTTGGTGCAGGATAATGTTGGGTGGGCGGCGGGGTTTGGAATATTGACAGGGGCAATGGTGGTGGCATTGGTTCTGTTTCTGTTGGGTTTCAAGAGATACAGAAAGCAGGGACCCTTAGGCAGCCCCTTCACCAAGGTGGTTCAGGTGCTAGTGGCGGCAGCGAGGAAGCGGTGCGTGGATGGAACACTCATGACTGGTTTTGGTGTGTACAAAGATGACGAGAGTCAGCATGATACTAGGACTTTAGCACATACCAGTCAATACAGGTATGATCACAGGCCACCACGTTGATAAGCCTTATCTTATTTTTAATTAGGTGCAATTTTATAAACACAAAACTTCACTCTGATGCTCTTGAGATTCCAATAGTTACATTTATAAATTATATATAAATCAATATGGAACTTTATGTCTACCACATGACACCTTATCCCTAATTTATACAATATTTAAATTTGTATTGGTTCTAGCACTAAGGCATGTATGATCAACATGATTTGCGTTAGGCCTTTTACAGTGGCCGGAATTTTCGAGTTTGGAAATAAAACTCACACAGTAAGCCTATAATTTAAGTCAAATAATGGTAAGTCTTTTGAGTTTGAATCCTTCAAAATTATATGGCTCTCTAATCTATTAAACTCGCACTACTAAAAATACTTTATTAAAATCAAACTCAAGTAGTCTAGCTCTAACCGCTAAAAGTTCTTTGTATTGCTAACCTTTTTCTCCTGGAAGTTCAAACCTGATTTTTTTGTCTTAAATTTTTTTTTTTTTTTTTTGTTAAGTCTATGGTTTGTCTTACGAGCTGAAAAATGTAGATGCTTGGACAAGGCAATGATCATTGACCAACTTGATGCTTCAAGCATGACCAGAAATCCTTGGAGATTGTGCTCACAAAATCAAATCGAACAAGTAAAGCTCGTCCTACGCCTCATTCCCATATGGTTATGTTGCTTAATGTTTGCTGTAGTCCAATCTTTTAGTGTAACCTTCTTCACGAAGCAAGGAAGCACAATGGTCCGCTCAATTGGTTCGAACTTTAAGCTTCCCCAAGCATCACTTCAAGTCTTCATTGGCCTTACGATTATAGTTGTCGTTCCAATCTATGATCGTGTTTTTGTCCCAGCAGCCCGAAAAATCACGGGACACTCCTCTGGCATCACCACCCTACGAAGAATCGGCATTGGCCTATTTGTATCCATATTCACTATGGTTGTGTCAGCTTTGGTAGAAGCCAAAAGGGTTCGCATTGCAAGAGATCAAAACCTCTTGGACAACCCGAAAACAATAGTGCCAATGAGAGTGTGGTGGTTAATTCCACAGTACATGATATGTGGTTTGTCTGATGTATTTACATTCGTTGGACTCCAAGAATTCTTCTACGATCAAATGCCGGAGGAAATGAGAAGCATGGGAGCAGCAGCATACCTCAGTGCAATAGGTGTTGGAAACTTCTTGAGCAATGCTATAATATCTGTGGTGCAAGAAATTAGCTCAATGCATGGTGAAAAATGGCTTGGTAACAATATCAATCGTGCCCACCTCGATTCCTTTTATTGGGTAATTGCAGCTTTGGGCACTTTGAATTTGTGCGTTTACGTATTTGTTGCTAAACTTTTCGTATACAAAAAGTTTGAAGCACAAGAAGCTAACAAGGAGAAAGAGCTGACTTGAAGCTTATGACCTATCTTGCAGTTAACAAATAAGTACTGGTATTAGTGTAGAAAAATGTCCGTACTCATTCCGTGTTTAAAATAAGGCTTTTATAATATAGTGGACGCCTCACTGCCTCAACATTATGCTACATTGCTTGCAGACATAAGCATTATATTACAGTAACTGTACAATACGTATAGAATTTGGTGCATTGCGTTGATGACAATTTATGGTAACTAATCCTTTTAATAATTTGACAAAAAGGAAGCCGTTATTATTTCCTCGAATCCTTTATCCTTTATTTCCTCGAATCCTTTATCCTTGTATATTTTTTCAAAATACAAATGTACGAATCATTACATTGCAATTGGTTAACCAGTAGAATTGGATGATCTTTTTCAAAATACACATGAATTTATGTTCCTAGAGTAACTGTACAATACGGATAGAGATGGAGCCCCCAACAAAACATAAAAGATAAAACAATCGAGTAATTGTCCCTAGGTGACAGGGAAATGTTGGAATAGGTGTAATGTCCGAAAAGACACAAAAATTATAAAAACACTCGCATGCATTACACAAAACTATTTAATTTTTGTTTTTCTGTCCTCCATTTGTTGGCAGGAAGTGGAGAGATTTTTCGGTATTAATTATTTATATTATAACATTTGATGTATCAATTGTGTTATAAAAATATTGAAAAAAATGTTTTCTATAAAGTGAAACCTCACATGTGTAATGGGTGGCGTTAATTTTAAGTCTTCTACTTTGCCGTCTCCTTAATTTTTCTTTTTAATATTGTATGTATGAGATGATAGCTTACTTTAAAAGAAGTTTTAACGAAAAGTCAACAGTACTGTTTATTTTAACGAAAAACTATATTTTTACATTAAAAAGTCAATTATGATACTATTCAATTTACTTATTATTTTATCCTTATCATTAAAACTTAAAATCTTCCAATCACTTTCATTAATTTTCCTTACTTTAAACTCTTATAAGTCAAACGATTCACGTCGTTACACGCGAAAAGAGTCGATTGCCAAAAAAAATATATTCGTAAGAGTTCGAAATCGGGTTGCCGGCCCATTAACTATTCTAATCCTTAATTCCAAGTGAATAATTCAAGGGATCCCAGAGAACGGTGAAATCCATTTCCAGAAGAAAAAGTGGAAAAAGGGTAGAGATCCAGGAAGAAACAGAACAAACCCAAGAAATCAGAAATGGGAGATGGTGATGGCTGTACGACCGTCGCACTGATTGATCTGAACCAGTTCCCAGATGCACAAGCGTACAAGAAACTGAGGGAAGCGTCTGAGACATGGGGTTGCTTCAGACTTGTCAACCATAAGATCCCGCTGAGTCTGATGGCAGAGATGAAGGCTGTGGTCAGATGTTTCCTTGACCTGCCCATGGAGATGAAGATGCAGAACAAAGATGTCATTGCTGGCAGTGGCTACGTGGCACCCAGCAAAGCCAACCCTCTCTATGAGGCTCTGGGTCTTTATGACTTGGGCTCATCTCAGGCTGTGCATAGCTTTTGCTCTCAGTTGGATGCTTCTTCCCACCAGAGGTTAGCTTTTGGCTCTCTTTTGCTTAGGAAAACAATTTCCGCACGCCTCTTTTCTTTCATCGCACTTTCTATACCTTGGTTCTCATTATTAAATTGTTTGATTACATACTAGCTGCCCAAATCAAGTTACAACGTTAATAATCGTTGAGATTATTTGGTCTAGTGGCACTATGTCTTCACAAAGTTTAGTGGATGTTGCAAGTTGCAACTTCAATATTCTACATTCGTCTGTAGTGTTATATATAATCATTTTATGTGTTGGACGTCTATTAATTTTTTTGTTTGAGCAATATTCTAATTAATTTGATTTAAACTGTGGAATGAGAATTCAAACTTTGGTGCGGATGGGAAGCAATCTGCTGTAGCCTATTTGGGTGTATGACGTCCATTATTCTTTTAAAGAATGGACGGGCATTGGTAATATGTTGACACCAATGACATCGACACATTATCGATTGATTGCATCTCTTTAACTTGTTTTCTAATAAATAACATATATGTACACATACATCTACGTGGTCTTTTCATAGCCGGATACGTTATTGATGAGAGTCTTGAAGTTGGTTTTCTTATTGAATGAGCAGAGAAGTGATGGAGAAGTATGCTCAAGCAGTGTATGAGCAGTGTGTGGATATAGGGCGCAAGTTGGCAGAGAGTTATGGACTGGTTGATAGTGATTTTCACAAGGGCTGGCCCTGCCAGTTTAGGATAAACAAGTACAACTACACCCCGGAATCAGTGGGCTCTTCTGGTGTACAACTACACACAGATTCAGGATTTCTAACCATTCTTCAAGACGATGAAAACGTTGGTGGTCTAGAAGTGATGGACAAGTCTGGTGCTTTTGTAGCAGTTGATCCTTGCCCAGGCACTCTCCTTATCAATTTTGGGGATGTTGCTCAGGTATATATATATATATATATACATATATATGCACAAAAAGATTGTCTTGTTAATTTTTCGCTAATTTGCACTATAATAAGGCAATCTAATCTTCTTGTTGATATTTTCATATCAAGGCATGGAGCAATGGGAGGTTGTGCAATGTGAAGCATAGAGTACAATGCAGGGAGGCAACTACTCGAGTTTCGATCGCTACATTTCTCTTGGGACCCAAGGAAGAAGCAGTTGAAGCTCTTCCAGAATTTGTGGATTCAGAGCACCCTCAACTCTATGTCCCTTTTACTTATGAAGATTATAGAAAGATCAGACTATCCACAAAAATGAGAGCTGGTGAAGCCCTTGAACTCCTACGCACCCCATCCTGATTGCTGATATGAGGCAAATTGCTCAGCTTGTTAAATTTCATTTCCTATTGTTGGTGTGATATGAAATGTAATATTCATTTACTGTCATTAGACTTATGCTTTGCTTTGCTGATAACAGGCCACTTCAGTGGCTCTAACTCTGCTATGTGGGTAAATTAGGCTGTAAATTAAGCCTAGTTGTGTTGTATTTGGAGTATCAAATGTGTGTTGGTGTAAGTGTTGATACAACTGCCACCTTGAAATAAAAAAAGAATAGGTCTTGGCAGCAAGACTCGACCGGCCACTGCTTCATTGGTTCTACTGATCGCCGGTCCGTCCATGATACTTGCCTCTCGTGCTTGTTCTTTGACAGGACTACTCCTAATTGTTGTAAGTTTTGATTGACCCAAAATCCAAGATCTTAATATATATCTGGAAGAGATGATGGATTTCATTTTTGGAGTCTCTGACATGCCCAACAATTCTTAGGAGTTGTCTTAAAAACATGCCCAATAATTATCCCCTTATCTACATAATTCTTTGAGCAGATGGAGTTGTTGACAGTATGTCTTGCTAAACCTTATTGTATGAGAAACAGAGTGCTTTCCATTAGAGACTTTGTTTCTCGCATCCCGGCCCGGGGGACCACTTCATGGGCCCACTCTACCACCGTAGCACGATATTGTCCGCTTTGGGCCCCGACCACGCCCTCACGGTTTTGTTTCTGGGAACTCACACGAGAACTTCCCAATGGGTCATCCATCCTGGGAGTGCTTTCGTGCGCTACTCGCTTAACTTCGGAGTTCCCATGGAACCCGAAGCCGGTGAGCTCCCAAAAGGCCTCGTGCTAGGTAGGGATGAGAATATACATTTAAGGATCACTCCCTTGGGCGATGTGGGATGTTACAATCCACCCCCCTTAGGGGCCCGACGTCCTCGTCGACACACATGCAACCAGGGTTAGGCTCTGATACCAAATTGTCACATCCGGGCTCGGGGGGACCACTTCCCGGCCCCGCTCCACCATCGTAGCACGATATTGTCCGCTTTGGGTCCCGACCACGCCCTCACAGTTTTGTTTCTGGGAACTCACACGAGAACTTCCCAATGGATCACCCATCCTGGGAGTGCTCTCGTGCGCTACTCGCTTAACTTCGGAGTTCCCATGGAACCCGAAGCCAATGAGCTCCCAAAAGGCCTCATGCTAGGTAGGGATGAAAATATACATTTAAGGATCACTTCCTAAGCGATGTGGTACATTGTTAACCAACCAAGAAACTTGCTAGTTATGTCATTCAATTTTCGACAGTGACAGACTCGGTTCTGTTTTTGGCAAAACCTCCTCTTGCTTTAGCATCCCAATAACTAAGTTATCCACTTCAATTGATTACTGCGCTTGGTTTCGGTTTTCCTTGTTTGAGACTCTATTTTTGTGCTTTTAGTTTCTTTTTCAATTGCAAGGGGCAGCTCAAATGGACGATAAACATATATATTCCTACAATCAAGATTTTGTGTTCAAATATCTCTATTGTTGCTATTCTTAGAATCCTCCCTTCGGCAATATCGCTTGTATAAAGAAAAAAAGTAAATTAATAAACAAAAGTCTTGTTTCACAAAGAGTCTGTAGTTCAAGTAGTTAAGAATGTTTATTCTTGCACTCGAGGTCCCTTGTTCAATCCCCATCGTCCAATATCGTTTAATAAAAAAACATTGTTCAATTATTTCGTTACCTGCCTACTCTACTCATCTCAATGAAACCAATCTGCAGAAAATCAGCATACATGCGTAAGTGGCATGTGACTCCTCAAGACGTTAATGGATATAACTCTCTCTTACTAAAACAAATAGCCCTCTTAGATCATCTTCAATGGTTGGGCTAAAAGCCAAAGTTTTTAGCCCGAAAAATTTAGCTTTTAGCCTAGAAACAATTTTCCTGCTCCAATCGTTCTAACATAAAATTTTAGCCCAGGATTATTAAAAAATGCACTTAGGCTATTTTTTTTTGTTAGATTAATTTTTTAAAAAAAATAAATAAATATGTAGACTATCGTAAATTAATTTTATGAACATTTTAATATAAAAAAATTTAAATTCCGATAAATATTGGGTGAAGTTCACTCCGATTTCTGGGCTAAATTTTGGGGGGAATTTGGAATTGGTTTAGGATTTAGCATTTAGCCCAAAATTTCCCCTTGGGTTGGAGTGGGTTTGGGGGAAAATTTTGGGAGGTAATTTGACTTTTAGCCCACCATTAAAGTTAGTCTTAGAGAATTAGGCTAATCGAAAAAATAGTTGGATACAATTAAATAACTTTCTTTCTTTATGATTTAGAACATCAGTGGAGTAGACACGTCTTGCTAGTCTTTCAAACCTCGGTTTCTTCGACTGAAATCTCTGTCCTTCCTCTCACTTTCTCAGAACAGAATCGGAACTCACAAGCTTGGAAAAATTAGACCTCCCAAGAAATCAGGCGGAATCTCATTTATACCACCAAGTCTTTCATTTCTTATCTTTACCACCGGCCAAGACCAAAATCCGTTTTTCACATGGTACTAGGTTAGCAACAGTAGTCAGTAAATCGGTAAGCCATAATGTTTATTCTCGACAAATCTTTTATTTACTAACACACAAAAAAATGAACAAAATAAGTCGGTCCTATGTAGTAAAATATGTACGTCTCAACAAAGTATCATTACCAATGACAGAACCTTTATCTGATACGTGGACAATTAGGCATCAGTCTACCCATTTATATCCCTCTCATCCTCATTCCCAAAAGCATTGTAGGAAAGCATCCTCTAAAAGCAAAACTAAGAAGAAGCATAACAAAGATATATAAATAACATCATGTAATAGAAATCACTAGAAGAATTGATGCCCGCGCGTTGCGGTTGGCTAAAAAAATTGTCTTGCGATTCAAATCATATCTTAAAGAAGAGTGGTAATTTTTTTTTTTGGTTATTTGGAGAACAACATCACATCAAAGCAAGTGACATTTAATACAAATAATAGAACAAAATTAAATATTTTAACAGAAAGTGATCACAATACAATGTGATTGCATAGGAAACACAAGTAGCATGCGGTTTAATAAGCTTGTTTGAACTCACTGACGATAACTTTGTTTACACATATTTAGAACGACGCTATCTGCACATTTTAGTTTTAATTGATTTTTATAGAGATGATCACTACATAGAAATTCATAATATGAACTATTTTGGAACACAAAATTTTATAAATCAGTCACTAAATGAATTAAAGAGGAACTCCTCCTCAATTTTGAACAGTATAATACAAGATTGTAACAAGATTGCAATACGTACAAGCTTGTGTAGAATTCTAGTCAATATGGAGAGACAGAGCCAACAGAGCAACCCACAAGCTAAAGTCACATATAAAATGAAAAATGTGCAGCACCTGAAGACGATGACGGCGACGGCCACGACGGGACAATGACAATAACCATTTTATGGGTATTAAACTAATTAAACTTTTGAAAAGAAAAAAAAAGTTATGCCCCCAACTTCCCGGCAGGAAGTGAAAGTGTCAAACCATCTGGTCAAAACTCAAAAGCAAAGTGAACAGACATTCCGAGTCCTTAAATCCGGAAAAGGATCCTGGCCGGATTTTTTTTTCTAGAGATTTTGTAATCGTAATCATTCATTGTATATTATATGATCAATTTTCGTTAGGTACTATTTATATTTAATTTTAAATTTTAAATAATTTATTATCGTACGATGTACGATGAATGACCGCAATTATGGGATTCCCAGAAAAAGGATCCAGCGAAATCATTTTCCCTTAAATCCAACTACCCATCAATAAAATACAATTCTTTTTTTAGTTGTCGACCAAAATATAATTCTAAACATTAAATTAAGAGTGGTTTTATTCACACATCATTTTTTCATCTTACATACTTTTTTTATTTTTTAGCCTTCAAATTAATGAATTGAAAAAGATTAAAATACATAAATAAACAAGAGATGTGTAAAAAATAAAAAACGGGTGTAAAGATAGCATCACCCTAAACTAAAACATCTGCCCAAAAGTATTATGGATTTTTTCTCAGGAAACAATCCTCTTTTCACAAAGGAACCCAAATAAACTGAGTCATCTGAGCAAATGATATGTACCGTTGAAATTTAATTTAATGACCACAAGCAGGGCTCCCTATACAAGTTATAATAATTATAGTCGTTGGATCAAATTTCAACAGTATTGATTATTTGATCCTTATGCTCAATTTATTCCATTCTTCTGCCTGTAGCACAAAGTCCGAGCAAGGCTGCAACGTGTAATGACTGTTTTGGTCCCAACTGAGATGGCATGATTGATTTGGGGTTTCCAAACCTCCGTCTTTTCGTTACAAGCTTTCGGTAATAACTAAGTTTCAGGTGAACTACCAAATTTAGCTTGGCAGACAACGAGGGCTGGTATCGCAAAAGGCTGCAACTCAAACATTCCACAAACAATCTAGCTGCTATACAGTACAAGTTTCTATCCAGCATGCCACAAGAAATTTAACTCCGACTCAACAGTCTGAACAGCAATATATGTAACTACTGAGATTGGCCAACCGAAACTTTTTTAAGAGTTGGATCCTAGTGTCAACAACTTCTAACATACCAGACTAAAATATCAAGCCTCGCAAGATTGGGGACATTGGACCTCTCTCCAGAAATCTATCAGTCCTGCAGCATCCTAGTTTCGCTATCAAGTCGTCATTTCTTGTCATCATTTACTGTTGCATACAATAATCTGGCCAGCTGTTGAATATTAAAATGCTACCTAATCATCCCGTCATGTTTTCTTTTGAAATTGAAGTTCCGAAAGCTTGAAATACCGCTACCACAGACCAAGACTAAAATCATTTTTCACCTGCAGTCTTCTTGGCTCTAGATTAGCAATAGTAATCACTACATTGTTGCAAGTGCAATATAGTCAAAAGAAACGGCCGTGCATATATAATAATATGATTTGTTTGCAATTTCTACAAATGCACCTTCCAGCACGCTAATTCTGTGTTCCGCTGCTGTTTCTACATCATTTTGCCTATAAAAAGCAGTATAGACCTTTGAGCGATCTAATATACTTGTATGCCACTTTCAACAAGAACCATGGCACTGCAGCCTAAGCATCTAACTAGATCATATGTCCTCCTCCTTTTCATCTTGTTTATCACAAGCTTTATTTCTACAACCCATGCTGCATGCAGCAAAATGGACCAACACTCTCTTTTTTCTTCGTTTGACATCGCTTCTTCTAGTTTAAACTGGACTTCCCAAGATTGTTGTCGATGGGAGGGCATCACTTGTGATCCGGCTGGTAGGGTCACCCGTCTGTTGTTGCCCTCCAAACGCCTCAAAGGTGTCATTTCTCCCTTTCTTGGAAATCTCACGCATCTCTCCCACCTCAATCTTTCCCATAATATACTTTATGGCCACCTGGAAGCTGGATTCTTTTTGTCCTTGAGTCGCCTTCAGATCCTTGATTTGAGCTACAACCTTCTCTCTGGAGAACTACCGCTATCTCCACCACCAATTTATATCCGAATAGTGGATTTGTCCAGCAATCAATTCAACGGAACAATTCCACCTTCGTTCCTCCAGCGTGCCTGGAATTTGAGCAATTTAAATGTCAGCAACAATCTCCTCAAGGGCCAAATACCATCTTTCAACTGTTCTTATTCTCCTTTTCTTAGAAGCTTGGATTTCTCCCACAATGATTTCAGTGGCATAATTCCCCTTGGACTTGGTAACTGTTCAAAATTGGAGCTCTTTCGTGCTGGCTTCAATAACCTTTTGGGGACACTTCCAAGTGACATTCACAAGGCTCGAGCACTAGAAGAAGTTTCGTTGCCTTCCAATAAGCTTTCCGGGGCCATTGGTGAGAACATTGCCAATCTTACCAACCTCGCAATCTTGGATCTCTACTCTAATCAGTTGAGTGGCACACTTCCTCTTCATATTGGGAAGCTCTCCAGATTGAAGCTCATAATCCTCCATTTCAACAATCTAGAGAGTTTTCTGCCTCCGTCTTTGATGAATTGCTCAAGCCTTACAGAACTGAATCTAGGATTCAACCAATTGGAAGGAGATCTCTCCGTGCTTAATTTCTCCAAACTTACTCAACTTATTAAACTTGACCTAATGAGTAATCACTTCACGGGTCCCTTGCCAACAAGTGTTTACCCATGCAAGTCCTTGATAGCACTCCGACTTAGCTCAAATGATCTAGAGGGACAAATACAGCATGAAATTCTTTCTTTAAAATCCTTGTCATTCCTTTCGCTTTCTTTTAACAGATTGACCAATGTCACAGGAGCAATGAAGATATTGAAGGATTGCGAAAGTTTAAGGGCACTCCTTTTTACAAATAGTTTTCTAGGTGAAGAAATGCCAGATGGTGATCTCATGGTTGATTCATCTGGGTTCCAAAATCTCTCCTATGTCAGTCTCTCAAGGTGCCAATTGACAGGAAAAGTACCTGTGTGGCTGTCGAAGCTCAAGAAATTGGAGGTGTTTGATCTGTCTTCTAACAGACTCACTGGACCAATACCTGGTTGGTTGGGGACTCTTCCAAGTCTTTACTTTATAAACTTGGATGATAACTTCATTTCAGGTGAATTTCCAAAGGAGCTTTGCAGACTACAAGCGCTCAGATCGAAAAAGGCTGCAGCTCAAACAGATCGCGGCGATTTTGAGTTGCCCATCTACTACCGAAGCGTTAATGTGTCTGCATCTATGTTACAGTACAAATATTTGTCCAACATGCCGCCAACAATCAGCCTCAGGAACAACAGTCTAAGTGGCAATATACCCCGCGATATTGGGCAATTGCAACTTCTCCACCGACTGGATATTGGTTTCAACAAATTCTCTGGCAACATTCCACACCAAATCTCAAACCTCCGAAACTTGGAGAAATTAGACCTCTCAGGAAACCATCTTTTTGGTGAAATCCCAGCATCACTATCAAATCTTAATTTCTTGTCTTCATTTAGTGTTGCCTACAATAACCTCCAAGGCCAAATACCGTTAGGCACTCAGCTCCAAGGCTTCAATGCTACTGCCTTTGAGGGTAACCCGGGACTTTGCGGTTCCCCACTTCCAAATAAGTGCCCGAAGAAGAGTCCAGGTGATAGTGATACGACTAAGGACCGGGAAGATGCACACGACTCTGGGAATGGAATTCCATGGCTTCAAATTTCAGTATCTCTTGGTTTCATTGTAGGGTTTTGGGGAGTTTGTGGCCCTTTAGCCTTGAGCAGATCATGGCGATATGCATATTTCGAGTTTTTCTCCAATGTTGTAGATCGTTTTGTGTGTTAATCAAGTGTACTTTTCTTTGAGAAATAAAAGACTTATTTACTAATCACATTACTGTTATTATGCTGCATTGTAACAATCTAAGATATATAAGAGCGTTTGATAACCATTTTGTTTTCAACTTTCAATTTTTGTTTTTACTTTTCCGAAAACTGAAATTTTGTTTGGCAACTTAAAACGAAAAACTGAAAACAACTTCCTTGAGTTTTCAAAATTTGACCTTGAGTGTTTACTTTTTGGCTTTCAGTTCCAAACAAGATTTCACTTTTAAAGGCAAGTTATTTAATTTCTTAAGTCATAGTCCTTTTGTTTCTTATTTATCTTTGTTCTTCTTCTTCTTGGTTTTACACCTTTACTTTAATTGGATTTCGATCCGAATCCAATGTATTACTAGGATATAGATTTGACACTTGAATCCGACAGTTCGTTAATGATTCAAATCTGGTGTCTTTTATAGCAAATATTATCTGATAATAATCGGATTCGGTAACCCGATAGTCCGTTTTCATTCCGACGTAATACCATGTTTTAATCATTTTGCGATTAGCTAGGGTTTTGTGGGAGTTTTCCACCACTCACGAAGCTCAATTCTTTAGGTTCATGGGCATTTGCTGTTGGGTGATTTGAAAGGAGCGATGCAACGTTATATATGTTTGGAGAGAGTATTGTCCTCGTCCTACTGCGAGATCAAATCTTTTGCACCCAAAATGAGTTTATAAACAAGTGTCAATCAATAATTGAGGCCACAACCATTTTGAATGCAGACGATTAGAGAGAGAGAGAGAGAGATCACCAAAATACAAGGGCAGGCCGCAGGCATATCCAAATATGAACTTATAAGCAAAAGTATGTCTACTTTGTGCCTTGTAATTATAGAAATCAAGCATATGATCCAGGCAGACACCCTAACTCCACCAAAAGGAGAATACCGTACCATGCAATCGATCCGCATCCACCTCTTCTAATTTTATTGGCACCTCCACCAAGGAGCTCCAGCCTCAAAAGTGCACTTCCCATCATCCCATGATATCTGACATGCTTGAAGACCGATAGCAACACCAGGTTCCTTCCCATGCTGTGCACTCCACTCTTCAATCGCTACTTCTTTATCAGTTACATGAGTATAATGCTTCTTATATTTGCCAAACGGGTTCCGCCCAGGACTTGCCATTTCTCCAACTGCAGCTGGCATGTACATGGAATCGCCAACTATTGGTGCACCAAGCGCAGCCAGTTGTGCTCGAACCTGCATCATCAAAGTAGTTATTTCCAAAGAAATTATCATTATCTGACCTTACTTGCAACACAAACTATTAAAAGAATTGTCGATATTCTTTTAACTCCTAGTTCCTTAGAATCCAATGACATAACCAACGGAAACAGAATACAGTAACCATGTAAGATTCAAGTGATACATTCCTTGTGCCAAAGAATGAGAAGTCAGAGTTTTTAGATATTTAGTTATAACTCATCTTCCCAAAATCTTGAATTCTAAACTACAGAAAATCTTATTCCTTTTGAAATATTATATGCTTGAAGCAGCAGGACGTCTCCTTTTATTTGAGCCAATTTAAAGCCAATATTAATAAGACCAGATCTCGGTGATCTCAGAAAGAAAAAAAACAAATTGAGAAAATGATCACCATCTCGCTCCAAATCAGAGTCTGAAAAGAAAATGAAACTAATTGAATTCATGTATCAGTATAGATTTTTGCTCCTAACCTGATGAGTCCGCCCTGTCAGAAGGTTGATTTTACACTCATACGCATATTCTTTTGAAGGCCACCCACAGTCTTCAACACAATATTTCTGTTCAACAACAGAACTTGGCCAGGGAACCTCCTTGCATTCCATGACTTCAAGTTGACACAAACTCCACCGTTCCATGAAATCTGCGTTGCCAATAATTGTCTAGCTTCATACGGAAGGAGTTTACTACTAAGTGTAAAAATTTCACAAAGTATATTTCTATTCACGAAGTTTGTTTCTTCAACAGTGGTTGTGAAGATGTTACATCAAGTTAAAGAAAGCTTTCTATGGGTGGGCTTCAATTAATTAAAACTTTAAATTGGCTTTTAAAACATTTAAAAAAACCGAAAGAACAAGACATAATCCTGAAATTGCTTCAAACAACGGTCATGTCCTGTCTATTTGAATCATCCCACCAAATGCCTGTCGTGAGAAATAATGGTTTTTAGTTCTACACACAAGCAGCACACACTGAAGGTGTCATTTCAGCTCCAAATAGGAAAACAGAACGGAAAGATATTGGCAAAACAATGTGGTGAGGATGTAAATCCCTTCAAAGTGCAACTCCTCAAACACCAAACTAGTTTCCATGCAGTGCTTGACATAGACTATTACCTTCTGAAATAAGTCTTGGAGCCATGTTAATTGGACGCATGTAGTGAGTAATTGTTCCAATTGGCACAGGGGCAGCGGCAAGAGCAAGATAATGCTTCTTCACCTTTTTCTCCTGGGTGAAAGAAAAGACAAATAAACTTAATGACCTAAAGAAAACAAACTCCATGTTGGAGGGAAGTAATAATGAACCCCTCAGCTTCTGAGTTATCACACTGTGCCCTCCCCCTCCCAGTAATTATGGCTATCAAAATTATGTATGCCAAAGCAAGAAATTGCAAAACTTACTCTGATTTTTCCGTGAAAAACTGAGCAATACTCCTTGGTTCTAGCTAAGACAACACTGCAAGTGAGTGAGGAGCATTACCCTCTCTGTCTCGAGTCTCAACAACAAGAAAAACAACAAACTGGTATAATAGAACATACCATCCTTCTGTACAATTATCAATCTGATGTGTAGTCATCAGGGGCGTTGTTAGTCCCAAGGCACGAGTGGCAAAGGTTGCACAACTTTCTTCGATGTTGTCTGTAGTTCCTCCTACCTGGACAAAAATTGTTATCAAATCATAGTTGATGTAAGCAACTAATTAACTACTCAAAAAAACATTTGATAGTGCCAGATAACAGATATCGAAATGTGTCTGTAATGATACGTACTGTTGTACCAGCAGGTTTGTCCAAAACCACGAATTCATTAGTTACAGCTACAATTCTTGATTTCCAGTCAATTTCATAGCACCTGATCAAAATTTGATGTGAACAAGAATAACACTAGTAAAAATTATCATAAGGACGCATAAAACATTGTGTTTTACCTAGGAAAACGCTTCGGGTGTACATGAACACGTAAGTAGGTTCCAGTTTCAACGAATTGGTCTGGATGTGTTATGCGGAAAGTCTTCTGTGCTTCTCTTACAGTTTTTCCTTTGATGGAAGCTCTGTCTTTTAGTACTGATGGTGCTGTAACTTCTTTAAATACCCTCATCTGCTCTGGGGTTGCAGTTGGAGGGGGCCGTGGACAGACAAGGGCATAATATACAGCTCCAAAATGGATGAGATCTGCAACAAACCTTCAAAGAATGAAATTTTTTTTCTATTTATCAACTCAAACTTGATAATGACGGAAATCATATGCCATACATCAACAAAAAAACAATGACAAGACAAAAGGAGCAGCACTCACTGAAGAGGAAGATCCAGAACTTTGCAGATATATTCTAGAACAGGCCCCCCTTCTGAAACAACCAAGTGCTCAATTCTTGGTGGTCCATTGTCTGAGGGACATGGAAGCAACCGAGTATATTCAGGGTAGCTGAAAGAAGATATGATATCAAAGTCAGCAAACCATAGAACACGAAATGGCAGAAACTCTATGTAACATTTTGTTGTTGGCGACAACTATATCGACACATTATCCATCACAATGATCAAAATTATAAAACTCTAAAACGATAGAGATTCAAATTTTCATTTCCAGATTCTTTTGCTCTGCTCATTTTCTCAGTAACCAAACAAAGTGCTTCCGAATTCGACCAGTTTAATCCAAGCCTCAATTTCAACAAAGAGATACTAACAATTAAAAGCCAAAATCTCAGAGCTTCCATTTCCATTACAAAGAAAGAATTTGGTATTCTAAAACAATAAAGATTCAAAATTTCCGTTCCGCATTCTTAATTTCTGATCATTTTCTCGGTTACCAAACAAACTGCTTCCAAGTTCGACCTTCATTCGAACTCTCACTTTCAGCAAATAAATATCAACAATTAAGCCAAAATCCCAGAAACCCAAAAACAAAAACAAACAAAAAAGCATCAAAGTCGGAAAATTTAAGGTACCCATTTGCAGAAGAAACGGCAGTTGGGTGCGAAACATCTTGTTTCAGGGACTGACGTGCAGATTTTCGTTTATTCGAACTCCGAGAAAACCATGCCACCTTAACGTGCCTGTAGCTGTTGGAGTGTTCACTGAGAGCAACGTGGTTGAGTGCTAACGTGCGCACAAGGGCCGCCGGCGCACTGAAACTCCGGCAGCCGTTGGCCAACATTGAGGAGAAGCTCACCGGCCCCATCTTCTTTCTCCGGTGGCTGAAGCGGGATGGTACAAGCTGCTATTTGAGTTGATTTTTGAGGTGAGGTTTAACTGAGATTTTGATTTCTTAAAGACGGGTTGTGGGTCGGGTTTTTACGGAGTAATGGACCGCCTCCAAAAGCATTATCCAAGCTCGATCGAGTCCACTAGTGATTGGGCCTCTGTTACCCAATTACCCTTGAGTTGGGCCCGATGAAGTTCTTAGGCTTTTTTTTTTGGGAATTTTAATTAAAAGCTTTCGACTGTTCATTTTAACAAAAAATTATATTTTTACATTAAAAGTCAATCATAGTACTATTCACTTTACCCTTTATTTTTCCCTTATCATTAAAACTCAAAGTTTTGAAGCCATTTTCATTAGTTTTCCTTTTTTTTTCTTTACCCTCTAGGAGGTCGTTTATAAGTATATTTAAAATAACTGAAAGCGCCATTAATGAAAATATCTTTGGGGTCTAAAAGTATTTGAAGTGTTTCCAGCAAGAAACACCATTAAATCTTTCAAAAGCTTTTCCAAGATTCACTTGCAGTTTAACTACTGATTGGTTCTAAAAATATTTTCACTAAAAACGCTTTTAACTATTTTAAAAATACTTCCAAATGAGCTATAGGTTGAGAAGTTCTTGTGTGCAGACAACTATATACACTAAAATAATAAGAATAATCTTAGGGAGTCCAAATTTTAAAACCAAATGATGTGTCATCAATAAAAACCAAACACGTTAATCGACACTTAGTTAATAATCTAATAATCTACAATCACATTATTTTATTAGTAAATTTAGTTGAAAAAAATTGATCTTTCTAACATTATCCAAATCCGGACCAATGAAAAGTTACCGAAGCAAAAAACATTATGGACTTTTGTCTTCTTTCTACCGTCAGGTTGTTTGACTTGATCCACATTCTTACAACTGACCACAAAGTTATCACAAGAATTACGAAAGAAGTATGGTAACTTTCGAGTTTGGTTTGTCTTTACTTCCAACAATTCCATGTCGATACTTGATACTACATTTTCCCCCGACGCAGGTTATTGAAGATTTTGCTTCTGAGAATGTTGTGCATCTGGAGCTAAGAACAACTCCGAAGGTGGTTTTCTAAAATTAGCCGACTGCGTGAATTATTCATACTGAAATGACATGTATTACACATTTCATTGATACGATAGTGATGTGTTTCATTCTAAGTAGAATAATGTGTCGATAGGAATGAGCAAGCGCTCTTACTTGGAAGCAGTACTGGAGGGTATAAGGGCTGTCACTGCAGTTGATGTCGCTTTTAGGCCTCACAGTTCTGACGTTGGCAGTCAGAAGAATTCTTCACTTACAAACCATACATGTAGCGGAAGTGCAAGAAAAAATATTTATGTTAGGCTTCTTTTGAGCATTGACCGCCGGGAAACCAGAGGCTGCAATGGAAACTGTATGTGATGAAACGTACTATGAAGAAATGTGTCTGTAATGATACATACTGTTGTACCAGCAGGTTTGTCCGAAACCACGAATTCATCAGTTACAGCTACAATTCTTGATTTCCAGTCAATTTCATAGCACCTGATCAAAATTTTGATGTGAACAAGAATAACACTAGTATAAATTATAACAAGGACCTGTAAAACAATGCAGGGAGGCAACCATCCGAGTTTCGATGGCTACATTTCTCTTGGGACCCAAGGAAGAATCCGTTGAAGCTCTTCCAGAATTTGTGGTTTCAGAGCACCCTCGACTCTATGTCCCTTTTACTTATGAAGATTATAGAAAGCTCAGACTACGCACAAAAATGAGAGCTGGTGAAGCCCTTGAACTAGTACGCACCCCATCCGAACAAGAAACTAGCTAGTTATGTCATTCCAGACTCCATTCTGTTTTTGGCAAAACCTCCTCTTGCTTCGACATCACAATAACAAAATTATTAAAAACTAAAAAAAAAATCATTTAATATTTTTTAAATATTAAAATAATAATAAAAAGTTATAAATAAATAAAAATAAAAATAAACCAAAACTTAGTTCGTCCCCTCCCCCTGGTTCAAACCTTTGGCACGCCAAATCTGAAGGTTGAGAACCTAGGCACAGAGAAAATGGGAAGAATGGGTGTAGAGGGAAGAAGATGGGTGCTGAGGGGGGGGGGGGACGGGCGAACTGGGTTTGTTTTTTTTTTTTTTTCCTTCTCTCTCTTCTTCTTTTTCTTCTTCTGCAGGTTTTTTTTGTTGGGGGGGGGGGGGGGAAGGGGGTTGGAACTGGATTTTTTTTTTTTTGGGTTACAGGTAATGAGTGCTTTTTTTTTTGGGTTACAAGTAATGAGTGCGAGGGTGAGTGCACCCCTGGGGGGGGGGTGTGGGTGCGGGTTTAGGGAAGACGGCAAGGGGGAAGCAAGGAAGGGGTTTGGGGAAAATCGCGAGTTTGGGGGAGGGAGATTATTGGAAGAAAACATGGGTGTATGGTGACCTTTACTTTTCCATGTTTTCCTCACCTTTACTTTTCCATGTTTTATGCTCCATGTTTTCTGCTTGTCCTCTTTTTCTTTCGGCTTCTGTTTTTCTTTTCCTTTCTTCCAAAGCTCATTTATATGAGCTTCCCTTGTACATTGTTTTTACACAATACAAAATATAGACATTCAAATTTCAATATGGTATCAGAGCAGTGACCCTAACCGGCCTGTCTCTGTGATGTTCTCTTGAGAGATTTGTGAGCTTCTTGTCCTTCAATCATGGCTGAAGAAAGCTTAGTAAATTTGGAAGGAGACGGCTTTCATGCTACTCCACCATCACCACACTCAGATATTGATATCAACCCAAATCAACGTCTTAGTTCTGTCTTGCTAAATGAGTTTAACTATCTTCCATGGGAGAGAGCAGTTTCTCTTGCTCTGGGAG
The DNA here is from genome assembly GCF_963583255.1 of Pyrus communis. NCBI lineage: Eukaryota > Viridiplantae > Streptophyta > Magnoliopsida > Rosales > Rosaceae > Pyrus > Pyrus communis. The sequence goes on from NC_084805.1 coordinate 29,348,396, forward strand.
GACGATCAAAGCTTGGTTATGTTAATGGTGCTATTCCAATGCCTGAGACTACCTCACCGGAGTATGATGCTTGGCTATGCAAAGACCAGTTGGTCATGTCGTGGCTACTCAATTCCATGGATCGTAAGATTGCAGAAATTTTTAGCTATGCTGAATCCTCCATGACTCTTTGGAAAAATCTCAAGGAAATGTATGGAAATCAGAACAATGCGGCTAGAGTGTTTCAGTTAAAGAAGGACATTGCTGGTTTGCAACAGGAAGGGAAGCCATTTGTGCAACATCTTGGAAAGCTGACCACTATGTGGAACGAGCTGAATGTGTATCGACCACACACCATCGACGCTGCTGTGCTAACTAAAAGAGCCGAGGAAGACAAAATATTCCAACTCCTAGCAAGTCTGAGTCCTGAATTCGAAGATCTTCGAAGTTATATCCTCATGAATCCCGACCTGCCTTCTTTTTCAAGTGTGTGTGCCACAATTCAAAGAGAAGAGGTTCGAAGGAAAGTCATGACCTTGGACATGAAGGCAAATATACCAGAAGCTAGGGCTTACTTCTCTAACCAAAAACTTGGTGAGGAGAGAGGCTACAAAGGAAAGAAAACTGGCTTAAAATGTAGCCATTGTGATGCTGGTGGGCACTCAAGAGATCGATGCTGGATTCTTCATCCAGAGTTAAAACCAAAGTTTCCTAGGGATAACAAAGGTGTCTCGAAAGGCTCGTACAACCCTTCTTACAAGGCAAATCATGTTGCCACAACTTCTTCTGATGGAGCACTGAAGTTCACCACTAATCCAGCTGCACTGATCAACGAGTTTGCTATGTTTCTTCACAAGAAACAAGGTCTTGGAGATAGTGAAGGACCACTAAATCAGTGTGACAACAATCAAACTGTACTACTAGGACAGTTTACTGGCTTCCTGGCTGGAAATGAAGGCGTGGTACAAAGGGACATCCCAGGTATCTTACACTCCTTCTCAACTGCTCTTAACATTGGTAATGTGCATGATTATTGGATTATAGATTCTGGAGCCACTGATCATATGACTAACAAGTCTACAAACTTGCATAAATTTGAAAAATTTTCTATTCCATCCCAAGTGTCAGTTGCCAATGGAAAAAATGCTATGGTTGTGGGAAAAGGAAAAATACATTTGATCTCAAGTGATGTCGAGTCTGAGGCTCTTTATGTTCCCTCATTCCCTTTTCAACTTTTATCTGTTAGCAAGATCACAAACTCATTAAATTGTCTTGCCATTTTCTCTCCAAAAAATGTGATCTTTCAGGATGTAGTCACCAAGAAGACGATTGGTGAAGGATTTTTCTTAAATGGTCTCTACTATCTTTCCAAGCATATTCAAGTTCCCAAGGTTTTTCAAGTCACTTCAAGCTTAGCTCAAGAACAACAACTTTGGCACCAACGCCTAGCACATCCTTCTGAAAAAGTTCTATCCACCTTGTTCCCAAATATGTGCAAAGTTACAAGTCCTTGTGATGTTTGTCATTTTTCTAAGTTTACTAGATTACCATTTACTTCCTCTTTGTCTACGGCTAGTAACCCTTTTGAAATTGTGCATTCCGATGTTTGGGGACCAACTATAGAGTCTTTTGATGGATACAAATATTTTGTAACTTTTGTGGATGATTTCACAAGGATTACTTGGTTGTATCTTTTGAAATTTAAAAGTGAAGTGATGGAAGTTTTTCAAGATTTTCATAGACTTGTGGCCACCCAATTTGCTTCAAAAATTCATATTTTACGATCAGATAACGGCACAGAATATATGTCTCATAACATGTCACACTACTTGAGCACGCATGGTATATTACACCAAACAAGCTGTGTTGGAACACCTCAACAAAATGGGGTGGCCGAGAGGAAGAATAGAGATCTACTTGAGAAGACTAGAGCTCTTATGTTTCACATGAATGTGCCTAAAAAGTTTTGGTCTCAAGGAGTTCTTACTGCGGCATATCTCATCAATAGATTGCCTAGTAAAGTGTTGAATTTTAAATCACCTTATGAGGTCTTGAAAAATAGAAAGATCAACTTTTCCCATTTGAGAGTCTTTGGGTGTACATGCTTTGTTCACATTCAAACTCAAAATCGTGACAAGCTAGACCCAAGGGCTGCCAAATGTGTCTTTCTAGGTTATTCATCTACCCAAAAAGGTTACAAGTGCTATAATTCAACAACTAGAAAAATGGTTGTTTCAAGGGATGTTAAATTTGAAGAACATGTTCCTTACTTCTCACAATCACTGGATTACTCTAGACAGGGGGAGCATTTGATGGACTTATTTCCTTTTCCATATCCAAACGGAGAAGATGCAACATGCACTCCTAGTGATCATGTGCCGGATGATGTTAACCTTCACTCGGTGGAACATCTTGAAGATGAAAACCCTTCCTCATCAGAGATTCACACTGCATCCTCCAGTGATCCTTCCAACCATGATGTTGTTCAAATACCTGTAGTTCAATCTCCTACAGTTCGTCGCAATCCTGCACGAGAGAGGAAACTTCCATCCAAGTTGCATGATTATGTGACCTACACTGCCAGGTATCCCGTGACTGATGTTATTGATTATAGCAAAGTCTCATCTTCTTTTGCTACATTCCTAAGTGCCATTAATGAAGCTCGAGAACCTCAAAGTTTTCAAGAAGCCAATCTTCACAGTGAGTGGAGAAATGCTATGGCAGAGGAGCTTCAAGCCCTCCATGAAAATAACACATGGACTATAGTGAAACTTCCAAAAGGAAAGAAGGCAGTGGGGAGTCGTTGGGTGTACAAAACTAAGTTTCATTCAGATGGCACAATCGAAAGGAATAAGGCTCGCTTGGTTGCTCGAGGTTTTACACAAACCTATGGCGTCGATTATAAAGAGACATTTGCTCCGGTGGCAAAAATGAACACTGTTAGAGTATTGTTGTCGGTTGCAATTAACAATGCATGGCCTCTATTTCAAATGGATGTTAAAAATGCTTTCCTGCATGGTGAACTTGAAGAAGAGGTTTACATGAAGCTACCCCCAGGTCATCCTCAATCAAACAATCTAGAAATGGTGTGCAAACTCCATAAATCCATTTATGGTCTCAAGCAAAGTCCACGTGCATGGTATGCCAAGCTCAGTCATGTTCTGGAAAGGGTTGGTTTTTGTCCAAGTATTGCGGATTCTTCCCTATTTGTTCGTTCCAGCTTAGTGGGTAAACTAGTTGTGCTCATTTATGTTGATGATCTAATTGTGACAGGTGATAATATGTCAGAGATTATTGCTCTTAAACAGTATCTCAACAACAAGTTTGCTATCAAGGATCTTGGCACTCTCAAATACTTTCTGGGCATCGAGATGGCACACTCTCACAAGGGTTTCTTCCTCAACCAACGCAAGTATGTCATGGATCTTCTTCACGAAGCAAAAATGACAGATTGCAAGCCTGCTCGTACCCCCTTGGATAGCAACTTGAAGCTAAAAACTCACGGTGATCCAGTTCCCAATTTAAGTTACTATCAAAGAATGGTTGGCAAACTCATTTATCTGACTATCACACGTCCTGATATATCATATGCTGTCAGCATTGTTAGCCAGTTTATGCACTCTCCAAGCATGGATCATTTGAAGATTGTTCATCGTGTGCTACGTTATCTTAAGGGTTCCATTGGTAGAGGAATTCTTATGCGCAACAATAGTCACACTCAGATCTCAGGCTATACCGATGCTGACTGGGCAGGCAATTCTCTCGATCGCAAGTCTACCACTGGGTTTTTTACGTTTGTGGGAGGCAACCTAGTTACCTGGAAAAGCAAGAAACAAAGTGTTGTTGCACGCTCTAGTGCAGAGGCAGAGTATCGTGCTATGGCGTCCACTGCTTGTGAACTTATTTGGCTCAAAAGCCTTCTGTTGACTTTAGGTTTTCCTCATCAACAACCCATGTCCCTACACTGTGATAATCAGGCCGCGATGCACATTGCATCGAATCCTGTATTCCATGAGCGAACTAAACATATTGAAGTTGATTGTCACTACGTCAGAAATCAAGTTCAGTCCAAGGTGATCGACACTCACTACACGCGCAATCATGATCAACTTGCGGATATTTTCACAAAAGGATTACCCTCTGCTGATTTTCAACGTCTTTTGTTCAAGCTTGGATCAATTAATCCCTTTGATCCAGCTTGAGGGGGAGTATTGGAAGAAAACATGGGTGTATGGTGACCTTTACTTTTCCATGTTTTCCTCACCTTTACTTTTCCATGTTTTATGCTCCATGTTTTCTGCTTGTCCTCTTTTTCTTTCGGCTTCTGTTTTTCTTTTCCTTTCTTCCAAAGCTCATTTATATGAGCTTCCCTTGTACATTGTTTTTACACAATACAAAATATAGACATTCAAATTTCAATAGAGATAAATTGGTTTTTTTTTTTTTTCTTCTTCTTTTTTCTGGTTTGCAGTAACAGCGCTGAAAGGGGAAGAAGATGAAGATGGGGGAGAAGAGAGAGACCGCGGGGGGAGGGGGAGGGGGGTGGAAACGGGACATGGGACATGAGGGTTTTTTTTTTACTTTTCTTTATTATTTTAATATTTAAATTTTATTAAATAATTTTTTTTAATTTTTAATAATATTTTTTTAATTTTTTAATAGAAAATGAGTCCGAATCAAGTTACTTCAGTATTTAACTAAAAAATAAACGGTCAAGCTAACAGAAGGTATAAAATTAGTACAAATTTTAAAGATGAGGTATGACATTGTCAATTTTAAAAGATGAGATATTAAAATGTCGTGAAACCAATAGTGAAGGTAGTTTTTTGTACTTTACCTAAAAAAAATTAACAGAAATATTTTATGCGGCAGGCATGCTTACTGATACTTTTTTTTGTATCGAACTGCAGTTGGTGCGTGTGGGTTTGGTTCATTTGGAGCAACGATCAATGGTGGGGATGTCTCAGGTGCCTCTGACCTTTATCGCAAGGCTGTTTGATGTGGTACTTGTTACCAGGTGAGAATGCACGATTCTAAGCACGAAGATATGAGTATATGTGTGCACGCGCACGGGTTATTTGTTTCTGGTCACGTATACTATTTAGTTTTGCTTAATGGTTCATTAGGTGAGGTGCACCAACAGTGCCCGTTGCTCAAAAAAACCGCACAGATTTCATCCTGAGCAAACAAGCATTTGGTCGGATGGCTGTAACTACTAAGGCAGCTGCTTCTTTGTTTTCTCTTGGTTTCGTTGACACCGAATACAGACGGTAAGAGCATATAAGTCTTGAAAGCAACTTTGAGGAAACTTCATGATTAATTTCTACTTCAGATTTTGTGATAAATTTTTCATCACTAAAAACTGACTCAGGTAGCTCTATCTGTCTCTCTTCACAAAACAGTGTTTCATGCAGCTATCCAAACAAAAATATTACGATCAAGATTGACGAGAACCGTAATTATCTTCGTATATTTGGCTTTTGCAGTATTGTACCAGCAACGGAAGAAAAATATCACAGCTATCCAGCTATGTGAGGTACATTATATGCTCTTTTATTATTACTCACAAACTTGTGCTTAATTTTATTTCGTCAATATTTATGAACCAACCAACCCACGAATGTTGATTACGCTGGCTAGTTGGTCAGGGTAGTGTGTCTGGCTCTTTCATTGCTCAGCTCTTTGCAAGCAATTGTTTTTTGTTCAAAAGGAAACAAAAGTTAAGTTAGACTTATAGTTATACACCAAATAAAATATATAACAAGGAGCAGCGTATGAATTCAATCAAGTTGATATCTTTTAGCTAAACTCTCGTTCTTGTATCTGTTGAATTTATTTGCTTTATTCTTATGTTACCCTCATCATGACATATTAATTGAAATAATATAAAAACTTTGCAGACAAACAACTTTGTATGCAAAGTATTAGACAGGAGTTATGGAGCAGTTTGGACAACAACCTCGTAATGCTGATGGTGATGAGACTTGGGTTCTTCCTCACAATAAGTCCTGGTTTGGCTTAGCTTAATTTTAAAAAACAGTGAGTATAAAAAAAATTGGAGCATTTTAAGTATTTGGTAAACACTTTAAATCAATTTTTTTTTTTTTTTTTTTTTTGAAGTTACAGGGGAAAAAAAAGTTGAAAATTAGAAGCTGGAAATAGCAGCTTCAACAAAACAGCTTATTTTGGTAAAACACTGATGAACAGTAAAAAATAAAAGAACTTTTCAATTTTTCAATCCTACCTTCTTTCTCTCTATCATCAGTCGTGCCCTCCTCTTCTACCTCTATCATCAGTCGTACACATTTTCAATATGTTGCTTTCAAAACTCAATTTTTGTTTTGAAAATTATATAAACCGTTGTTTCTTTCTGTATATTTTGGTCTTTCGTGCATGAGATCAATTTATATAGAGAGATGAAATAAAAATTGTGGGGCTAAATAATTTAGGGACTTGAAAAGGAATTATAGCAGAAGAAAACAAAAAGGACAAAGTCAAAACGTACAAATCACAACGGAACAAATTTATGTCTATTGACATTATCTTTATCTTTATTAAGAGAAGAAATCCCATCTTTAAGGTGATCTTTATCTCCGTTCGGAGAAGTAATCCCATCTTTAAGGTGAGAAGCTTTCTCACGTTTCTTTCTGTGGAGAAATTTTTCTAAGTGACGGGAACACCATGACACATGGTGTTCCTCACACATGGGGATTTAGTTTTTTATATTTATTGAAATATAAAATTAAAGGATATTCAAGATGTCAAATCACCATGTGTGAGGGAACACCATGTGTCATGGTGTTCCCGTCACTTGGAAAAATTTCTCCTTTCTGTGGAGGAGAATACTCCTTGTCAAATCATAGGTTAATAATAATTTACGTTTTATATTTAATGTTTATAATAAACTAAAATATAAATATGTTTAAAATATTTAAATAAAAACATATTTACTCCAATAATAACATACCACGACACTGAAATGTTGGACAAATATATGACTCAGGAGTTGAAGTGGATTGATGTTTTCTTTTGCAAGTGGGAATGCGCGCGCGCACACACTTATGTACAATACAAAAAGTTGCTGCTATATATATAATTGTGCTGCCAAATTATTATGAAAGACGCTATTGATAGAGAAATTTTTTATTGTGCTTAGAATACAAGTAGTATATTATGTGTTATTATATAAATGAAAGAAAATTTTATTTTTTAAGTTGTTAATTTTTTAGCATAAGTATTTCATCACTTGCATAACTAGTGATACGTGGTGTACCACTCCGTGTTCCGAACACATTGAAAAATATCTCTTATTAATGATACGATTTTTACTTAAAGATGCGCGGTCCACATTCCAATGAATTATAAACATTATCTAACAACGTATGCCTGGCTAGCAAAATATCTAAAATTAGAGTCATTTAGTATAACGATCTATTGGTATTCTTTTACTTATAAGTAAGATGTGTTAAGTTTGAATTTCAAAAATAATGAATTTGTAACCAATTTATTCTCCATATTCTCCATACCACGAGGGCTAGTATCGCAAAAGGCTTCAACTCAAACATTTTATAGGCAATTTAACTGCTTTACTTTACAGTAAAAGTTTATGTCCAACATGCCATAGGAAATTTAACTCTGAAAAAAAAAAAAAGACAAGGGTTGTCTGCCCTCCCACTTTTCGTGTCCTCCTGTGCCCTCCTATTTGTGTGATTACGGTTAAGTCACATCAACATTTTATATTACTATTCATCTTTGTCTTATTATCTTTATAAAAAAAATAATATAAAATGTTAACATAGCTTAACCGTGATCACACAAAACATGAGGGTACAGAAAATGAAACGGCAAACTCTCTGGAGAACTACCGCTATCTCCACCGCCTAGTTGTATCCGAATAGTGGATTTGTCCAGCTATCAATTCAACGGAACAACTCCATCATCGTTCCTCCAGCGTGCATGGAATTTGAGCAACTTAAATGTCAGCAACAATCTCCTTGAGGGCCAAATACCATCTTTCAACTGTTCTTATTCTCCTTGTGTTAGAAGCTTGGATTTCTCCCACAATGATTTCAGTGGCATAATTCCCCTTGGACTTGGTAACTGTTCAAAATTGGAGCTCTTTCGTGCAGGCTTCAATAACCTTTCGGGGACACTTCCAAGCGATATTCACAATGCTCGAGCACTTGAAGAAATTTCGTTGCCTTCCAATAAGCTTTCCGGGGCAATTGGTGAGAACATTGCCAATCTTACCAACCTCGCAATCTTGGATCTCTACTCTAATCAGCTGAGTGGCACACTTCCTCTTCATATTGGGAAGCTCTCCAGATTGAAGCTCCTAATCCTCCATTTCAACAATCTAGAGGGTCTTCGACTCTTCTGCCTCCGTCTTTGATGAATTGCTCAAGCCTTGCAGAACTGAATCTAGGATTCAACCAGTTGGAAGGAGATCTCTCTGTGCTTAATTTCTCCAAACTTACTCATCTTATTAAACTTGACCTAATGCGTAATCACTTCACGGGTCCCTTGCCAATAAACGTTTACTCATGCAAGTCCTTGATAGCACTCCGACTGAGTGCAAATGATCTAGAGGGACAATTACAACATGAAATTCTTTCTTTGAAATCCTTGTCATTCCTTGCGCTTGCTTACAACAGATTGACCAATGTCACAGGGGCAATGAAGATATTGAAGGATTGCAAAAGTTTAAGGGTACTCATTTTGACAAATAATTTTCTAGGTGAAGAAATGCCAGATGGTGATCTCACGGTTGATTCATCTGGGTTCCAAAATCTCAGCATGCTCAGTATGTCAAGGTGCCAACTGACAGGAAAAATACCTGTATGGCTGTCGAAGCTCGAGAAAATGGTAGTTCTGGACCTGTCTTTTAACGGACTCACGGGACCAATACCTGGTTGGTTGGGGACTCTTCCAAGTCTTTCCCATATATACTTGGATAATAACTTCATTTCAGGTGAATTTCCAAAGGAGCTTTGCAGACTACAAGCTCTCAGGTCGGAAAAGGCTGCAACTCAAACAGGTCACAACGATTTAGAGTTGCCTGTCTACTACAGCTTTACTGGGGCAACTATTTTACAGTACAAGAATTTCTCCAACATGGAGGCAAGAATCAGCCTCAGGAACAACAATCTAAGTGGCAATATACCCCGCGATATTGGAAAATTGCTACTTCTCCAAAAACTGGATATTAGTTTTAACAAATTCTCTGGCAACATTCCACGCGAAATCTCGAAATCAGGAAACCATCTTTTTGGTGAAATCCCAGCATCACGATCAAATCTTAATTTCTTGTCTTCATTTAGTGTTGCCTGCAATAAACTCCAAGGCCAAATACCGTTAGGCACTCAGCTCCAAGGCTTCAATGCTACTGCCTTTGAGGGTAACCCGGGACTTTGCGGTTCCCCGCTTCCAAATAAGTGCCCGAAGAAGAGTCCAGGTGATAGTGATACGACTAAGGACCGGGAAGATGTACACGACTCTGGGAATGGAATTCCATGGCTTCAAATTTCAGTATCTCTTGGTTTCATTGTAGGGTTTTGGGGAGTTTGTGGCCCTTTAGCTTTGAGCAGGTCATGGCGATATGCATATTTCGAGTTTTTCTCCAATGTTGTAGATCGTTTTGTGTGTTAATCAAGTGTACTTTTCTTTGAGAAATAAAAGACTTATTTACTAATCACATTACTGCTACTATGCTGCATCGTAACAATCTAAGATATACAAGAGCTTTTGATAACCATTTTGTTTTCAGCTTTCAATTTTTGTTTTTATTTTTTTGAAAACTGAAATTTTGTTTGACAACATTGAAAACTTAAAACGAAAAACTGAAAACAACTTCCTTGAGTTTTCAAAATTTGACCTTGAGTTTTTACTTTTTGACTTTCAGTTCCAAACAAGATTTCATTTTTAAAGGCAAGTTGTTTAATTTCTCAAGTCATAGGTCTTTTGTTTCTTATTTATCCTTGTTCTTCTTCTTCTTGGTTTTACACCTATACTTTAATTGGATTTCGATCCGAATCCAATGTATTAATAGGATATAGATTTGACAATTCAATCCGACAGTTCGTTAATGATTCAAATCTGGTGTCTTTTATAGCAAATATGATCTGATAATAATCGGATTCGGTAACCCGATAGTCCGTTTTCATTCCGACGTAATACCATGTTTTAATCATTTTGCGATTAGCTAGGGTTTTGTGGGAGTTTTCCACCACTCATGAAGCTCAATTCCTTAGGTTCATGGGCATTTGCCGTTGGGTGATTTGGAAGGAGCGATGCAATGTTATATATGTTTGGACAGAGTATTGTCCTCGTCCTACTGCGAGATCAAATCTTTTGCACCCAAAATGAGTTTATAAACAAGTGTCAATCAATAATTGAGGCACACCCATGCTGTGCACTCCACAGTTCAATCGCTGCTTCTTTATCGGTTACGTGAGTATAATGCTTCTTAGATTTGCCAAAGGGTTTCCACCCAGGACTTGCCATTTCTGCAACTGCAGCTGGCATGTACATGGAATCGCCAACTATTGGTGCACCAAGCGCAGCCAGTTGTGCTCGAACCTGCATCATCAATGTAGTTATTTCCAACGAAATTATCATTATCTGACCTTACTTGCAACACAAACTATTAAAAGAATCGTCGATATTCTTTTAACTCCTAGTTCCTTAGAATCCAATGACATAACTAATGGAAACAGAATACAGTAACCATGTAAGATTCAAGTGATACATTCCTTGTGCCAAAGAACGAGAAGTCAGAGTTTTTAGATATTTAGTTATAACTCATCTTTCCAAAATCTTGAATTCTAAACTACAGAAAATCTTATTCCTTTTGAAATATTATATGCTTGAAGCAGCAGGACGTCTCCTTTTATTTGAGCCAATTTAAAGCCAATATTAATAATAAGACCATATCTCAGTGATCTCAGGAAAAAAAAAAAAAAAAAAAAACAATTTGAGAAAATGATCACTAATTGAATTCATGTATCAGTATAGATTTTTGCTCCTAACCTGATGAGTCCGCCCAGTCAGAAGGTTGATTTTAAAGGCCACCCGCAGTATCAGTATAGATCTCAGGAAATATCATATGCATATTCTTTTGAAGGCCACCCGCAGTCTTCAACACAATATTTCTGTTCAACAACAGAACTTGGCCAGGGAACCTCCTTGCATTCCATGACTTCAAGTTGACACAAACTCCACCGTTCCATGAAATCTGCGTTGCCAATAATTGTCTAGCTTCATACGGAAGGAGTTTACTACTAAGTGTAAAAATTTCACAAAGTATATTTCTATTCACGAAGTTTGTTTCTTCAACAGTGGTTGGAAGATGTTACATCTAGTTAAAGAAAGCTTTCAATGGGTGGGCTTCAATTAATTAAAACTTTAAATTGGCTTTTAAAACATTTATAAAAACCGAAAGAACAAGACATAATCCTGAAATTGCTTCAAACAACGGTCATGTCCTGTCTATTTGAATCATCCCACCAAATGCCTGTCGTGAGAAATAATGGTTTTTAGTTCTACACACAAGCAGCACACACTGAAGGTGTCATTTCAGCTCCAAATAGGAAAACAGAAAGGAAAGATATTGGCAAAATAATGTGGTGAGGATGTAAATCCCTCAAGGCACTTGACACATTCAAAGTGCAACTCCTCAAACACCGAACTAGTTTCCATGCCAAGTTAATTGGACGCATGTAGTGAGTAATTGTTCCAATTGGCACAGGGGCAGCGGCAAGAGCAAGATAATGCTTCTTCACCTTTTCCTCCTGGGTGAAAGAAAAGATAAATAAACTTAATGACCTAAAGAAAACAAACTCCATGCTGGAGGCAAGCAATAAGGAACCCCTCAGCTTCTGAGTTATCACACTCTGCCCTCCCCCTCCCAGTAATTATGGCTATCAAAATTATGTATGCCAAAGCATGAAATTGCAAAACTTACTCTCATTTTTCCGTGAAAAACTGAGCAATACTCCTTGGTTCTAGCTAAGACAACACTGCAAGTGAGTGAGCAGAAACTCTTGGTGGTCGATTCTTGGTGGTCCATTGTCTGAGGGACATGGAAGCAACCGAGTATATTCAGGGTAGCTGAAAGAAGGTATGATATCAACGTCAGCAAACCGTAGAACACGAAATGGCAGAAACTCTATGTAACATTTTGTTGTTGGCGACAACTATATCGACACATTATCCATCACAATGGTCAAAATTATAAAACTCTAAAACGATAGAGATTCAAATTTTCATTTCCAGATTCTTTTGCTCTGCTCATTTTCTCAGTAACCAAACAAAATGCTTCCGAATTCGACCAGTTTAATCCAAGCCTCACTTTTAACAAATAGATACAAACAATTAAAAGCCAAAATCTCAGAGCTTCCATTTCGATTACAAAGAAAGAATTTGGTATTCTAAAACGATAAAGATTCAAAATTTCCATTCCACATTCTTAATCTCTGATCATTTTCTCGGTTACCAAACAAACTGCTTCCAAGTTCGACCTTCATTCGAACTCTCACTTTCAACAAATAAATACCAACAATTAAGCCAAAATCTCAGAAACCCAAAAACAAAAACAAACAAAAAAACATCAAAGTCGGAAAATTTAAGGTACCCATTTGCAGAAGAAGCAGCAGTTGGCTGCGAAACATCTTGTTTCAGGGACTGACGTGCAGATTTTCGTTTATTCGAACTCCGAGAAAACCATGCCACCTTAACGTGCCTGTAGCTGTTGGAGTGTTCACTGAGAGCAACGTGGGTGAGTGCTAACGTGCGCACAAGGGCCGCCGGCGCACTGAAACTCCGGCAGCCGTTGGCCAACACTGAGGAGAAGCTCACCGGCCCCATCTTCTTCCTCCGGAGGCTGAAGCTGGACAATACAAGCTGCTATTTGAGTTGATTATTGGGGTGAGGTTTAACTGAGATTTTGATTTCTCCGGGTTGTGGGTCGGGTTTTTACAGAGTAATGGACCGCGTCCAAAAGCATTATCCAAGCTTGATCGTGTCCAGTAGGGATTGGCCCTCTGTTACCCAACTACCCTTGAGTTGGGCCCGATGAAGTTCTCAGGCTTTTTTTCTACCATCTAGGAGCTTGTTTAGAAGTGTATTTAAAATAACTGAAAATGCTTTTAGTGAAAATATCTTTGGGGTCCAAAAGTATTTGAAGCGTTTTCAGCAAAAAGCACCATGAAGTCCTTCAAGTGCTTTTCCAAATTTCACTTGCAGTTTAACTAATGATTGGTTCCAAACATATTTTAACCAAAAACGTTTTTAGCCATTTAAAAAGTATTTCCAAACAAGCGGTAGATTGAGAAGTTCTTGTGTACAATCAACTGTATGCACTAAAACAATAAGAATAATGATAGGGAGCCCAAATTTTGAAACCAAATTTGCAAGTCAAATGATATGTCACCAATAAGAACCAAACACATTAATCGATACTTAATTAATAATCCAATAATTTACAACCACATTATTTGAATAGTAAATTTGGTTGAAAAAATTTGATGTCCCTAATATTACCCAAACAATAAATATAAAACTGAATTAGTCCAAACTATTGAAAAGTTATTGAAACAAAAAAAACATTATGGGCTTTGTCTTCCTTCTACCGTCAGCAATCAGCATTGACTTGGCTTGCTTATCGTGTCATTGATACAGCTCAGATGGAGAATTTCCTGATGACCAAAGCCTCTTTTAATGAAGTGCTTGTTTCCAAACACACACTTCATGGTGAGGCTTGCACGGGCCCATAACCATGTGGTTTGATACCATATTTGAATTTTTTATAACCAGACGCGCCCAAGGGCCCACTCTAACGAGACCGACACTTTCTGCTTTTTATGAAATGCTTCTTAAGAACTCAAAGGCCAGACCCACACTTCTTGGTGACCAAAGCTTCTTCCACGTTACTATAGACCAAGACTAATATCGTGGAATTTTTAGATCTACGTGTTTGAATGCTTGGAAAAACATTACCACAAACCAAGACTAAAATCGTGGAATTTTAGATCTATGGGTCTCCTGGGCCCCACTTAGAGGTTCAACGGAGTGAGACTTCTTTTCAGGAAGGGCTTCTTAAAAACTCAAAGGCTGGACCCACACTTCCTGGTGACCAAAGTCTCTTTTCAGGAATTGCTTGTTTCCAAACAATAAATATAAAACTGAATTAGTCCAGACTATTGAAAAGTTATTGAAACAAAAAAAACATTATGGGCTTTGTCTTCCTTTTACCGTCAGCAATCAATATTGACTTGGCTTGCTTATCGTGTCATTGATACAGCTCAGATGGAGAATTTCCTGATGACCAAAGCCTCTTTTAAAGAAGTGCTTGTTTCCAAACACACACTTCATGGTGAGGCTTGCATGGGCCCATAACCATGTGGTTTGATACCATATTTGAATTTTTTACAACCAAACGCGCCCAAGGGCCCATTCTAACGAGACCGACACTTTCTGCTTTTTATGAAATGCTTCTTAAGAACTCAAAGGCCAGATCCACACTTCTTGGTGACCAAAGCTTCTTCCACGTTATCATAGACCAAGACTAATATCGTGGAATTTTTAGATCTACGTGTCTGAATGCTTGGAAAAACGTTACCACAGACCAAGACTAAAATCGTGGAATTTTTAGATCTATGGATCTCCTGGGCCCCACTTAGAGGTTCAATGGAGTGAGACTTCTTTTCAGGAAGTGCTTCTTAAAAACTCAAAGGCTGAACCCACACTTATTGGTGACCAAAGTCTCTTTTCAGGAAGTGCTTGTTTCCAAACCCACACTTACTGGTGACAAGCTTTGGGCTTGCACAGGCCCATAATTGTGTGGTTCAATACCATGTTGGAATTTGTTAGATCAACGGGCCCAAATGCCCCACTCTAATGAGACCGAAACTGCTTCTAACTTGGTACTTATCGTATGTCCAATCAGTTATGTGTGGGATTTTATCACAAAAAACTTTACTAATAGGGCAATCATATTTAAACCCATCATTTTCTTTGCCCCCACCGATGTGGTATAGCTAACAACCTGCAGAAACAACCGCGCACGTACAACGATTTGATATGTCAGCAATTTCTACAAATATGCACCTTCCAGCACGCATAGCAATTTCTTCCGATGTCGTTTCTACATATTTTTGTCTATAAAAGCAGTATACACCTTTTGAGCAATCTAATATACTTGTATGCCACTTTCAACAAGAACCATGGCGGTGCAGCCTAATCATCTAACTAAATCATATGTCCTCCCACTTTTCGTCTTGTTTATCACAAGCGGTATTTCTGCAACCCATGCTGCTTGCAGCAAAATGGACCAACAGTCTCTTTTTTCTTCATTTGATATCGCTTCTTCTAGTTTAAACTGGTCTTCCAGCGATTGTTGTCGATGGGAGGGCATCACTTGTGATATGGCTGGTAGGGTCACCCATCTGTTGTTGCCCTCCAAACGCCTCAAATGAGTCATTTCTCCATCTCTTGGAAATCTCACGCATCTCACCCACCTCAATCTCTCCCATAATATACTTTCTGGTCACCTGGAAGCTGGATTCTTTCTGTCCTTGGGTCGCCTTCAGATCTTTGATTTGAGCTACAACCTTCTCTCTGGAGAACTACCGCTATCACCACCGCCAAATTATATCCGAATAGTGGATTTGTCCAGCAATCAATTCAACGGAACAACTTCATCATCGTTCCTCCAGCGTGCATGGAATTTGAGCAACTTAAATGTCAGCAACAATCTCCTTAAGGGCCAAATACCATCTTTCAACTGTTCTTATTCTCCTTTTCTTAGAAGCTTGGATTTTTCCCACAATGATTTCAGTGGCATAATTCCCCTTGGACTTGGTAACTGTTCAAAATTGGAGCTCTTTCGTGCAGGCTTCAATAATCTTTTGGGGACACTTCCAAGTGATATTCACAATGCTCGAGCACTTGAAGAAATTTCGTTGCCTTCCAATAAGCTTTCCGGGGCCATTGGTGAGAACATTGCCAATCTTACCAACCTCGCAATCTTGGATCTCTACTCTAATCAGCTAAGTGGCACACTTCCTCTTCATATTGGGAAGCTCTCCAGATTGAAGCTCATAATCCTCCATTTTAACAATCTAGAGAGTTTTCTGCCTTCGTCTTTGATGAATTGCTCAAGCCTTACGGAACTGAATCTAGGATTCAACCAATTGGAAGGAGATCTGTCCGCACTTAATTTCTCCAAACTTACTCAACTTATTAAACTTGACCTAATGTATAATAACTTCGCCGGTCCCTTGCCAATAAGTGTTTACTCATGCAAGTCCTTGATTGCACTCCGACTGAGCGCCAATTATCTGGAGGGACAATTACAGCATGAAATTCTTTCTTTAAAATCCTTGGCATTCCTTTCGCTTTCTAATAACAGATTGACCAATGTGACAGGGGCAATGAAGATATTGAAGGATTGCAAAAGTTTAAGGGTACTCATTTTGGCAAATAATTTTCTAGGTGAAGAAATGCCAGATGGTGATCTCATGGTTGATTCATCTGGGTTCCAAAATCTCAGCATGCTCAGTATGTCAACGTGCCAACTGACAGGAAAAATACCTGTATGGCTGTCGAAGCTCGAGAAAATGGTAGTTCTGGACCTGTCTTTTAACGGAATCACGGGACCAATACCTGGTTGGTTGGGGACTCTTCCAAGTCTTTCCCACATACGCTTGGATAATAACTTCATTTCAGGTGAATTTCCAAAGGAGCTTTGCAGATTACAAGCGCTCAAATCCGAAAAGGCTGCAAGTCAAACAGGTCACGGTGATTTAGAGTTGCCCTTCTACAAAGAAATCGTTCATTCTGCATTTGTGTTACAGTACAAGAATTTGTCCAACATGCCGCCAACAATCAGCCTCGGGAACAACAGTCTAAGTGGCAATGTACCCCGCGATATTGGGCAATTGCAACTTCTCCACCAACTGGATGTTGGTTTTAACAAATTCTCTGGCAACATTCCACACCAAATCTCGAACCTCCGAAACTTGGAGTTGTTAGACCTCTCAAGAAACAATCTTTCGGGTGAAATCCCAGCATCACTATCAAGTCTTAATTTCTTGTCTAGCTTTAGTGTTGCCTACAATAACCTCCAAGGCCAAATACCGTTAGGCACTCAGCTCCAAGGCTTCAATGCTACTGCCTTTGAGGGTAACCCAGGACTTTGCGGTTCCCCGCTTCCAAATAAGTGCCCGAAGAAGAGTCCAGGTGATAGTGATACGACTAAGGACCAGGAAGATGTACACGACTCTGGGAATGGAATTCCATGGCTTCAAATTTCAGCGACTCTTGGTTTCATTGTAGGGTTTTGGGGAGTTTGTGGGCCTTTAGCTTTGAGCAGGTCATGGCGATATGCATATTTCGAATTTTTATCCAATGTAGTTGATCGCTTTGTGCGATAATCAAGTGTACTTTTCTTTGAGAAATAAAAGACTTATTAAGTAGTACACATTACTGTTGTTATGCTGCATCGCAACAATCTAAGATATATAAGAGCGTTTGATAACCATTTTGTTTTCAGCTTTCAGGATTTGTTGTCACTTTTTCGAAGACTAAAATTTTGTTTGTTAACATTGAAAACTAAAAACTACTTCCTTGAGTTTTCAAATTTTGACCTTGAGTTTTTACTTTTTGGCTTTCAGTTCCAAACAAGATTTCACATTTAAAGGCAAGTTATTTAATTTCTTAAGTCATAGGTCTTTTGTTTCTTATTTTACTCCCGATGCCATTTCGAATACACAGAAGACCAAGACACTAAACAACGCAATAAACACGACTTTGAATTAGTTGTCATGACTTGTATTACATGATATGATTTATCTTTGTTCTTCTTCTCCTTGGTTTTACACCTTCACTTTAATTGGATTTTTGATCCAAATCCAGTGTAATTAGGATATAGATTTGAGACTTCAATCTGATAGTTCATTAATGATTCAAATCTAGTATCTCTTATAGCAAATACTAGAAAATGTGTCACATCCCGGCCCGGGACGGATCACTTCCCGGGTCCGCTCCATCACCGTATCACGATATTGTCCGCTTTGGGCTTACCATTCCCTCACGATTTTATTTTTGGGAACTCACGAGCAACTTCTCAGTGGATCACCCATCATGGGATTGCTCTAGCCCCTTTCTCGCTTAACTTCAAAGTTCCTACAGAACCCAAAGCCAGTGAACTCTCAAAAAGTCTCGCGCTAGGTAGGGATGAGAATGTACATATAAGGATCACTCCCCTGGGTGATGTGGGATGTCACAATCCACCCCCCTTAAGGGCCCGACGTCCTCGTCAGCACACACGCGACCAAGGTTAGGATTTGATACCAAATTGTCACATCCCGGCCCGGGACGGATCACTTCCCAAGCCCGCTCCACCACTGTAGCACGATATTGTCCGCTTTGGGCTTACCATTCCCTCACGGTTTTATTTTTGGGAACTCACTAGCAACTTCCCAGTGGGTCACCCATCATGGGATTGCTCTAGCCCCCTTCTCGCTTAACTTCGGAGTTCCTACAGAACCCAAAGCCAGTGAGCTCCCAAAAGGCCTCGCACTAGGTAGGGATGAGAATATACATATAAGGATCACTCCCCTGGACGATGTGGGATGTCACAAAATGTGCCCGCGCGTTGCTGCGGGACTTGAATGCATCACTTTGAACTACATGAATAAGATACATTTTACTTGAATAAATTCAACACAATCATAAATGAAGAAAGGAATAGATGAGTGAATGAGGTCAGTACGATATGCAGCTTCGTTTTTATATACATTTAACTGAGTTGACATGAAAAGACATTGTACAATGAACAGGACGAAACTGAACGTTTTGGTTCCCTAATAAACAGAAGTAACATAAAGTTCACACAAATCTTGCCCCTGTGGTCAATGTGGCAAAATATATATATATATATATATATATATATATATATATATATATATATATATCTTGTAGGTTAGGCAACATAAAAATTGTTTCGTTCTTATTCTAGCATCAAAGTTTTCAAGCACAAACGTGCAAAGCAAAAAACATGCAGGACGCCTGTTTCAGTAAGAAACAGAGGTAACATGCAGTCCACACAAATTTTTCCTTGCAGTTAAGATGGTGTTTCATTCTTGTTCAAGCAGCTAAGTCTTGAAGCAAAAATGTTGAAAGCCAAAAACATGTAGAATGCCCTGCAGCAGTCGTTCTTGTTCAAGCAGCTAAGTCTTCCGCACTATAGCAAAGAATATAAATCATAGTTTAAAAGAATATCTCACGATGGTCCTGTTTAGAATCACAATTTACTCCCTCCCAATTTCCATCTAACTCCGAACAAACAATGTTGATAAATCATTATCATCACCTATAACAAAACAGATTGTAGCGAAAAGAAAAAAAAAAAAAAAAAAAAAGGCTCCTATGCAAACAAATTCTTCTAGATGTCCAACTTAACCCATCTATGGGAAGGCAAGCAATCGGATGTGCATTTAGACCAATGAAAATAAATTATACAATTAAAAACATCAATCGATCCTCCTGAAGAGAACACGCACACATGCCAACATATTATTCACCAGATTCTAAGCTTTCATTTTCGTTCTATCCCTTTCGTTATCTAAACTTATAATTACCAAAACAGCAAAAGAATCACAGAGCAACCTTCAATCATTTATCAAAACTGAATTAATTAAACTTCTGCTCAGCACTGCGTTAATTTTAATTGCAACTCTCGTTCTAAAAATTAAAAATTTTGCATTTGAATAATCAAACGCACTTACACATTACATTCCTTTTATTGGTTCTTGACACAATACATTTTAGGATTTGATGTTACAATAATATCACTGCAAACATGAATTGCGATAGAAATAGAAACCAAACTTGCACACAAATGTTCGACTGAATTCAGAACCACTTAATTCAACATAAAAAATTACCTCACTTGCTTGCTCCCCTTCTGCTCTCACATCCTGCGCTTCTAAAAGGTTAATGAAGTCCTAAAAACAGAACAACAAAAAACGTTTACCTATCCAACATTTCAACATATGGTTTTGGCAGGTATAACATTTCAACATAAGCATGATATAGAAAGACAGAAATCCACATGTCACTTTGTTTTTTCAGAACCAACACCCTCTCCTCTCTCCCCCATATCACACACCCCCACCCCGTGAAGGCACTGACGCCAGACCACCTCCCTAGAAACGGGCCCTAAAAACCCATACCCATACCTCCCTTACCCGTTACCTTTCTCAAAGCAAAAAGTGTTATATATGATTTACTCACCCCAATCTGGTTAATGACATTCACTACATAACGCTCACCAGTAGGAATAGTCTCGCTCTTTGAGAAAGGCCTGAGGTCAAAATTGGCAACAACAAATTAACAAAGCTAAATGAAAGATTAAATCTACAGTCACCACAAATATTTTCTAAAATGGAAGATAGACCAGAGTCAAACAGGAAAGGGATAGCAGACACGGTGAGCTTTGTCTCAGTTTGAAAAGAAAAAAGAAAAGAAAATTGGGTAGTTTCAGGAGCAAAATAGTTCATTTGTGTAGAACTATAACAACATCTGAGAGCTAGGAAGTTATCACCCAATAAATTTTGTTATACCAAAGATTCAGAAAATGGGATTAGGTATGGTGGTACCCTTTCTCTTCACATTTATAATATACGGAACTAATAAACTATGTTGAGTATAGTGAAGGGGGAAAGCCATACCTTCCTATGAATGAATTTAAAAGAGGGGATTTTCCTGCATTTTTAGGACCAAAAACGAAGCAGCTAACATTTCTTTCTGTTTTTTGCCTTTTATGATCTACTGATGTTCTTCTAGTAACATGGATAGCTGAAGCAGGACTGCCATTGTATCCAACATATATCAAATTCGCCAAACTTTGGTTTGGATACAACAGTGTCATGAGGGCCCACTGGACCTACAGATTCAGAAAAACTCAGTGAGCCATTCACATATACCTGTCAAAGTGCACAACACCATTAAATGCTAGAGTTGACATCTACCTGTTCATCCACATAACAGATACATTGAAGGAGACACAGAAAACAAACCAAGCTTCAAGTCCCAATGTCTATTCTAAATTAGAGAACGCTCACCCAGAAGACAAAGTAATACACATTTCTTAGAGCAAGCCCAGCGTGGGCGCATGCTCGGGGGACAGGGGACAGAACAAGGGCCCGAGGCCTGGTGGATCAGCTCTAGCGTGGGCAAGCCCTAGTGAAGGTGGAGGCCCGAGCTCCAGGCCCGTGGGGAATTGCCAGTCCGAGAGCCCGAGGCCATGTGACATCAGCGCTGACGTCAGCCTGGCGTCAGGCAATATTTAATTTTTTTGTGTCAAGCGCGTGCACCTCACTCGCGCGTGGGGGCGCGTCGTCGACACAAAATCAAAAAAAAAAAAAAACTTTGTCAGTTACCATTGGGAAGCCACATGGCTTCCCACGGTCCGTTAGATCTCAACGGTTATTTAATTTGGACCGTTCGATCTCAACGGTCAAAAAAATCTTATTTAATATCCACCGTTCGATCTGAGATCAACGGTGGATATTAATATGCTTTATAAATAAATAAAATAAAAGAAAAAATAGTTTTAAAATTAAGAAAAGTTACCGTTGTGACACGTGGCACAATCTGGAGTGTTGTAATTCAAATTTTTTTATATCCAACGGCAGAGATTAATTAATTGAATAAAAATTGAAAAAAAAATCTGAAAAATCTGAAAAAATTTGAAAAATCTGAAAAAAAATTGTTTTTACTTTTCTATAAATACCTTCTCATTATCATCTACCTTACACAACAATTTCATATTTTCTCAACTACTTTCAATCACATTCCTTTCTTTGTCTCAAAGTTTGAATCCATTTTTTTTCAACAAAATGACCACTGGTGCAGGTACGAATTGGTCGCTTATTGAAGATGTTGCGTTGTGTATTAGCTGGGTTGAAGTTACTCATAGTTCGCTTACGGGTAATGAGATGCAGTTGCGAGAAATGTGGAGTCTTATTCATACCAATTATCTTGAGAAGATTGGTGGGAAAAGAACCAAAGAATCGATGTCCAGTCGTTGGAAATTACTTAGCCAATCGTTTAGTACGTGGAGAGACGCCTTGGCACAAGCTAGTAGTAATATTCGAAGTGGGGAAAATTACTCGGATCAGGTAACAATATATTATTTATTTGATACCCAAATTTACATTATAATTATTTGTTTGTATTATTTATTTGTTACCTACATAATTTATTATTTATTGTTTGTATTATTTATTTGTTACCTACTTACATTATAATTATGTTGTTTGTATTATTTATTTGTTACTTATTTTCATTATAATTATTTATTTGTTACTTATTTTCATTGTGTAGGAACTTCAAGCAAAAGCTTGGTACACTGCCAAAACCAAAAGCAAAAATAAATCATTCAACCGGTGGGAATGTTGGAATATTGTCAAAGATTGTCCTAAATTTAGAGTTGTGTCAGTCGGTCCAGAAGTGCACATGAACAACACCCTTCTACACTCTACACCCGATCATATCTTGCATGTTCATGAAGATGATGCAGAAGAAGTGCCCGAAACGCCCCTCCCTGAACAAGCGTCGGGTTTGATCCGTTATCCAATTAGGCCTCAAGGTAAGAAGGCTTCAAAGAGAAAAGGGAGTGCTTCCAAGAATGATTATGCAAAGTTCATAGAAGAACTTACTCGCCAAAGTGAATTAACTTTGGCAAGGGAAATGACGAAATATGAGGCTGATAAGGCTAGAGAGGACGCAAAAGCTGCAGCTATTGAGAGAGAATTTCAGGCTAATGAGAGAGAAAGAGAGCTACTTAGGCAAGAAAGGGAACATGTTAGAGAAGAAAGACGGGCTCAACGAGATCGTGAGATTATGAACACGCCTTTAGAAGGGAAGTCTCCAAATTCCAAATTTTTTTGGAAGTCAGAGAAAGCGGACGTGGTGCGAAGGAGGCATGCAAGAGAAGCGATAGCAAGCCAAGGTGGTCCTAGCACCACAAGAGAAGATCATCCTAGAATCACAAATTGGTTAAGCGATGATGAATAGAGTACTTTTTGTAATCGGAGCCCATAATTTTCCAATCACTTTGGGTTGTAATTTATTATTTATTGTTTGTATTATTTATGTTGTTTCCAATTTATTGAATATTTATTCAAATTAATTTGGTAAGTTATTTATACTAAGAGAATATTTATTGAAATGACAAAAACACACCAAATAAAATTACACAAGCATACGGAATAATTAAAAACTCACTAAAAAAATTACATAAACATACCAAATAATAAAACACACCAAATAAAATAACATAAATATACCAAATTAAAAAAAACACACAAAATGAACTTAATTATCTTCAGCTTGTTTCAATGCCCACTGGTGCTCTATCAAGTCAATTTGTCGGGCATTGTGCATGTCTGGCATTTAAAATGCAGTATATCGTTGAATGAGCCTTTCATTGTAATGTCCATCTCTTTGTAATGGCTCCTGTTACACGGGCTCATCGGTGGCGTCATGAGCACAATATATACGTGTTCTTGAATTGTTCATCGTGTCTAGCTCATATTCATCAACGGCTTCATAATCGTGCTCATCTTCCACAATCATGTTGTGAAGAATGATGCACGTCATCATGATGGATCGAAGCGACTCTACATCAAACAATCTGGCAGCACCCCTGACGATCGCCCAACGAGCTTGGAGGATACCGAAACAACGCTCCACATCCTTCCTGCACCCCTCTTGACAGTTTGCAAAGTGTTTTTCCTTTGCACTTCGCGGACGTGGCACTGTTATGACAAATGTTGACCATCGCGGGTAAATGTCGTCGGCTAGGTAGTATGGCCCGTCGTACATACGTCTGTTGACCACATACGTGACTTTTGGTGTCTTTCCTTGCAGGACATCGTTGAACACAGGGGATTGGGTAAGGACGTTGATGTCATTTTGAGCTCCCAGGACCCCGAAAAAGGCGTGCCAAATCCATGTATCAAAAGATGCCACCGCTTCCAGAATGATATTTTTTGCTCATTTTCTGTCCTCATAAGCGCCTTGCCATGCACTTGGACAGTTTTTCCACGTCTAGTGCATACAATCAATGCTTCCAATCATCCCAGGAAAACCATGCATCTCGGCCTTCTTCAACAGCCGTTCCAAGTCCATGTTTGTAGGTTTGCGGAGGTACTCAGCGGTGTAGATAGATTCGATTGCTCCACAAAACCTCATCAGGGACTCAAGAATGGTTTATTTCCACATCCTCGTTATCTCATCCACTTGGTCTGCAGATACTCCATATGCAAGCATCCGCAAGGCAACAGTAATTTTTTGCTCAGGCAGTAGACCCATAACACCAAAAGCATCTTTCTTTTGTACAAAGTAAGAATCATGGTTGCAAACAGCAATCATGATTTTGTTGAACAAATGTTGTTCCATTCTAAAACGACGTCTAAAGTACGTATCAGGGAATGCACTATTAGGAACAAAATAATCATCCAAGAGTTCCATACCTCTCGTTGCCTGCTTCTATCAAGGTTTCCGGAACGGCTGGGCCTGCAGATCTGAGCCATAGCTTGGATAACTCAACGGGAATGTGAGGCTCTGCCCATTCTTACTTCGTCATCTCTCCTTTTACGCTCCTCATCCTCTTCCCTCTCATTTCTTGCCCCCTGGTGATTGAACATTGCTTTTGATTTGTTAAACAATTCTTCCTCTTCCTGATCGAGTTCCCACATCATCCTTGAGGAAGAAGAAGACATTTTAAGAAAGAAATATAAACTATGATAATGATACAGATTTTTGTGAAGAAGGAAGCAGAAACTATGAATAATGATAGAGATCTTGAGAAAATTGGTGTGAGACTTGTGAGGATGGGTGGTGGATTATATGGAGGATTCAGAAAGGATTAGGTTGTACATAATGTCACGTGGCATGCCGTCATTCGTTACAAATCTGATGGAAATCTATCCTCAAAGATTGTGAACAGATTATGACACGTGGCATGCCGTCATTCGTTAAAAATCTAATGGAAATCTATCTTCAAAGATTGTGAACAGATTATGACACGTGGCGCGACGTGATTGGTTAATAATCTTATCAGAAATCCATCACCAATAATTGTATTTTCAGATAATGACACGTGGCATAACGAGTACGATTAAAAAATTTATCGGAAATCCATCCCCAATAATTGTCTTTTCGGATTTTATGACAAGTCGCGCAACGACAACGATTAAAAATCTTATCCGAAATTACAAATAAAATTATTTTGTATTATTTAATAATACTTCGAATAATGACACGTGGCGCAACGAGAACGATTAAAAATTTTATCCGATATTACAATTAAAATTATTTTGTATTATTTTATAAATAAAAAAAATCCTAATATTTTATTGCCTATTGTCAGGGCTATTGAAGTGTAACGGTGGAGATGCAAATGCTATTGCCAGGGCTATTACTATTCATTAAGGGCAGTTACTGTTCATTAGGTGGATTGAATAATGCATAGTCTAGGGAGAGGACTCCAACGTTGGAGTTGCTCTTAGGAAATTGTTTTTCAGTAGAGGCTATATAACTGATCATTTCAGCAACCTCAATCTCTCCCATAATATACTTTCTGGTCACCTGGAAGCTGGATTCTTTCTGTCCTTGGGTCGTCTTCAGATCCTTGATTTGAGCTACAACCTTCTCTCTGGAGAACTACCGCTATCTCCACCGCCAAGTTGTATCCGAGTAGTGGATTTTTCCAGCAATCAATTCAACGGAACAACTCCATCATCGTTCCTCCAGCGTGCATGGAATTTGAGCAACTTAAATGTCAGCAACAATCTCCTTAAGGGCCAAATACCATCTTTCAAATGTTCTTATTCTCCTTTCGTTAGAAGCTTGGATTTCTCCCACAATGATTTCAGTGGCATAATTCCCCTTGGACTTGGTAACTGTTCAAAATTGGAGCTCTTTCGTGCAGGCTTCAATAACCTTTTGGGGACACTTCCAAGTGATATTCACAAGGCTCGAGCACTAGAAGAAGTTTCGTTGCCCTCCAATAAGCCTTCTGGGACCATTGATGAGAATATTGTCAATCTTACCAACCTCAGAATCCTGGATCTCAACTTTAATCAGCTGAGCGGCACACTTCCTCTTCATATTGGGAAGCTCTCCAGATTGAAGCTCATAACCTCCATTTCAACAATCTAGAGAGTTTGCTGCCTCCGTCTTTGATGAATTGCTCGAGCCTTACAGAACTGAATCTAGGATACAACCAATTGGAAGGAGATCTCTCCGTGCTTAATTTCTCCAAGCTTACTCAACTTATTAAACTTGACCTTAAGAATAATCACTTCACCGGTCCCTTGCCAATAAGTGTTTACTCATGAAAGTCCTTGATTGCACTTCGACTAAGCTCAAATGATCTAGAAGGACAAATACAACATGAAATTCTTTCTTTGAAGTCTTTGTCATTCCTTTCGCTTTCTTATAACAGATTGTCCAATGTCACAGGGGCAATGAAGATATTGAAGGATTGCAAAAGTTTAGGGGTACTCATTTTGACAAATAATTTTCTAGGTGAAGAAATGCCAGATGGTGATCTCATGGTTGGTTCATCTGGGTTCCAGAATCTCTACATTATCGGTTTGTCAAGCTGCCAGTTGACAGGAAAAGTACCTGTATGGCTGTCGAAGCTCGAGAAATTGAAAGGGTTGGATCTGTCTTTTAACAGACTCACGGGACCAATACCCGGTTGGTTGGGGACTCTTCCAAGTCTTTCCTTTATAAACTTGCAAAGTAACTTCATTTCAGGTGAATTTCCAAAGGAGCTTTGCAGACTACAAGCGCTCAGATCGGAAAAGGCTGCAACTCAAACACGTCACGGCGTTATAGAGTTGCCCGTCTACTACCAAAGCGTTAATGGGTCTGTAACTAGGTTACAGGTCAAGTATTTGTCCAACATGCCGACACTAATCGCCTCAGGAACAACAGTCTAAGTGGCAATATACCCCGCGATATTGGGCAATTGCAACTTCTCCAAGAACTGAATATTGGTTTTAACAAATTCTCTGGCAACATTCCACACCAAATCTCGAACCTCCGAAAGTTGGAGATATTGGACCTCTCAAGAAACCATCTTTCTGGTGAAATCCCAGCATCACTATCAAGTCTTAGTTTCTTGTCTTCATTTAGTGTTGCCTACAATAACCTCCAAGGCCAAATACCATTAGGCACTCAGCTCCAAGGCTTCAATGCTACTGCCTTTGAGGGTAACCCTGGACTTTGCGGTTCCCCACTTCCAAATAGGTGCCCGAAGAAGAGTCCAGGTGATAGTGATACGACTAAGGACCGGGAAGATGCACATGACTCTGGGAATGGAATTCCATGGCTTCAAATTTCAGTGTCTCTTGGTTTCATTGTAGGGTTTTGGGGAGTTTGTGGCCCTTTAGCCTTGAGTAGGTCATGGCGATATGCATATTTCGAATTTTTCTCTAGTGTTGTAGATCGCTTTGTGCGTTAATCAAGTGTACTTTTCTTTGAGAAATAAAAGACTTATTTACTAGTACACATTACTGCTGCTATGCTACATTGCAACAATCTAATATACAATAGCGTTTGATAACCATTTTGTTTTCAACTTTCAATTTTTGTTTTCACTTTTCCGAAAACTGAAATTTTGTTTGGTAACATTGAAAACTTAAAACGAAAAACTGAAAACTACTTCCTTGAGTTTTCAAAATTTGACCCTGAGTTTTCACATTTTGGCTTTCAGTTCCAATTTGACCTTGAGTTTTTACATTTTGACCTTGAGTCTTTTGTTTCTTATTTATTTTTGTTCTTCTTCTTCTTGGTTTTACACCTATACTTTAATTGGATTTCGATCCGAATCCAATGTATTAATAGCATATAGATTTGAGACTTCAATCTGACAATTCGTTAATGATTCAAATCTGGTGTCTTTTGTAGCAAATATGATCTGATAA